>NC_133665.1:9333638-9933638 GCF_037893015.1 Macrotis lagotis | reverse complement strand
TTTTCAACATAACTTGAAAAAATTTTCTTTTTTTATTATGAATGTATTCATTAATAAACGAACATTTTACATATGAAACACAAAAAAATGAACTGTTAATGAAATAATTTGTTTTTTAAACCTATATTAAATTTAACAAGACTATAGTTTTTTCAAAAAAAAGGCTTTATTAAATTTTGGAACATTATTTGGTTTATTTTGCCATTTTTCACAACTTCTTTTCCAATATAACTTCTTAAGTTATGTTACAGTTGCCTGGGGGTAAAAAGATACAACTTATATTCACCAAGTTAAAGTGCCATAGAAAAGGCATTAGGCCTTGGGTATTTACATGGACCATTAGGAAGAGAAGAACTAAGAGAAGTTAAGAGCTCTGATAATTTTCCTGCCATGAAAACCACTGAATGTTATGTACCTATATAGATACAATATTTTAATTCATGTGAAAAGTAGGGCAATTTTATAGATGTTCTATGATATTCCAAGACTCTGTGTGTGTGTGTGTGTGTGTGTGTGTGTGTGTGTGTTAATGGGGATTGTGGATTTATGTTTTAATTCACTGAAAAGGTTATGTACAACTGAACACTTAATAAACACTGGTCAAATAAACCTGTGACATGGCAGGTTAAAACACCCCTAAAAGCATGTTAGGGAAAGATGGAATCAGTATTTACCAATGCCTCTGCCATATTCTCATTTAGGGCTTAAAAAATAATATTTGCATTATAAAACAATTGAACTTCAGCAGTTCTTGGTTATCCTTCTCAAGGGAGGGGTCTTGAAATTTTTTTGTCCTTCAGTTTTTTCAAAAGCAATTGTGTTTTCATTCCTGTGATGGTGGCATTCTTGCTAGAAAAGGGGAAGGGTTTGAAGATTGAGGATAGGTAAGGATGACAGTTGCCAAAAGAATGAAGACAGGAGCTGTAAAGAGCAGGAGAACTGGGATCAGTCTACCTATTTGCTGCTGCTTCCTTGTGTTGGCAGAGGTGGGGTAAAGACACTTTGGTTAAAAGAAAAAGTTACAAATATACAAATACACTTCAAAAGAAATCTGAGAGATTTCTGGGGAAAGGCTAAATAAATGGTAGTATGTGAATGTAATTGAGTAATGAAATGAACCATGTCAAAGGACACCTTGGGAAGACCTTTATGAACTGATGCAAAGCAAAATGTAAAACTAGTAGAGCAATTTACTCAATGATAACTTAAAGACCTTAGAACTCAGTGCAGTGATAATCCTTGTCCAAAAGAATAAAGATAAAACATCACCTCCTGATAAAAAAAGAGATGAAATTAAGATGCAGTGACAGTTTTAGCTATGGCTAACATTGGAATGTGTTTTGCTGCACTAAACATATGTATAAAGGATTTGCTTTCATTGCTTTGTTTTTTAAATTTGCTCTAAATGAAGGAGGGATAGATTTAACTTAATACTTACTGGAAAATTGGAGAAATAAGGAGCGGATAAAAAGAAGAGGTTATATTACACTGCCATGAATCTGATATGTTGGGTTAGCAAGAATCTTATCAGTAAAATCAACTTATTTTAAAGCCTAGAGTAATTAGCCCTGAGGCTGGGAAAACTCAACATTTGGTGGAGGTTGGGGATATCGAGATGGGTTCTTAAGATTTTGTTTTTCTTCCAGCATTTACATGTGCTCTTGCCATTCCTTTTTAAAAATTTTTTTTTTTTATTTAAGGCACTGGGGTTAAGAGTGACTTGCTCTAGGTCATACAGCTAGGTAATTATTAAATGAGGCTGGATTTGAACTCGGGTTCTTCTGACTCCAGGGCCAATGCTCTATCCACTGCGCCACCTAGTTGCTCCAAGTGTTTTTTTTTGACAAGGCAGTGGGGTTAAGTCCAAGGTCATACATCTAGGTAATTAAGTGTCTTGAGTCCACATTTGAACTCAGGTCCTCTTGACTCCAGAGCTGGTGCTCTACCCACTGTGCCACCTAGCTGCCCCTTACATATGCTCTTGATAATTTGAGTTATAGAATACCATTTTGATGTTGATTATGATGAAAGATGGATTACATATCAATTGTGTTAATGTGGAAGATTACTGTATAGAATATCAAAATAAGGGAACTTAAGATACCCTCATTTTAAAGAGGAGTAAATGGATCCCAGAACAGGAAATGACTTGTTCACTGAGGCCATTCAACATGAGCACCAAAATCAGATTGTTTAGTGGTAGAACTTGGAAGAGTCACAGATCTTGTGGTTCCTGTTTGAGCTTTTTATTATATATTAACTCACACTTAGCTCACAGAATTAAATATTTGTATCTGTAGTTCATAGATGGTTCAGAAGTACATAGATACTTGATGATAAGATCTGGCAGACTGATTTCAACAAACCAATTATAGAAAAATTTAACAATTCATGCTTTTTCTTCTGCATTGCAAAAGACCACGCACAGTGAACCTGGAAAAATCTTGCACCTCATTACAGTGGGTGTTGATATTAATTCCCTAGAGTCTGTTCAATGCCTATTCATCTTATAGTTGTCATAGTACAGTGGGATTACAGTTCTTGGGAAACACTGGAACCAGTAAATCTACTAAGTGCTGGGCAGCTGTTTGCTGGCTTGATAACCTAATTAGTCACAATGTAATCGTCACATAAACTTGTTTTCAAATAGTAAATGTGACTTTCAGCAAAATTTGTCCATACTAGTTTTTGAAGTATTCTTTTCTGTATCCACCATAAGATTATTGGACTTGGAACAAGATAGGTAGGAGTCATAGTGCCCTCATCTATAAAATGTGGATGGAACTATTCTCTTCCTAATGCATAGAGCTATTATATGAGGATTAGATGAAATAAATATTAAAAGGGCTTTGTGTATTATCATAGAAATGGAAAGTATTACTGCATTATCATCCTCTATAGATGAATCCCTCTTCTTGTACTTTAACCTGAAAGGCTGAATAGAATTCCCTTTGTTCTTTATCCTATCATCTTATTTTGTAGTGTATTCATGCATGAGTCTTGGGAAATAAATCTTATTTAAATAGCTCATCTAAAACTAATATAGTCATGAAAATAAACATTCAATAAATCAACTTTGCTTGTCTTCTTAGAAAGTAAATGGCAACTCATGAAAACAAAAATGAATAAAAATAGGCCTAGTCTTATCCAGTTAATCTCTTTGTTTCTTCAGTGATAAAGAAAGAGTGGGGAAAAAAAATTATAGCCATAGGGTGTTAAGAATAATATAATTTCTTAGTCTGTCTATAAACATGTGGGAACCAGTCAAGTAAAAGTACAAACTGAAGAGGGATTCCTATAGATGGCAAGGTCCTCTAAATACTCTTGCTTGAGGATGATATGCTGATTAAGTTAAACCCTCAAGAGTTTTCAAAATGAGATCCAAAATCATTTAAAAGATTTCACTTTAACAATCCACACAGGAAAGACATGGATAAAGAATAACGATTGTCCAAGGTTGGTTCTTTACCTGGGATCTATTTCAGGGGGTCCACAAACTATATTCTTACCCCAACATAATTGGTTTTCATTATAATTCTTATTTTTATAAATTTAAAAATATTACCCAGAGAAGGGAGTTCACAGATTTCATCAGATTGTGAAAGAGTCCCTGACACAATGATTATCAACCTTGGTATGCAGTTGGACAGCCCATAATGCAAATCCATCTACATTTAATACTGGAAATTACACTGCTAATGAGCCAAGTCAAAAAGTAAATAGAAAAAGATGGGAGAGAATTCCTGTGGGAAACTGCAAGACTGAAAATTTTTCTTCTTAATGTCAGAATCTTTATGGTGATGCTATATAAATATGAGGCATGGAATATGAGTTTCTCAGGAATTAATACTGCAGATCACCTAAAAGACAATACAAAGATGCATAGAAGGTAGGAATAAGCTGTTTAACTTATTGGTGAAGAAATGAGAGAAGAAAAAGAAATAGGATTAAAACATATTATCCAAAACACATATGTAGCCAGGAGAGGTAGGTTGGTACTGTAGCAAAAGTTTCAACTAAACAACTGATAGCCCATGTGCCTGCTGGAACAAATGCATGGCAGGAGATCTTTTTTTTTTTTTTTTTTAGGTTTTTGCAAGACAAATAGGGTTAAATGGCTTAGCCAAGGCCACGCAGCTAGGTAACTATTAAGTGCCTGAGATAAGATTTGAACCCAAGTACTCCCAATTACAAGGCCGGTGCTTTATCTACTTCGCCACCTAGCCGCCCCTTGGCAAGAGATCTTGAAGGAATATAGAGTTCTCAATGAAGACCCTGTGAAAAGTTCATTGTAGGACACGAATGAGAGTCACACTGGATGAAAATGAATGGAAGTCTGGTTATCTTTGAGGGATTACCTGTATTGATGAGATCATAGACCAACTGCAGATCTTAAAATTTAGCAGAGCTTTTTGAAATGATAAAAGTCACCTAAATCTCTTCAAAAGTCCAAGGAAGTCTGAATTAGTACTACCTCGTTAATACTGACATATTTATAGCAAGTATATTTTAAAAATTCATTGAACTTAAAACAGTGCTCAAAGTACAAAGTTTGCTAAATGTTTGTTGTTGATGATGATATATTAAAGAGCATTTTTACAAGTAAAAGCTAATGCAAAAACTAATTTTACCTTCTGCTACTGCCTCAATTTACTTATAGCTATACAAGTTGGTTTGGAATTCTCTGAGCCTCAGTTTCTTCATTTGCATATTGAAGTGATGATTTATAAGGACCTTTCCAGCTCTGATTCTATGATTTCATATTCCCATGATTATATATGTGAAGTGAGTGAAAAAGAATAAAAAAAATTACAAATGGAGTGGTGGTACAACAGAATAAAATAGTGAACTCAAGAGAGAGAAACAGATGTAGAAAAGAAAATAATGAGCAGTTTTGTTTGTTATATCTGGGACACTAGGGGGACCATCCAGGTTGAAATGTACTAAGGGCAGTAGGAGAAATAGATAGATTAGAAGACTGCAAAAACTAAAGAGCTAGTTATGCTATATGCCTAAAAGCCACAGGTGAAAAATAACATTACCATGGTAACTCCAGAGTGCCAAGGTGGAATATCACATTAAGGGGTTACGTAGGAATAGGCCATTAATGTTAAAGAGACAAAGCAGGAGGTCAGGGAGAAAGGTGGAATCAATATTGAGGATGAGCTCTGAAACCAATAAAGGAGAGTATCCAGTATCTGGGTGGTCAACCGTAACAGGATTGGAAAAGAATCTAATCACCTGAATTTGATTAATAGGAGAGAATCAGTAAACAAGCATGTATCGAGAGTAATTTTATGTGTCAGCTACCATATAAGGTACTGGAGATACAAAATAGGATTAAAAAACCACAGTTCTTGCCCTCAAGGAGCTCAGAGTCTAAGGGAGAGAGACAACAAGCAAACGGCTCTAGACAAGGAAGCCTTAGTAGTATCAAGACTGATCACAAGGGGTCAAGGTAAAGATGGCACTGTTATGGACAAATACAGAACTGAAAGCAGGATGAAAGAAAAGTAAATGCTAAGGAGTGGCTTTTTTTTTTTTTGGAATGATAAAACATTTGCATATTTCATGTCTTCATGGAAAGATGTCCTGAGAAGGAGGAGATGGTCACTGGAACAAGGTGCTAGAGAGACATGAGCTGGAACCTCTGGAAGTTGATACTGATAAAGAGGGTTTATACAAAGGAAGCAGGAGCTAAGAATACTCAAGTTGGAAGTAGAGATCTTGTTTTGTTTTTGCAAAACAATGAGATTAAGGGACTTGCCCAAGGTCACCCATAATTATTAAGTGTCTAAGGTCGAATTTGAGTTCTGGTCCTCCTAACTCCAGGATTGGTGCTCTATCCCCTGCACCACCTAGCTGCCCTTGGAAGTAGGAATCTAACTCACTTTTGGTACTTAGTAGGAGATGGAGAGTGGTAATGACTCCCAAATGGGAAAGTTGAGGGCTCCCTGAATAAGAGCTAGAAAAAAGATCTATAGTTGATTTTTATTGGCTTTAAGAATAAGATTCCATTTTGTGAAGATGGAATAAACAAATGAGACCCTCTTCAGATGACTATCTGAAGGCTACCTTTCCTCCAAAGTAAGCTTTCATTTAGTCTTAACAAGTTCTTTCTTACTTTAATATGAAAGAAAATGACATTTAGTAGGCAGGTATGAGTAAGCTTCTGAGAGTTACTTAGCATCTGAAAAGAATATAATTATACTTCCTAGTTGTTTTTGAAAAAAAAATAGCATGAAATAAGAGTGACAGTTTGCAATGGATTTTTTAAATGGAAGCTATTAAATGAATATTATCCTGAAAATGATTTCAATACCCAGATAGAGCTGCCATATATAAATTTTTTCTACTCACCACCATACAGAATATAAAGTACACATTTTATATAAAAATACATCATGAGGATGAAAAGAACAAAATTCTTCTCATTTATCTTCATTGAAAGGTACTCTACAACATGCTATCAAATAAAATTTCATGAACTAGAGTCAAGAGATGTAAGACACTTCTGTTACCAACTATATGGCCTTGGGCAAATGACTTTAAGCAATAAAGCACTTTTTGAGTACTTATTTCATGCCATGTACTGTGTTTGATGCTAGGGATCAAGAAGATTAAGATGTGGTCTCTGTCTCTAAGGAGCTTATAATCTATTCAGGAAGACAGGAGATCTACACAAAAAACATACTTAACAATGTAAGTCATGAAAAGTACCAAATTTGTCATATGGGCATTATGTGATATAGGACTTCAGTGCAGACAGAGATTCCAGCTGGCTGTCTGGTCAGAAAAAGCTTTTCAGAGATAAGTCTTGACCTTATTCTCTTAGGTAGGGTTAATATCATCTTTTCCCCATGCTTTCACCCTCAAATTGCTTACTCATTCTCTGTATCCCCCAATATGAGACAGTATGGTTTAGCAAAAAGGACCCTAAAGTAGATGATCTAAGTCCTGGGTTCAAAGTCCTAATTCTGCTACTGACTGGTTATGTGACTTCAGGCAAGTTATTTTACCTCTAAAGGTCCCAGTTTCCTCATCTACCAAATGGAAGGAATTGGATTAGATAATGTTTCACATCCTTTCTAAATCTATCATACTATAAATTATCACAAAATCTATATTGGTAAGGCTCAAAGGATGAGGTTTTCACTATATAAGTTGATTTTTTTTCAGCAACAATATTGCTGATGGCAAAACACTTCATTAATTTTCTCACTTTTTAAGCTGACACTAAGTGAAGGTAACATGCTGCCAAACCACATTCCATTAACACCTTTTCCCTCTCATATTTCATACTATTTGCCTTACTATTAAAGAAGAAAAATCAATGACTTATGACAGTCTGGAAGATAATAGATTATGAAAATGACTATTATATGCTGCAGAGTAAGCAATCTCATTAGGATCTTGGTCATACAGCAAACTGGCCTGCTTAGCAATGATATTCTCAAGCAAGAGTTACACTGTTAAATGCCAATCTATTCTTTATGCCAGGAATACAGGGCATGGTTCTTGAGTTGTTTGCCTAACCAGATAAACCTATTAATAATTACTTGGTTGTGATATGATACCTAAGAATAACCTAAGACCCTTAGGGTGATAGGAATTAACATTCTGGGACTAGGGAGTAAGGTGGAGTAGGTTCTCCCCTCTTCTCTCTCCATAATTTTGGCTATTTTCAATCACTTCCTATGTCCCCTTTTCTGTGAATGCCACACATCAAGAACAAAAAGGAAAAGGATGGCAACACCTCTAAATGAGACTCTTCACTTTCTTGCCAATGATATGAGTCAAATCATATCTAACTTTTAGAGAAGGATTTCACAAAACTTCATGTAAATGGAAGCAAGGTATAAGAAAAAGAATAGTGCATTTGCAGTCGCAGGACTTGAGTTCAAATCTCATGTCTGCTATCACTACCTGTACAATTTTGGACAAGAAACTTGTCCTCTGGGTCCTGGTTGTCTACTTGTAAACTAAAAGGGTTGGATTACATGATGTCTAAGGTCTATTCTAGTGCTAAATCCTATGCAGTTTAAAATAAAAGATAAATTTTTAAAAAGTACACATACTGATAAGATATTATTTTTATAACATACAAACCAGATTTGGCTATGGGTAGGTTTTCAACAGTAGTAGGACTGAAACAATGTTAAGCAAGTAAGAGGACAAAATTTAAAGACTAAAACTGAAACAGATCTAAGTCTGCTTTGCTTCATCTCCCTATAGTGGAAATTTATGTTTCTGTAGGTAAAAGAAAAAACCTCATCTATACTTCTCTTACCCAATTTCTTGTGATCAGTTTCTATGAGTTTCTTGGAAAATGCTTAGAAATATGTGTGACTGACACCATCCCTAAACATAGCTACAAAGTCAAAGGGAATGATCAAGAATTCAGCACTGCTCTGATGAGAATATGTATTTGATAATTTTTTTTCTATTTGGAGAAGAATGCTAAAAATAAAAAAAACATAAAAATGTTTTAATACTTACTGGCATGGTTTTGTCTCCAAAGAAATAAATTGTCTTATAGCCATCATTTTCAACAAGTCTCAAACAGTACCTCTTATCCCATCCATTAGGAAATACATCAATGCTTATTTGTCCTCCTTCATAAAAGACAGACAAGATGAAAAGGGTCATTGACAGGTAATCTTTTAAAAAGATAATTTACTAGAGTGCTTAAAGTGCCATATTTAATTTCCCAATATTCCACTTTTGTCACTTGCACTCTCATGAATGCACTTTAATATTTTATTTAAAATCCTGAGATAGGGTCTACTCAGAGAATGAAATACATTTGCATTTAAATATTGTCAAGGAAGTAGACATTAAGTGAAGCATATCTATAACATGTGATAAGAATGACTTTTGAACTGAGCATACCCTGAGGCATACAAAGCTCAAGTTGTTGGGGAAGTTATCTAGTCAGCTTAAAAGTAATCAGAAGTTAGGTTTAAAGACACAAGTTATTGATTTTTAAAACCATGAATGTTTTAAAATTAGAAGATACAAAAATATATCATATGAATGTTCACCTTACTGGTGGGAGAATATTTAAGCACCAGTCTATTCAACTGTGATCCCTTTCTCTAACACTGTTAACCCAGAATACTTATCAAAGACGGAAAAAGGGAGATAGATGTAAATAATGACCAACAGTAGATTGAATGAAGCTGGAATTTTTACTCCATTTAAAATCAAGTATTTTTTTTTCTGACTTGCTCTATTCTTTCCCATAGAACATCCTGGTATTTTGCCTAAAGATGGGGAAGCAAACCAGTATTCACAGGCCTTGTTCAAAACAACCCCATAAATCTGAACTTTGGCTTCCTGCTTCTGTTGGGGGAAGAAGGAGTGCAGAAAACTTGGGTGGAATGAGAAGATGATGTAAGTCAGAAATTGAATCTGCAGGAGAGATGGAAGAAAATTTTTTTTTGCAAGACAGTGGGGTCATAAAGCTAGGTAATTATTAAGTGCCTGAAGCTGGATTTGAACTCAGGTCCTCCTGACCCCAGGACTGGTATTCTATTCACTTCATCACCTAGCTGCCCCTAGATGGAAGAAAATTTGAAGGAGAAAAATCTCTAAACTTAGATTCTGTTCTAGATTCAACTCCTCAAGCAGTAAGAAAGCTAGATTAAGGATAGTTAAGAAAGACATACAAGGATTTAAGAGGTAAGAGGGGAATTAGGTAATGGAATGAGAAGGGGTACACTCAAAAGATTAAGAAGGTGGTTGGCAAAATAAGGCAAGCCAAGGAGAGGATAAAAAGGCAAATGGAAAAAAAACAGATGATAAGGTATATCATTAGAATGGATTGGTATGAAGAGTAAATGAGCACAAAAAGGTTTTCATGAAGTGCTTAGGATTGAGGTACAAGTACTCACCAAGTATTTTCAAGACAACCAATATGAAGAGTGGGAGAAATCGTGCAGGGAGTTGTAATGAGTGTTCAACTTTGATGTTTCTGCCACAATGGAGTGACTTAGCTCTGTTCTAAGTGTAGGCTGACTTCTCCCCTGGAGAAGGTGAGGGGGCTGGGAGAATGCCATTCCTCTTTCCAGGTTGTTAGGGAGGACAAAACAATTTTAAAGGAGATAGAAGGGTTTGATGGGAATAAAAATTTCTGAGTAGAGGGTTTGAGGGACTGACCCTTGTCAGGATGCTGGAGAATAGAAGAGTTTACACAGAAGAGAAAGGAAGGAAAAGGGCACTATATAATTAGATGTTAAAAACTGATTTTAAAACACCTTCTTTTAAAGAGGAATGAACTGGATGTTCTGATTTAGAAAGAAGCTGCTTGTCCCATATAAATGATAGACCAGTCAAAGAATCTATCAGGTGAAAGATCATTCAATAAGAGGCAGAGGAAGAGAAGAGTAGTGGTAGTTAACAATAGAAAGGTCTGTTGTTTCCTGGGCATGAATCCAAGAATCCCATCTGAGGATGGGATTTAGATTTTTAGATCAAGGAGTATAGGACAAGACTCCTGGTCAGAGATGGAGCATGCAGGATAAAGGCTGAAAAGAATGTATTTGTTAGGTACCTTGAAAATCTATAGAGTAGCTACAAAGAGGAAAAATAGCACCTGGGCCACTCACAAATTTATAGGAGACAAAATTCAAGAAAGAAGTCAAAGAATATTTTGAAACATGTGGGACTTTTCTTATTTTATGATTTCTTCTGGATATAGGCCTAGAATTGGAATTGCTGGGTCAAAGGGTATGAACAGTTTTACTGCTCTTTGGGCAGAATTCCATATTGTTCTCCAGAATGGTTGGATCACTTCACAACACCATCAATAATGTATTAATGTTCCAATCCACCCACAAACTTTTCATTTTATTTAAAATTTTATTTATTTATTTTGAGTTTTACAATTCCCCCCCCCCCCAATCTTACTTCCCTCCCCCCACAGAAAACAATTTGTCAGTCTTTACTTTGTTTTCATGTTGTACATTGATCCAAATTGAGTGTGATGAGAGGGAAATCATATCCTTAAGAAACAAAAAGTATAAGAGATAACAAGATCAGACAATAAGATATGTTTTTCCCCCCTAAATTAAAGGGAATAGTTCTTGAACTTTGTTCAAACTCCACGGTTCTTTATCTGGATACAGTTGGTATTCTCTGTTGCAGACAGCCCAAAATTGTCCCTGATTGTTGCACTGATAGAATGAGCAAGTTCATCAAGGTTGATCATCACCCCCATGTTGCTGTTAGGGTGTACAGTGTCACAACCTTTCCAACACTGATCATTTTCCCTTTTTTGTTATCTTAGCCAATCTGATAGATATGAAGTGATTCCTCAGAGTTATTAATTTGCATTTCTCTAATCAATAATGATTTGAAGCATTTTTCATATATATATATATATACATATATATATATATGTATATAGCTTTAATTTCTTCATTTGAAAACTGTGTATTCATATCCTTTGACCCGTTATCAATTGGGAAATGACTTGCAACTGTATAAATTTGATGCAGTTCTCTATGCATTTCAGAAATGAGACCTTTATCAGAACTACTGGTTGTGAAGATTGTTTCCCAGTTTTCTGTTTTCCTTCTAATTTTGGCAGCATTGATTTTATTAGTGTAAGAACTTTTTGATTTAATATAGTCAAAATCATTCATTTTGCAGTTTATACTGTATTCTAATTTTTTTTTGGTCATAAATGTGTCCCCTTTCCATAGATCAGATAGATAGATCTTGTTCTATTAATTTATATATGACGTTGCCCTTTATGTCAAATCCTGTACCCATTTTGACCTTATTTTGGTAGAGGGTGTGAGATGTGGGTCTATGCCTAGTTTTTGCCATACTATTTTACAGTTTTCCCAGTAATTTTTGTCAAATAGTGAACTCTTATCACAGAAGCTAATGTCTTTGGGTTTGCTAAACAGTAGATTATTGCAGTTATTTACTACTATTTCTTTTGAACTTATCCTTTCATATGCAGAAATGCTGATGATCATTTAGGGAATAGTTAAACAAGTTTATGGTACATGAATATTATGGAATGCTATTGTTCTGTAAGAAACCATTAATGTTTGAACTCTAGAGAAACATGGAATGAATTACAGGATCTGATGCTAAGTGAAGGGAGGAGATCCAAGAGAACAATGTACACATTAACAACATTATGAGATGATCAACCTTGATGGTTGCAGCTGCTCTAAGCAGTTGAGAGCTAGGACAACCCTATTAGACTATGGAGCTATCCCCATCCAGGGGAAGAAAAACAAAACAAAATCCTTCAGAATTTGATAAACACTTTTAAACATTTTTTAAAAAAATATCTCTTAGGTATCGCTTTCCTTTAATCCTAATTCCTCATACCAAAAAAGAGTAATCTATAAACATGCTTAACACAAATGTATATGTACAATATTAACCTGACCACCCGTGAGGGAAGTGGGTTGGGAAGGGAGGGAAGAAAATTTTGTAACTTAAAAATATACACAGGCATATAGATGTTGAATGGATGTTGAAAAACTTTCATAACATGAATTTGGAAAAATAAAAAAAGTAAATCAGTGGTGCAAACTATGGGATCAAGCATCTAAACATAAAAACTCTAAGCTTAGTCAACAAACAAAGAAAAAATGGACATAATGAGCATCATTGAGGCTTGGTGGAATAATACTGATACCCATTACTACATAATGGTTCCGGAAGGATATGTTTTATTTAATTTATACTTACACACACACACACTAAAAGGAGATAGAGAATAGCTTAATCAGCATATTCAATTGATCACTAGAATAGAAGAGAAAACAGATGAGGAATTTTAGATTCTAAATCTTTCCAGAATGGGAAGTAGGACCTTCCAGAGCTTGTGTTCTACCAGCATAAGCTGAGAACTTTGGGAGTGAGAGTCACTTAATGATAAGGCATCAGATAATTTGAGCAAAATTTCTGTAAAATGGGGATACTAATTCTTGCCCTGATGGAGAAGCAAGTGGGTACAAATAGGGAAAGTACTGCAGGGAAAAGCATTTGTCTCTGGAGCCATTGGACTACTTACTAATCTTGGGCTTAACTTAACCTCTCAATTTCCCTCAATCTGTAAAATTATGAGGTTAGACTAGAGGGCCTCTAAGATCTCTTGCAATTTTAAATGTAAGATTCTATATCACATTTTTTTGGAGGAACAATGAGATAATGACAGTGTTAAAAATAAAAACAGAGCAAAAACTACTATATAATTTTGAGGTGGGTATCCTTAGAAAGGTTCATGTATATTCAGCAAAAATCCAAAGAGATGCAAAGGAAGTGATCAGGGGTATCTTACTGTAAACTGATAAATAAATGTATAAACACATTTATAAATTTAATTCAAAGAAGGTGCAAGAGTAGCTTCTGATTTTTTTAATAAACGACTCTCAATTTAAAAATATTCCATGTCTCTGTGGCAAAATATTATTTTTATTACTATTTGTGTCCAACCAGGTAATTGTCAATCTATTTGATCCCAAATGCTCCAACTTTGACATCTACTCATTCAATAAACTGGATCTATGAGTAGCTTTTTTTTCTTTTTTACAAGGCATTGGGGTTAAGTGACTTGCCCAAAGTCACACAGCTAGGTAATTTTATTAAGTGTCTGAGGCCGGATTTGAACTTAGGTTCTCCTGACTCCAAGGCCAGTGCTCTTGGGAGACACTCAAGTACAAAATATTGGAAAAAACTAAAGGAAATAACTGAAATGAGAACAGTGGGATTTCTCTGAAAAGACAAATATGGATGGAGAGTGAACTTGTGAATTAACTCAGATTTTAGAAAGAAATATAAAGAAGATGGAAGTGAGACCAGTTAGCAAAGGGTAGGAATACTAAAGCTCAAAATGATATGAGGCTGGCAATAGACGATAAGGAAAACAAAAAAGATTTAGAATTTTTTTTTTAGGTAATTAGGAGAAAAAGGAGGATGAAAGAAGGAATTGCAGCTTTGTTTTAAGTGAATAGGATGAGTTATGGCTAATATTTATATAGTGCTTTAAAGTTTGCAAAGTACTTTACATATATTATCTTATTTGGTCCTCCTTACAACTTTGTGGAGTTGGTACCATTATTATTTCCATTTTGCAGATGAAGAAAATGGGTTGAGAAAGAGATTAAGAGACTTGTCCAAGGTTACATTGCTAGTTAGAAGTAAGGCAAGATTCAAGCTCTGGTCTTCCTGACTCCCAAATCTAGAGTTTTCTGTCTTCTACAGAGGTATCAAACACACAGGCTATATGTGATTTGTATCACTCCTGAGTGCAGTCTGTAGACTTCTTCTCTGAATGAAGTGGGATTCTGGTGGAGGCTCATGCACTTTTATAATACATTACAATATATTTTAGTTATATGTCTTATCTTTCTATTAAATTATAGACTTAATTAGGCTTGAAATGGTGTCTTATCTAAGCCTCAACTGGCATCTAGCTCACTACTTTGTAAACAACTGGGGTTTAATAAATATTTACTGAATTCAACAAGATCTGTTCAAGGGTACCAAAATTCCAAATAAACTTTAAAATAGAAAATACCTATAGAAAATGTAAGGCCCTTTCCTTCAAATGTTTTCTGCAGATCAGTCACAAATTTCTGCCTTATATTTTCTTTCTGTGGAGAAAAAAAAAGACAAATTACTGACGGAAATTGATTTTCGAAATACAATTTGAAAAGAACAAATATTTTTCCTCTATTATATTCTTGGTAACAAAGGAATGCATCTTAGCTCACTTCTATTAAGTATAATAGTTAGCCAAGAACATTTAGGAAAGACTTACTTTATCAAGTTCATAAAATTCAAGTCGTTCTTCCTGGTTGCAGCTTCTTCCAATAGGGGAAACATTTAACATCCCATTTCGGAATTCAATGAAAGTGCCCCTGAAGAAAGAGAAAAGCTGGAGAAAAGGTTCACTGAGAAATAAGATCTGGGCATTTTTTGATTGCATAAACAAAGGCTGAGATGTTGGATAACTTGAAAAAATTCAAAGAATAGTCATGTTAGATAAGATGAGGACACATTTCTAGTACACAAATCAATGCCAAAGAAGTTTCAACTAGAGGTTTAAATTCACATACTGTTTACAAAGTTGCAACATAAAACTTTGCTGAAAAGCACTATGTAAACAGTAACACTACTGATATCACTACACCTAACAGCAATAAATATTTGAATAAAAGAACACATTAGATATGCCTAGACTGTGGAGCTCAGTTCCAGATAGTTATTTTGTAAGAGAGACTCTGGATACACTGCTTTTACTAGAAATGCAATCTAAAAAGAGTTTCAGAACTCTTCTCTAAGTGCTGGGATAATGAGAAAAACCAAAAACATCCAGGGAGATAGTAATCCTAAATTATAGTTCTGAAAGTCTTAACAAAAATTCACTTTAGGGAACAGCTAGATTGTGTAGTGTAGCATTGGCCCTGGAGTCAAAAGGACCTGAGTTCAACCTCAGACACTTAATAATAAAGGCAATGGGGCTAAGTGACTTGCCCAAGGCCACACAGCTAGATAATTATTAAGCATCTGAGGCCAAATTTGAACTCAGGTCCTCCTGACTCTAAGGTTGTTGCACTATCCACTGCTCCACCTTAGCTGCCCCCAAGTAGTACATTCTTTGTGACACCAGATTTGAGTTTTCTAGGAAATAGCCTGAATTTGCCTTGAAATAGGTAAGAATTTTAATTATTCTGTATTTTTAAAATTCCTATTTAGAAAAAGAGTTGTTTCAGAATGATCAAAATAAGCTTCCTCCAGAATCCAATAATGCTCATGAAGTGAATATTAGTCTATGATGAAATGTGATAATTCCCAGAAAGAACCCTTTTTTATTTTTTCCCTGATCTAATTTATAGTCTAAATAAATTAAATCTTTAAGTATTACCACCAACTTTTTATAAGACCATCTTAACCTTAACTAATAAGTCATACAATAAGAACTCTCAATTAAACTGATCCTTTTCTCTTTAGAACATAAAAAAAAATGAGCCTTATTCAAGATTTAGTGATTAAAAACCAACTCTAGACATTTGGTCCAATCATTTATCCCTACAGTAATATATAAGAAGTAATGTTCATAATGAAAATTATAAAGTCTTATAAGATCCTAAATTATCAAAGAAAGATTAAAATTAATTCATGTAATGTACAGTTTACTTCTAAGGCAGAAAGGAATGCTGATATGCTTTAGAAAAGTTTTTAGCAAGGTTAAAAAAAAATCTTAGTCTGCCAATTCATAGGTTGAGATCCAATTCCTATCCCTTATCTCTATCCCAATTCTGGTAGATATTTCAACTGAGAAGACCTCTGTTCACTAAATAGAGTAATTCATAAGCTACCCTTCTACCTTTTAATAGGTGTGAATTTGTTCCAATAGAATATATGTTCTGAAACTCAAATGGCAGTTTTCTGACCAAAATTAATATCAGATCAACTAATAATATCAGTGTCTAAGACATCAGATCTTTGCTCTGTTTGAATGATGAATATTTTGATCACTAATAAAGACATACACCTACCTTTTCTTTGGCAGCTTAATCTTGGCAATGTAACTCAGACAATAGTTGATTAAATCTTGGATTAGGTCTTCACCCAGATGACCCTGAATATTCTAAACAAACAAAACACTTTGGAGTTACCAGATTAAGTATGATCTATCTCCCAAATGGCTTTCCAATCAACTAAAATTATATGATTATAAGGCAAATGTGTATAAGATTAATGTATGCCATTATCTTTTTTAGCTTCCTTTCCTTTTGTTTTCCCATGATCAAACAAAGTCTAGTTAATCAGAACACTTTTTAATCAAAAGTGTTTTCTGCTTCATTACTCTGGATTCTGTTTTTATGGACTTGCAAAATGCTTCCTAAAAAAACCCAAAGACTTACACCTCCTTAAATAGTACTCAGTTAAAGTCCCAATGAAATCAAAAGGGGAAGCAAGCTGCACAATACACACCATCAAATAGCTCCCAGAATCCAAGTACAACATATTATCATTTTCCTCCAAAATTGTCATTTTAAAACTAGCTGTTGTAGGATTTGAACTACATGTCTAAAAAAGTCATTAGGATATGCTATTTAAAGTCAGTCCTTGTATTTCTAACCCTATTTACAAAGCAAGGCTATCATATAAAATTTTATTTTAGAAATTGTTAGTATAACAGTGCAAAAAAAAATACTTTGGAGACTCTGAAACAGACCTACCTGCTTACACAGAAATTTGCCATCTTTGTATGCTACCAAACCATTTTCTGGAAAGACGTAATCATATTTTTCAAGCACTAAAAATAAAAATGAGTAGCAAATCATAATGCAACTAATTTATATGTTTCTATTCAAGACTGATTTTTAAAAAACTACAAGTGATGTAATAAAAAGAACATCAGCCTAGGAATTAGAAGACTTGGAATTGAGTTTGGGTTCTGCCATTAGCTATATGAAGTTGGACAAGTCAGTTCATGTCTCTGCATCTGTTTCCTCATCGATAAGAAGAGAGGGTTGGATTCATTAATTTTGGTAGCTTTAAAATTCTGTGATCCCCCTTCTAGAATACTCTCCTGTGGTAAGCCCTAGAAAATGCTAACTAGTCTAGGGTAAAAGAGGGAGAAGGGAAGAATATCACGATCATTTTAGAGATTTAATGTATCTCAGAAAATAATAAGAAACACTAAACAATGAAGAAAACAGTCATTTACAGGAGAGATATAACCTTTGATTCTCAGCATCTATAAGCCAAAACACTAAAACTTACACAAACCATAATTTGCAAAGTAAAATTAGACTTAAAAGTATAGCCTCCAGTTCTAAGTGGGCTAGGGTCAACAGTAATTCAAATTATGTCCAGTTTGTTATTTTTAAGGTGATACTACTAATATTTGGGCACCAAATTTACTTACCTGCTGGTAACTGCAGTTATTTTTAAGATATCTGATAAACAAGGAAACAGGAATCTACCATATGGAGGTCTAGGAATGGAGCTGTACATGACAATATTTTTTAACATAATTTTTTCAAAAGAAGTCAATATTTTAACTAGGACAGTAGTCACTTTTTACCATTGTCTCCCAGCTGCTCCTGTACCTTCTTAAAGTCTGAGCCGCCAACTATTCCAATTTTTATCTTCTGCCTCAATTTGTGCAGAAAGTCATCCATTTCTTTGGTGATTTTCTGTAAATCAAAAAAGAAAAGACAAACCAATTAAATACAAGATAACCATAAAATTAAAATAGAATTATATAACTATTTATTTTCAGGTCCAGATGACTGTCTTGTGGATAGGTAAAATCAGTGTATATAGGATCAAGTGTTTTTAACAGTGCCATAAAGAAATGAAGTTTACAGCTACAACTATGAAGGGCTTCCTTCCTATTTGATGGGCTCAAGTCAAATGTTTTAATTTCTTTTTTTTTCAAATTGATTTTCATATTAGTACAATAGTCTTGTTGTTAAAGGAAATATAACCCCCCTCAAAAACAATAAAGTGAGAAAAAAAGTGTACTTCAGTCTGTGTTCTGATACCATCAGATCCGTCTCTGGGATGGATTGCATCCTTATCATAAGTCCATCAGAGAAGTTGCTTCAATATTTTTTCCCACAATTGCTATTGCTAGCTATATTTTCCTCCATTCTATTCCTCCCCATCTCTGTTTATTCTATCTTTCTCCTTTCATCCTGTCCCTTCTCAAAAGTGTGCTGTATTTGACTACTCTTTCCTATTATCTTCCCTCTCTTCTATCATCTACACCGCCCCCCCCCCCTTCCCTCCTCTTGTCCCCTTTCTCTCATGCCTTTCCTCTCCAAAACCTCTAGGGTAAGATAGATTTCTATACTCAATTATGTATATTATTTTCTCTGAGCCACTTCAGATGAGAATGAAGGCTCTCACTCATTCCCCCACACCTTCCCCTCTTCAATTCCAATGCAAAAGTTTTTTTCTTGATTCTTCTACATGAAATAACTTGGTCCATTCTACCACTCTTTTCCTTTTCTCCCAGTACATTCCTTTCTTACCCATTAACTGCATCTTTTTAATATGTTATATCTTCATATTCAATTCCCTCCTATGCTTGTCTATATATGCTCCTAAGTGCTCTAAAAAAATGAGAAGGTTCATATGAGTTATCAATATCATCTTCTCAAGCAAGAATACAGGCAATTCAACATCATTAAATCCTTCATAATTTGCCCTTCTTGTCCACCCTCTCTGTGCTTCACCTTGAAGATCAAACTTTCTGTTCTGGTTGTTTTAACAGTAAAGTTTGAAAATCCCCTATTTCATTGAATGTCCATCTTTTCCCCTGAAAGAGTATGTTCAGTTTTACTGGGAAATTGATTCTCGGTTGTAATCCAGGTTCTTTGGTGTTCCAAAATAGCATATTCCAAGCCCTATGATCCCTTAATGTAGATGCTGCTAAATCCTGTGTAATTCTGAGTGCAGTTCCATATTTGAATTGTTTCTTTATGGCTGCTTATAATATTTTCTCTTTGACTTGGGAGTTCTGGAATTTGCCTATAATATTCCTGGGAGTTTTTATTTTGGGATGTCTTTCAGGAGGTAATTGATAAGATTTCTTCAATTTCTATTTTACCTACTGTTTCTAGGATATCAGGACAATTTTCCTAGAGAATTTCTTGAAAAATGAATTCTAGACTCTTTTCCTGGTCATGACTCTCAGGTAGCCCAATAATTTTAAAATTTTCTCTCCTGGATCTGTTTTCCAGGTCAATTGTTTTTTCCAATGAGATATTTTACATTTTCTTCTAGTTTTTGATTCTTTTGTTTTTGTTTTATTGTTTCTTGATTTCTCACAAAGTGATCAGCTTCCCTTAGGTTCTACATAGAACACAGTTCTACATCTGAAGGAATTATTTTCTTCAGAGAGTTTTTTTATCTCTTTTTCCTATCTGGCCAATTCTGCCTTTTTTAAGGCATTCCTCTCCTCATTGACCTTTTGGACTGTTTTTTTTTCCATTTGACCTAAACTGTTTTTTTTTAGGTTTTTTCAAGGCAAATGGGGTTAAGTGAGCTTGCCCAAGGCCACACAGCTAGGTAATTATTAAGTGTCTGAGACTGGATTTGAACCCAGGTACTCCTGACTCCAAGGCTGGTGTTTTATCCACTACGCCACCTAGCTGCCCCTTAAACTGATTTTTAAGATATTATTTTCTTCACTATTTTTTTGTTTCTTTCACTAAGTTGCTGACTTGGTTTTCATAATTTTCTCACATCACTCTCATTTCTCTTCCCTCTCTTTCCTCTCCCTCCCTTGATTTTGAAATCTTTTTTGAGCTTTTCCACAGCCTGAGACCAATTCATATTTTTCTTGGAGGCCTTGGATACAGATGTTTTGACTTTGTCATCTTCTGAGTCCCATACTCCATGGGACCAAATTGTCTATGCTCAGAATCTTTTTCTTCTGTTGTTTGTTCATTTCCCCAGCCCATGACTTGACTTATGAGAGGCTCTGACTGCCTTCCTGGCTTATGCTCTGATGTGTGGATGACCGCAAGCACTCCCCTTTGCCCTCGAACTATGAGGAGGGTCCATGCTTCACTATGGCAATATAAGGCCCCAGACTGAAACCTGGATCTGAGTATAAGTAAAGCACTAGAGTCCTATCTCAGGGAACATGGAGTGACCTCTGCAGTCTCCCCTGACCCCCTTACTGTCAGTGGGCTGAGTGCTCTAGAAACAGCTGCCTGGTAACTCCACAGGTTCCCGCAAGTCTGTGTCCCTTACTCACTCTACTTCAATAGTTTTCCCACTGACCTTCCAAGTTGTCCTTGGCAATTCTTGGACTGAGAGATCTGGAAACCTCCCCCACTGCTGAGGACCTAAGTGACCCAGGCACCAGGTGGGCTCCTCCTGAATAGCTGGAGGTGGTTTGCTCTGGCCTTTGGATCTTTCCAACCCCAGGGAATAGGCCTTTCCCACAGATCTTCCAAGTTGTCTGGGGCCAGAAAATTGTTTCACTCAGTCTTTCTCTGTGGGTTTTGCTACTCTACATTTGGTTAGTCATAATTTCAAGGCATTTGGAGTGGTCTGGGGTAGAGCTGGGATTTCCTACTTTCACTCCACTATCTTGACTCTGCCCTCCTCCAAATATTTTAATTTCAATTAAATGCTTCAATGTTTCTTATTGGTTACCAGCTCAAATAGTCCAAATCAAACTAAAATATAACAGAGAAAAATTTGCTCATATACACATTAGGGTACAACAAAAAGACTTTAATAATTTTAACACTCATTGTTTTTATCAATCAACTTTATAACATACATGTCATACTTTTAAAAACTTACAAAGTATAAAATACAACTCTAATATATAAAATTAGGAGTTCAAGAATATAAACTACACTATAAATAAATACCTTAAAATTCAAAATGGTGTGAACCATGTATTTAGTACTTATCTAAAGCTATTGAAAGAGAATGCCTTAAAGTAGTTTATTATGCCCTGGTTAGATTAGGAAAAAAAGCAAAAAAAAGTTAACTGTAGTTGCAAAATATCAGAAATTCAACTTAATTCCTTCTCCAAATGGAGGCTAATGTATAGTTTTCCACAACCTAATCTCACAACAAAGTGAATGAAATACCTGGACATATATAAGGTAATAGGGTGGTGATAGACAAATAGTCTATTAATCAGACTAAAAGCAATGTCCAGCTTTGTACAAGCGTAATTCCTAGATAAAAAATCCTAGATACCATAAAAAGATTTTTGCATAAGTAATTACTTCCATGTTCTAAATTAACAGCACTTTATATGTTGAGGCAGCATATTATGATAGAATGAATCAAGAGACCTTATTTGAATCCCATGCCAACTCATCCCCTATAAATAACACAATCACAGGCAAGTCATCTAATAACCTCTTTGGGTCACCATTTCCTCATGTATAAAATAAGAATGATATTTACTTTTACTATTTTACAGGGATTGTGTGAAGAAAATGTTTTGAAAAGTTGGAAGCACTAAACGTAAAGTATGTATTACTGATCATTACAAGGAATTCTCACTACAAATGTAAAACAAGGCTTTCAAAAGTCCATGTATCATATTTGTATACATTTTCTTTTTATTTAGGTTTTTTGCAAGGCAAATGGGGTTAAGTGGCTTGCCCAAGGCTACACAGCCAGGTAATTATTAAGTGTCTGAGGATAGATTTGAACTCAGGTACTCCTGACTCCAGGGCCAGTGCTCTATCCACTGCACCACCTAACTGCCCTGTGGATACATTTTCTGTTGGCACAAGACACTAACCAACTAGTTTCTAAACAAATTCTCCACAAAAAGAGGTTTAGAAAATAATTGAGCAAAATTTCTAAGTAGTATGACTACTGCTTTTTTTGTTATAGTTACTTTCTACTTTTTTAATTTGCCAAGAATCATGTTATATTGAAAAAAAAGTAAAACTCTGTTCAGAATGTCAGATGTGGTAAAATCATATCACTGGAAAAAAATCTAAATGCAGAATCAGGACAGAAGAGATATTTCTTCTAATATTAGGAGAAAAGGGGTGATTCTGTATTCAGGCAAAGGAAGGGACTAGGAATATAAGATCTGAAGAGGAATAATTTTCCTATAACAACGCTATATGACCAGGTAAGATTCCTAATCCTGTGTTACAAGGGACACCAGCTCCTCTAAATAGTAACTAGAAATAAACAGCCTTCTAGGAGCAGCTTCACCAGAAGTCCTAGTTTCTCTTTCCCAGAGGAACAGGAGGCCATCTGGTGGAGAGAAAAAAGAACTAGTTTTCTCCAAATTCCCATACCTGTTAAAGTCATAGAGTGTTGCTGGAAGGGCTCTTAGAAATTATTTGTTCAATTCTCTCATACAGATAAAGAAACTGAGGCTTCCTGAAGTCAAGAATCCTTTTAACAGAGTGCAAAACCTTTGATTTCATAGTTACTGGCAAAAAAATCTTTGGAGGACATAAAGATTATTCTACTGAAAAAGATTTTAATATGAGTTGAGGGCCAGCCTGGTAGAGTGGAAAGAATTTGGAACTTGTAGTGAGAATACCTGGTTTGATTTTTGGCTCTGACACTTAATAGTTTTTAATTGATTTAAATCATTCAATCTCTGTGTTCCCTCATCTGTAAAATGAGGACTCTCTTCACTCAGGAAACATTTATTAAACATCTATTATGTTCCAAGTGGAGAAACTATATATCACAGGGAACAGAGAATGCTCTTGGGAATCAGAAGATATGAATTCAAGCACGACTTCTGACAATTGGGTGTGGGACTCTAGGCAAGTTCCTTGACCTTCAATGCCTTACAAATCACAGAGCAATTGCCCATTTTCATTAGCAGAAGCATATCTTTATCAAGGGAGTTTTCCTACATCAATTAAATTAAGTGCCTACAAAACCAAAACAAAATGAAAAACCTCCTGCTAGGTACTGGGGATACAAAGAAAAAAATGAATAATATCTGTTTCAAGGAATGTAAATTACTGAATAATAAAGTAAATTCTCCCTAACTCATGGGATATTTTAAAGGGGAAAAAAAGAGTTCTATTTTTAATAATTATAATTCATATAATCAACAATAAGTGTTTCTTTTATTTTTGGAGGCAATCAGTAAAATAACTTGACCAGGGTCACATAGCTAAGAAGTCTAAGGCTGGATTTGAATTCAGATCTTCCTGAGCCAGGCTGATGCTCTATCCACTGCACTACCTAATACCTAGTGTTTCTTTTAATGCTATATCCTGCTTTTTTTTCTTTCTTTTCTTTTCTTTTGCAAGGCCATGGAGTTAAGTGGCTTGCCCAAGGCCACACAGCTAGGTAATTATTAAGTGTCTGAGGATGGATTTGAACTCAGGTACTCCTGACTCCAGGGCCAGTGATCTATCCACTGCACCACCTAGTTGCCCCTATATCCCGGCTTTAATTTCAATTTTCTTAGCTCCTCGTCCTCTAGGAAGCCACTTCCAAACAACTGGAAATTTGCCATTATAACATGCAAATTTCCCTTCCTCTCCCCCCCAAAACTGTCGTATGTTTAATCATGAAGAAAATATTTAATGTACAAAGAAGGTGATCTATTCGAGTAAATTTAACTTCCTGAAATCCAACTGTATTATATATTTCTTTTGCATTTCAGGACTCCCTACCTTAGTATAATACACTACTATTTAGATGTACAATAGAAAGCACTCATTAAATGTTCTGCTAATGTCAAAGTGTCTATGGGTCATGAGACCTGGAGTCCTGTTTCAGATATAGCTACCATAAACTGAATGATCTTGGAGGAATCTCCTAGACAGTCTGTCCTTTGGTTTCCTTACCTGAATAAATATGAATAATACCTCTCCTAGAAACCTGAATGAAAAAGAGTAAATGAATACAGTTGTAAGGTTCAACTTCATAGACTTATGTCCTGCCCATTTTAATACCTAGTTTACAATGTACCACATATCTCTTGAGGAAAGTTTGAAGCTCTGGATAATGCTATCATATGTAAATATTTGCTAATCCAACTACTCCCTGATAGCTCTACAATTTTCAGTACTTCAATGAGCCACAATCTATTTACTATTCCCTTGTCCAATGCAGACTTCAAGGAACTCTGATTTAGTAGGTCCTCTTTTAAGAGTTGCTATGGCAGAGAAGTTCATCATTTGTCTTTAATATCTGGGCAAGAGAAGAACAAACTTTCTGTTTGGGGTTAAATGGCTTGCCCAAGGTCACACAGCTAAGTAATTATTAAGTGTCTGAGGTCACATTTGAATTCAGATCTTCCTGAGTCCAGGACTAGTGCTCTATCCACTATGCCACCTAGTTGCTCCAGGAACAAACTCCTAGGAATTTATATTCAGCAAGTATATGCCTCTGAGTATCCAGTTCCATGAACATTAGCATCAATGAGAGCTCAAAAGGAATTTAGAGAAATAATAGCTCTCTCTGTTCCTCACAAACTTCCAGGAAGCTGCCAGCTCATCTCCAGCTAGGGACCTAGTTATCTAATGACTTCCAAGTCAGTCTCCAAGAGTCTTTCTCTCCATTCTAACCTCTGATCTACCTAGCAACTTCAGTTTCCGTACTAATGAATGTTCCTATGCCTCCAATCTCATTATCCCTCACTTTCATAATCTCTAACTCTCAGATTGCTCTCTCTGATCACAACCTCCTATGATTCTTCCTTCCCCTCTTCTTTCCCTTTTCTAAACTTATCCTCAGTGCAACCTCTAATCATTTCACTCTTTCCTGTTTTCCTATTATCAGCCTTGTCTGTTTTCACTTTTTTTCCTTTCAGAAGCCTGATCCTTTTGGTTCAACTTTATACTGCCCTGTATCTTTGAATCTCTCATTTTATTATTACTGCTCAATCCTTTCTAAATCCCAACCCTGGATTACTTTCACTATTCCTATTCAAGTTCTGCAAGGAAGTTACAACCTTGATGATTGTCTACTACAATCTGAAGTTAATTTATCTAAACAGAGTTCTTACAAGCTATATACTCTTTTTTATTTTATTAATATTTTATTTGTTTTCCAATATACAATAGTAGTTTCTACTTATTTTTTGTAAGGTTTTGAATCCCCCCCCTTCCCTCCCCCCATCCTCCCACAGAAGGCAGTCTGATAATCATTACATTGTTTCCATGTTCTACATTGATTGAAATTAAATGTGTTGGCAAAACTGGGAGAGTTCTCCTAATCCCATTCCAAAAATGACAAACTAGATTAGAATAACCTAGTCTTGACATTCTCCTTTGGACATGCTCAAAGAGATCTATCTGTTCTTGCTCATTAGTATAAGGAGCAGGGGGGCTGCTAGGTGGCAAGTGGATAGTGCACTGGCCCTGGAGTCAGGAGTACCTGAGTTCAAATCCAGCCTCAGACACTTAATATTATTACCTAGCTGTGTGGCCTTGGGCAAGCCACTTAACCCCACTGCCTTGCAGAAACCTAAAAAACCCCCAAAACTCTATAGTATAATGAGCAGGGTGGGGAAACATAGGAACCAATGTATCAATTAGATTTGTGACTCCAGCCTATGGTTGGCATGAAGGGGCAGGAACAAAGTCAAAGTGCATAAAAGAGCTTGTATGTTGGGATTTCCCCATCCCTCTCTCCCACCATGAGAGAGGTGTGCCATTTTGTTAAGATATTTTAATAAAAACCATTTTAATCACTCTGGAAAAAAAATTAAATGTGTTGGGAGAGAAATCATCTCCTTAAGGAGAAAATAAACTATTAGAGATAGCAAAATTATGTAGTACATAAGACACTTAAAAAAAATTGAAGGTAATAGTCTTTGGTCTTTGTTTAAACTCCACAGTTCTTTGTCTGGATATATACTAACCTTTTACTTTTCTCAGTCTGACAGGGTTGAAAACCTCCTCACATGGTCCCCATTCTCATATGCGATCAGTTATCAATACCTATTGTTTCTATTTTTGAAGCCTTCTGCTTCTTCCTTCCACTTAAAAATACCATAACAACCCAAGCCTTCATCATGTCACCACGATTACTGAAAAAACTTCCTTTCCACTTCCCAATAAATCCTCCTCAGATGCCAAACCGATACGTTTAAAGCATGTACCTGACCACATCACTCTCTTCAAGATGCTTGGGGGGGTGTCTCTCCCTTTAGGGAAAAACAACAAAACAAAGACCTCCTCTAATTAAAGACTTTCACAATCTGGGATCCTGGACAAGACAACTTTACTTCCAGTGCACAGGCTGTCTGTCATCCGTGCCTGTGTTTACTCTTTTCTTACTTCTGCTTCAACGTGAGAGAGATTTCCCTAATTATTAGTGTTCCACGCTACGTTTCTCTGCGTGTTTTACACTCGTCACTCTGTGTTCGTGCTGTTTTCCGACGTAAAATGCACGAACCTTGAGAGTACGGATAATTTCCCTTTTTTTTTTGGTCCGTGGCCTGTGTCTACTATATGGTGCCTGCGGGCATGGGGGAGGGGAGGCGGCTACACGTTTCTATTTGGGCCGAAGGAGGCGTCCGGGGGCTGCGGGGCTCAGTCTCCCACTTGAGCCGGGGCTCCTGCTTCTAGCTACGGGGCCCTGGGCGGGCTCCCTTGGCGCCTCAGTTTCTTCATCGGCGGGGCTGCTGGGTCCGGAGGCCGAGGCGCTCTTTCTAAAACCTCATTCCCTCCAACGGCGGCGACAGGCTCTCAGCACCTCCCGCTCCCGCCCCCCGGGGAAACTGAGGCCCTGAGAAGCGGGCGGTGGCGTGGGGGAGGGCGAGGGAGCCGCTTGCCTGTCGCGGGGCGGTGAGGGTCCCGTCGACGTCGAAGAGGCAGAGAACAGGTCCCGGGGCCGCCATGACGGCACCTCCGCTCACAGACGCGACGAGACGAGCAGGGCCTGGAAGCTTCCGGGATCCGTCGCGTGAACCGCGGGGAACGTCGGGAGTCGCCACCCTTTCTAGAACCCATAACGACTCATGGAACTACAACCCCCAGAATGCAACGTCCACAAACATTTCCCATCTCTCCCTGGGCTGGGCCCCATAGAGGGGTCAGGCCACGCAAACTAAGGAGCCGAGTGCTTCCGGGGGAGGAAGCGGGTTCGCTTCCGGAAGTGCACGGCCGTAACATGGTGAGCTTGCTAGTTGGCGGCCGAGTCTTTGGGGAGGCCGGAGCTGCTGGGGTTCTGAAGCGGGGCGGCCGGGGAGGGCCTCTAGCCGGGAGTCCGAACTTAGGCACTTTATCTGCCCCTCCTCCGGACTGCTCAGGCCCCCGGCGCCTGGTCTCCTCTCCACAGCACGATGTCAGTTCAGTTGAGTCAAATCAATAAGCTATTTAGCGCCTTCCATGTGCCAGATATCGGCATAGAAAAAGAGACAAAAGATAGGCCTTGCCCTCCCGGAGCTCACAGTCTGATGGGAGAGAGAGCATGCAAACATATAAACAAAGCAAGCGATAGACGAGAGTCGTGGAAAGTCGTTTAAAGTGAGGGCACGCTTCCTCCAAGGGCCATTTCAGATGTCTTCTTTTAAGGAAAGCCTTTCCAGATTCGAATAATCCCTTCCACCTCACTTATCAATGTCTTCCACATCAAATGTCTATACTTTCGGTAAAGAAAGGCAAAAAAAAAAAAATAGACCCTACTCTCAAGGAGTGCGAGGTCTAATAGGGGAGATAATATAAGCCATGCATTTTGTAGAAATGAGCTATACACAGAATAAATTGGAAAAATCAGCAGAAGAAGAATTGAGAAGGACTGGGAAAAACTTTCTGCAGAAGGTGGGGTTTTAGCTGGAACTTGAAGCCAAGGAGGCCAGGAGACAGATAAAGGAGGAAAGAATTTCTAGTGTTTTGTTTGAGGAAAGCATGACAGCGTGACTTAATCACATAGTGGTAGGCAGCCAAGTTTTGAAGTGATGAGGTTAAACCTGAGCTTTCAGGAAGATTGATGCGTGGAGAATGGAGTGGAGTGGGGAGAGACCCGAGGCAGGGAGACCTACGGACAAGCAAGTAGTTTCAGTGAATTGTGATAAGAACTTGAACCAGAGCTTTGACTTTGTCAGAGGAGATAATGGAGCAAATGTTACAGTTGTTGGCAAAGATAGAACCAACAAGACTGACAACTTAATGGATATGGAAAGTGAGAGTTAGGAGTTTGAGAATAACATCTAGGTTGTGAACCTGGGGAATTTGTGTTTTCTATTACTATGAATCTTTGTATTTATTTATTTGTTATTTTGTTACATACCCTTGAGGGCAAGGACTTAAACTTCCCTCTTATTTTATATTGGGTTTTGTGAGAGAAGGTATTTATTTCTTTTCCCTTCCAGGTTACCTTCTTCAAAGCTGGTTTCCCAGTCTGTAGGGTGATAATGTTGCGATGTCAGCCTTGGTTTTGCAAGATGCAGATTCCCCACTTGAATGTGGGCAAGCCTATCTCCACATCCCCCGATAAACCATCAACCATGGAGGCTGAAAAATTCCAGATGATTTATCGTTTTCCTGGCATCAGATTCTGTGGGTCTGTGTCTCGTTTGAAGATTCTGCAGACAGGGATTACAGTGTTAATATTGCCACCTACCTGTTATTGGTACATGCAGGGCCTCATTCCTCTGGACTCCCTATTTTTCACTGGGGGTGTCGCTAGCTTTGCGCTAGCCATGTTGTATTGGATTAGCTATTTCTTTCGTCGACTTGTTGGGATCCTTTATGTGAATGAAGCTGGCACTGTGTTGCGAGTGGCACACCTGACCTTCTGGGGCCGGCGTCGAGACACATTTTGCCCAGTGGCCAACATAATTCCAGTATCTGAGACCAAGGAACATCCCTTTGATGTGTTCTTGAAGATCCAACAGTATGATGGCGATCAGACCTTCTACTTAACACTGCGCTTTGGACACATCCTGGATAAGAAACGCTTTGTGCAAGTTTTTGGAAATCTTGGTGAAAAGCATTGATGGTTTGGCAGAAAAACCCCTGAACCTTAGGGGAATGAGCTTTTACTGGAGCATTGCACAGTGGCCTTGAGTGTGCCAAGCATATCTCCCAGGGCTTAAACTAGAGGGAGGTTAAGAGGCAAGGAACTAAAGTGTCTAGTTCAGACAACAGATCTACTGTGTGTCTGGCACTTATCTTTCAAAGCCAAGAGATAAATGAACTAGAAGTAGGTGTAAGTTTCTTGTAAAATAAATACTGAACTTCTTTTGAAAAGGGAATGCCCAGTGGAACTGAAAAACTGCTTTTAGGGTACCAGTGGAAATTGATTTTCCACTTGTGTACTTTTTCTGGAAAAAGGCAGTTTGATTTTATGGAGAGAAAATTGTCAGGACACAGTGGATCTTTGTTCTTCTGTTGACTGATTATAACGTCCATGATGGTATGTGAATGACATTCAATCTGTCAAAAAGAAAATATTACTCTGATACGTAGTATGTACTTGAGGAAAACATGACTAGTATAAAAACATGGTTATTTAATTCCCCTCAGAAAGGCACTTCGTTGCACTCCTCAGAAATAGGATTGAAATCATTGGTCAGTAAAACATCACAATTGTGATTTCTTTTTTTATTTTTTTCAGAGATTTAAACATACACAGTATCACAGTCTAATAAAAATAGTTTTGGGGTTTGAGTCATTTTTTTTCATGTATTTCTGGTTTTTTGTTAACACAGTTTCAGCAGGGCAGCATGGCCCATTGGATAATGATAGAGGTGTCTTGGTAAGAGGGATAAACTATCATTGGCTGCCAAGTGGTTTTAATGTAGGTCTTCAACACATGCTAAATACCCCAGACTCATGTTTTAGGAATAGGGGAGGGTTGCAGTAATTTGCTTATTTATGATCAGAAGAATTCAAAAGAGTGCTACTTCAAGCAAACCATGAGATTGTATTGGCTTGTAAAATCTGATAGTGGCATTTCAAGTGATCTTAAATTATTTCAGTTACTTGTATAATAATCATGACATGTAAAGGGACTTAACACTGGTGAATTTGCTGTATGTCAAATAGATGGAAAGAGAAGGCAAAAGAACACAAGCCAATCAAGGAAAGAGTAAGTATGGGGGGGGGGAGGAGAACTGTGAAAAAAATAGTTTAAAAGGACAAAGGAAAAATGTTACTCTACTTAATTTTGATTAAATGGAATGTCATGTTTATTTGCTTAACTCTTAGTTCTTAACATTCACTTGAGAAGATAGTAACTGGTGTACAGGATTTAGAATTATGGATTCCAGGAATAATTTAAGTCAGAAGCACTTCTTTTCATGAAGTCCTTCAAATATGAAGTTGATATTAACTAGCAAGGCATGCCAGGTTACTTTTTAGTAGTGGGTCATGGTGTAATGATCTTGGAAACTCTGTCTCAGTTTCCTCATTTATAAAATTACAAAATTTGTAATTCCTCATTATAAAATGAAGAAGTTGTAAATGATGGCTTTTAAGGTTCTTTCCAGTTCTAAAGATATGATCTTTCTAGAGGGATTTGACCCTAAATGTGGACTGGACAAATGTGCTCTAGCAGTCAGGTGCTCTAAATGCTAATCTGAGCTCTGCTGCTAAGGAATTGTGTAAATTCCTAAATTCTGAGCTTTGTCACTGAGGTTCATGCAGTACCACCAGAGGGCGCCAAAAATGCAAATTATCCATCATTTAAAACTAAACCTGATTTTGCAACAAAACAAAAAAAACCAAATGGAAGGAAATTGTGGTTTCTGCAACCCAGTTCTAGCAATTGTCCCAATTTATCATTTACACTATCTCTGAGATCTAATCCAGCCCCTACCCAGCTCATAAATCCTATATGAGATCCAGTCTGAAAAAAAGGATGTGATCAACTGTCTGAAGAATTCTTTTTCAATAAATGGGTTACTTTTTAAGCTATTAAACCAGCTTTACACATGAACTATAAAAAAGCATGGAAAAACAAATTGTCTCTGTGATACATCAGCAACTGTCCTTTGTACAGTGGGAAGGAGCCCTACTTTTAGAGGACAAGAATAATAGTTGGCTTATAGATGACCATATTACATCAATATGTTTGTGTAATATTTAGAACAATTTAGTATACCTAATTTTATGTATGGACCTTTGTTTCAAGTAGACTCTACTATCAATGTGCAGCCTAGAACATAAGACAATAGGATTAAAGTCAGGAAGACATCAGTTTGAATCCTTCCTTAGACAATTACTAGATACATCTCCTTGAGAAGTCACTTAACTTTGGGACCTTAATTTCCTCATCTATAACATAAGGAAGTTGTATTAGATAATTCCTCCTTTATTTCCTTCTAGCTCTAGATTTATGATCCTATGATACTGCCCAAAGTTTGGTCTTTTGCAGGCATACTTGATTGTGATAATTTATGAAACCTAGTGTTTACATAGTACTGCAAGGTTAGCAAACATTGCATGCCATTTTCACAATGACCTTGTGTGAAATCCCCAGTTTACAGATGAGGAAACTAAGGCTGAGAATTATTCAGTGACTTGCCCAAGGTTATAGAGTTAGTCTGAGGCTGGTTCTGAATTCCTATCTTTCCAATGACCAAGTTCCTAGCTCTGCACTGGACCATTTATCTGCTTGTGCTGCATCATGTCATTGGGTCTCTTCACTTGAATTCACCTGAATTTCTTCCTCATTTGGTACACTGCCCAAAAGCCTTCCCACCAAGGGAAATGTGTACATCCTTGTGTGCAGGTCTCCTCAATCCCCTCTGGATATGTAACCCAGAACTAGGTAGTAGGCAACAAAGCTGCCAGTTTGGATCTGTCCTTGTACCCTGGTTGGGTTTGGGACCTCCTTTTGTCCTGGTGCAGCCTCTTCCTAGGCACTGAAGTACTAGCCTGGGAGGGGGAGAGGAGGACTTAAGAAGCCAGATGCTCTCTTACTGGTTGTTTCAGTCCTGGTGTTCCTTGAAGGTTGGGATGGTTTCCTTTTTTTGGTCATAATACCTTCTATGCTGTTGATTGAAATAATTCCTGTGTCTCCTGAGTAAAATCCAAATCCCAGCATTGAAATCCCTCCAGAAAAAGACAACATTCTATCATCTTTCCAGTCTCATCTCATACTATTCCCCTCTTCCTCCCACCTTTATACTCCAGTTCTGTTCATAAAACCTGTATGACTAGGATAAGAGGAGACATGCCACTATCAGAAACGATCTTTTCCTCCTTGCCTTCTCCTCTCCCCCCTCTCCCTTCAACTCTGACTTAGATGGTATCTAACAGCTCGCTGGTGACATAGTGGAACATCAGGCCTTACCATCTGCCCTGACATGACTTACTAAGGTCCTTTAGGCTTGACCTTATCACATGACTGACTTTTATTTTTTTGGTCTCAGCATTTTAAAATGACCTAGTTTAGGTAATCCAAGGATCCCTGGGTCCTGCCATTTGCACTGATAAATGCTGCCACATCCTTAGGACTTTCAGTCCTATCCATCTACCCTCTAACTTGTTTGATGCATTATTTTCCTTATTTTCCTTCAGTTACAGTGTGAGCTTCCTGAGGGCTGGGACCATCTCACTTATGTATTCCCAGTATTTAACATGTTTGCCACACTTATTCATTCTAATATTCCCCATGCATGGAATTTTCTCTCTTGTTAACCTGTTGAATTTCTTTCATCTTCAAATCCTAACTCAAATGCTGCTTCTTTGATTTTTGAGTTGATTTTGCTTCTCCCATAGTATTTTGCTTTGTATCTCTCCAATGCACTTGCATTATAGTTATTGGAGGTCATGGACTATTTCCTTTTTCACTTTTAACACCTTGCACATTTTGACAGGTGGTTAGTGCTTAATAAAGGCTTGATGATTAATTGCAAACCTCATCCCTCTTATTTGATTAACTACTGCCTTTTTTGAACTTTGTAATTGCCTCAGCAGAATTCTCTGCACACAATAGATCCTTAATATCAAACCAAAGGGGACTGTAATGACAGCATATTTTTGCCAAGGATGAGCATTAGCCAATAATAGACTTTATCAATTTGTGTCGAATTTAATAAATATTCATTTGATGATAGGATGGTATGCATAAATAAAAATGTGACACAATGCACTGGGCCTAGAGTAGGAATAACTGAGTTCAAATATGTCCTCAGACACTCACTTTCTATGTAATCCTGAACATACCTGCTCTCAGGATTGAATTGTAAATCGCCTTGCAGACTTAAAACACTTATTAAAAAATACTATAGACTTGTTTTCTAGGAGCAGGACCAGACTTTTAATGTTTTGGCTTACCACTATCATTCAATAGACATGTGGACCTTTAACACCCATGGACTAGCACTTACTTGGCAAGCTAGTTATTGTTCGTTAGAGTGAATTTGCTAAAGTTAAAAAGTTACTATGGTTAAGGACTTTTAATTAGTATTTTATGGCATTTGGACTTGTAAGTCTGTACCTTGAAAGTAATATAGCACCCTTTAATATGCTTCCCTCTCCACTCCCCAATATAAACACTAGAGTCCAATTTTTTATGGCCTTATTTTGATCTTATTCCATTCAACTGTAAAATCCTGTGTTATTAAAATTAATCAGGTTTTTTACTACCTCTGGCTGTGTTTATATAGACTCTTTACAGAACAGTCATTTTACTGATTAACAGCATAAGTTTATTCTGCAGTTCATTTAGTGCTATAAATTGCTCAGATATGAGGATTCAAATTTAAGAGTAAAAATTATCTCTACAGAAATATCATGTATTTGTTTTAGAGGACAAGAAGAAATATATCTAATTATCCAGGTTAATAGAGGGGACAAAGAGGACTGAGTTCAAATTCTATTTCTGCTACTTATTTTTTTTTTGTGACAAGCTGCTTAATATCCCTAGGTCTGTTTCCTTAGCTTTAAAAAGGAGAAGGTTGGTTTAGAGGTGTCAACAATTTGGTCTAACACTGCTTAGTTTGGTCCAAACCAGATTATAATTGGGAAATATTTAAATAAAATATAAGAAAAATAATAACATTTTAAAAACCAAGTCAATATACAGCCCAAATGCTTAGAAATCATCTGGTACACCTGCTTAATTTTACAAATGAGGGGGCTGAAATCCAGAGAAGAAAAATTGCTAACTCAATGTCACACAATTAATTTTTTTTTTTTGCAAGGCAAATGAGGTTAAGTGGCTTGCCCAAGGCCACACAGCTAGGTAATTATTAAGTGTCTGAGACGGGATTTGAACTCAGGTACTCCTGACTCCAGGGCCTATGCTCTATCCACTGTGCCACCTGGCTGCCCCCATACAATTAATTTTAAAACTCTTATGAAATGCAGCCTGCAGGAATCCTTATGAATGAATTAGTCGCCTTGGGTTCTGTTTGAGTTTGACACCACTGAATAAGATGATCTCCACCAGTCTAGTGTTGTATATTACCATAGCACTAAAAACTCAATGCAGATAATCTTTAAGGCAGTTTGTCAATTAAATTTTTTTGAAGTGTCTGTTTGGCATTTACTAAGTGCTTACTATTGTGTATTGCTTCTTTCTCTAGGTGATTCCAGCCTCCCCTAAGCTACTATTAAGATCTTCCTGAAACTTAGATTAGACCAACACCTCACACCCTTTACCAAGATAAGATCCAAGTGGTTACAGGACATAGACATAGAAAACAATACTATAAGCAAATTAGAAGATCAAGGACTAGTCTACCTGTCAGATCTATGGAAAGGGGAACAGTTTATGACTAAGGAAGAGTTGGAGAACATCACTAAAAACCAATTAGATGATTTCAATTACATTAAATTAAAAAGCTTTTGCACAGATAAAACCAATGTAATCAAGATCAAAAGAAAAGTAGTAAATTGGGAAACAATCTTTACAACTAATGATTCTGACAAAGGACTCATTTCTAAAATATACAGAGAACTGAGTCATATTTTTAAAACAAAAAGCCATTCCCCAATTGACAAATGGTCAAAGGATATGCAAAGGCAATTTACAGATGAGGAGATCAAAGCAATCCATAGCCATATGAAAAAATACTCTAAATCATTAATTATTAGAGAAATGCAAATTAAAGCTTTGCTGAGGTACCACCTCACACCTCTCAGATTGGCCAGTATGACCAGGAAGGATAATGATCATTGTTGGAAGGGATGTGGGAAATCTGGGACACTATTACACTGTTGCTGGAGCTGTGAACTCATCCAACTCTTCTGGAGAGCTATTTGGAACTATGCCCAAAGGGCAACAAAAATGTGCATACCCTTTGACCCAGCAATACCACTACTGGGTCTATACCCTGAAGAGATGAGGAAAAAGGGTAAAAACATTACTTGTACAAAAATATTTATAGCAGCCCTGTTTGTGGTGGCAAAGAATTGGAAATCCAGTAAATGTCCTTCAATTGGGGAATGGTTTAGCAAACTGTGGTTTAGCAAACTGTGGTATATCTATGTCATGGAACACTATTGTTCTATTAGAAACCAGGAGGGATGGGATTTCAGGGAAACCTGGAGGGATTTGCATGAACTGATGCTGAGTGAGATGAGCAGAACCAGAAAAACACTGTACACCCTAACAGCAACATGGGAGTGATGTTCAACCTTGAAGGACTTGCTCATTCCATCAGCGCAACAATTGGGAACAATTTTTTGCTGTCTGCAAAGGAGAGTACCATCTGTATCCAGATAAGGAGCTGTGGAGTTTGAACGAAGTACAAGGACTATTCCCTTTAATTCGGAAAAAAAACCCCAGATGTCTTATTGTTTGATCTGGTTACTTCTGAGAATTTTGTTCTCTTTAAGGATATGATTTCTCTCTCATCACACCCAATTTGGATCGAGGTACACCATGGAAACAAAGTAAAGACTGATGGAGTGCTATCTGTGGGGTGGGGGTGGGGGGAGGGAAGCAAGATTGGGGGAAAATTGTAAAACTCAAATAATATCTTTAATAAAAATTAAAATAAAAAAAAGATCTTCCTGATGAGATGCTAATGTCTTCTCACCTAATATATTGACATTGACTACCATACCCTTAGATTTTAGAAGCCCAAGTGGTTGCTGTTGTGAAATAGGTCACATTTACATTGAAGATATTCAATTATAAATATTTTATTTAAGAATATTGATTAACACAGGAAATGAATTTAATTCATGGAATTGTGTACATGGTCAGTAGTTACAATGTGAAGTGTAGTTAGTTTCTTTGACATTTATTTGGCACTGTCCACAGAACACTGTAAACAATATCACTTCTTATGCTTGAATATGCAGTGCTCTCTATTAAGTTTTCTATCATGATCTGATAAATATATATATATATATATACATATATACGTGTATATATATGTATGTTGTGCACAATTTTACATGGTTACTGAGTGTCAGTAAAAATTATAAAAAAACACCCATTTATAATAAAAGTGAGGATGTGAATAGAACTTGATATTACTGGACCTTGTTTGCTGTAAAAGTACATGACTTGCTAGAGACACTAAAATCTACTAAACTGATATGTTTTACGAACTAATTTCCAATTGTTGACCAAGGAAGGTCTTCCTCACTTGATCTGCCCTTAATGGTTGCATGCCTGCTAGGTCTACTATGAGAGCAGGTTTGTTGAATTTTCCTATTGATTTCATCACAATCCTTTGTATTTCATGAGTCTTTGATTATATATATAATTTTATTATATATATATATAATTATTTTCCTCTAGCTTCTATTAACTATTTTTCCTCAACTGACTTTCCAAGGTATCCATTGTGCCCTGGGTCAATATAGACCTGTTAATAAAGAGGCCTTTAAAAATATATGCTAGAAGGAACTTTCCTTGGTAATAAATTAATAATACCCAAGGAAACTACTTTGTAGGTGAATGATTACATTCCCAGGCCAACCCCCAGTTGGAAGACAGTATAAAACTGGACCCAATCTTGTCAACCAAGAAAATGAAATTATCATTTAGACCCTGGCTGAGAAAGCCTTTGAGAGAGTTGTACAACCTCATTCACTGGAGTATTTCATTTATGGCTAAAAGTTGGCTAAAGTCCATAATAGGAAAAACACTTAGCAAATTCATGAATTGTTTTTGTTTATATGTATAGTTAATTCAATATGCCTTTATTAGAAATGTCAGCATATGAAACTATAGGTTGAACTTGGGTCTCTGGTATTAAAAGCAAAAGGTGGAGAAGTCAGACATTTTCATTTTTTCTGTGGGTGCTAATGGCTCTAATTAAGGCAGAACTTTATATACTTAAAAAAATTATAAACAACTTTAGGATAAAAATGCCAACAGTCATAATTTATGAATTTGCTAATAATTCTTCCTGACTATAGATAATAGCTGGCATTCAGTCTTCTGCAACAGTATTCATATGAATATCTGTTGGTCTCTAGAGACTTTAATACTGTTTTGAGATCTTTGGGTGAAAAGTTATAAAAGGGCCAAGTGCTTAGCCTTATTATGTCCATTTTATATGTTAAATGGAGGCACCAGAAAGTGAAATGATTAGCTCACAATTAACAACTGACTTTCAGGGATAGAAATTAGACCACCAACTACAGTTGCATGCTTCCTTTTGATCAGACTGTTTAGGATGATAATCACCATCTAGAGCTAGTTAGTTCAAAATGTTTTCAAATTAAAATAATGCTTAATTAGTTTTGGGCACCATCCAATTATGTATGAGAAAGGAAGTTAACATTAGCATAATCTACATCTTAAGAAAAATATCTTTCTAGGAGACATTTTGAATGGCAAAATAATGAAGCCACCCAAAACAAACTAGCAATGAACATGTTAATATTCCACATCTACATCTTTTGCATATTAATCAATAAATCTCTTTAATATGAATGCTTCCCTCAAGAAGAATCTAGTCAAGCAACAGACTTACTCTGCATAACAGCTATGCTTTTCACAGAGCTCCTCAGAAATGGAGCAGATGTTGAGAAACAACAGGTAGATGAAGAACAATGTTTTCATGGGAAGGGGTCTGGGGTAGGGATAAGAGGAAAGACCTCTAAAATTATAGTGTATTCGAGGTAAGAGGATTAAGTAATTCCTTGGCTGCTGTTTCCATGTGTTGTCTTCCCAGGAATGAGACTGCAAGCTTGTGCTACACCTTCCCTTATATCCCTATGGAAACTTAGAAATGGGAATTTCTTGTGTATGTATGTATTACATGACATAAGCATCATGAACAAGCAATTGGAATGACAGATGCATATGGAAATGAGATTCTGTCTGAGGACCAAGGCAGCAGCAGTGTTTCCTTTGCTCTTTCCCTCCTCATCCCCTTCTGTTCTTCCCAACTAATCAGACCTGGGACCTTCCCTGGCCTCTGATGGCAGACCTTTTGGCAAGCCTCAAGTACCTGGCCCTCTGCTGAACACTAATGGGAGAAGTAAAATAAAAGCTGACCATCAAACCAGCCAGATGAAGTCCCCTGAGGCCAAGTCATAGTTGGGACTGAACTGATTCTATTTGCCCCTCTATCTTGACCAGACCTTTCCATTCTCAGTTGAAATACAATTGTATCCCTTAATTCTGTATCTTAATGAAGAATGGAGCCTTCCCAGGTTACTTGTAAGACTCGACAAGAATGATCCCATTTTATTGTTGTTATTTTGCATAGGGAGGAAGTTAAACTGGCCACTGAAGGGATCGGACATCAGACCTGAAACTCAGGAGTTTTCTAACTCCTATTCCCATGCATAGGTCTCATGCCTGGCTTTAAAAGAAAAATTTAGGCAGGGTGCTGACAGCCTACCCAGAGATTGACTGTATTCAGGGCACTAGAGGAATTTAGTGTTGAAATCAGCATGTGATATTGGCTTATTTGGAGAGAAGACCCAAACCAATCCCCTCTTCTTCCTCCTGTCTTCCCAAACCACCTAATATACCCAACCCACCCACCCACTCCAACCCAACCAAACAAAAAACAGCCCTCCAGTTTATGGATTCACCTTTTGGTACTTTAAGTGAAAATATGAAATAGGCAAACTAAGCAATTTGACATTTGTGGAGGTTGAGACCTTCTCAGTGCAATTAAAATAATCCTTTACTTGAAGTCTGCTAAGATGTCACTAAAAATGTTGAGGAAAAGGTGTGCATGGTGATCCCTGAAGACCAATGTTGGGCGGAAACGGATGGACCTATCACCACAGCCTCCCAGCACTACACCTGTAAGGAAAGAAAGAGGAAAAGTTAAGAACATTCTTAATTTTTACTTTTTTTTTGTTTTTTGTTTTTTAGTTTTTGCAAGGCAATGAGGTTAAGTAGCTTGCCCAAGGTCACACAGCCAGGTAATTATTAAGTGTCTGAGACCGGATTTGAACTCAGGTACTACTCACTCCAAGGCCAGTGCTCTATCCACAGCACCACCTAGCCGCCCCACTTCTATCCTCTTTTATTTCTACTGTACATGGAAGAAAACAAGCCAGAGCACTAAACTAACAATAACTTACATTTTTTAAAAATACTCTAAAGTTTTCATAGAATGTGTGAAGGGAATCAATTTATAATAAGATTGAGAAAGTAGATAGGAGCCAGTATGGCGGAAGACTTCAAATGCAAAATAAAAGTATTTATATTTGATTGTAGAGGAAAAAAAGGAGTTACTGGAACTTATTGAAGAGGAGAGTGACATGGTATGACCTATGCTTTAAGAATATCAATTTGACAGTTAACTGAAACAGGGAGACCAGTAGGTTATTGCAATAGTCCAAAGGACAGATGCTGAAGGCCTGGACAGGGTGGTAGCCATGTGAGTAGAGAAGGGGATTAATGGAAGAGATATTCTAGAGGTAGAATTATAAGACTTGCCAACTTTAGATATATGACATGAAGGAGAATAAGAAAATGAGAATGACTCTGAGGTTGCCAACCTGAATGTCTTTAGGAATAGTAGTGTCCTTGACATAAGTAGTATGTGTGGAAGAAGGATGGTTATTTGGGGAAAGAGAGGCAGTTTAATTTTGAATATGTTGAATCTGAAATGCCTATGGGACATCTGGTTCAAAATTAAAAAAACAAGCTAAGGATTATAGATTGGAACTCAGGAGAGAGAAAGTTAGATAGTATACATATGGAACATAGTAATTGAACCCATGGGAGTTGATTAGGTAACTGAGAAGTCAAGAAAGAGAGAGAAGAGAAGAGGTCCCATGGCAGAGCCTTTGGCCACCTCTACTGAAGGTACAATCAGACAAATAGGAAAAGCACCAAAAAAAGAGCAGTGTCAAATGTCTAGAAAGGAGAGGTTAACCAGAGGAGAGGGTAGCCAGTCTGTTAAATGCTATAGAGAGGTCAAGAAGGATGAGGACTTTTTCACAACATGACTAATATGGAAATATATTAAACATGATTCTCATGTACAACTTTTACCAGATTATTCACTGTTAAGGGGAGAGGAGTAGGAAGGAAGGATGGTTGAAAAATGTGGAAGTTTGCATATGGATGACTGTTGAAAGCTATTTTTGCATGTTATTGGAACAATAAAATAAAAAAAAAGAATGAGGACTGAGAAAGGCCACTGGATTCATTAATTAAGAGATTATTGGTAACTTTGGAGAGAATAATTTCACTCGGAAGGAAAGAGTAGAAACCAAATTTGAAATACTTAGAAACACAGAAAAATACTATAAAGCACAGAGGAAAGAAAAGACTGTTCAGAGACATAAAATGCATGAATAGTAAGAAAACTTATTTTAAAAGTGATATTTAATGTTTGTTTTTAATGTATTTTCCTAAAAAAGATTAGTGCATGTCTCAGAGTCTAACACAGAGCATTCCCCAGAATAATGTTTAATAAATAGTTGTCAATTATTTGTGTTTTTGTGGCATGCTTTGGTTCTGAAACCAACAAATTCTGTCCCCAAACAACAGACTCCCAATGATAATGGCTTATTTCTTTGGTCACATGGTAGGGGACAACAGTATTTTTCCTATTTTACTTTAAGACACCTCTTTCAGGTGAATGTACATTACAAAGCCAGATGATTATGAGCAGGTAGCCTGCTGTAATGGATGACTGAGATACAGGAGACCTGAATTTGAAAACTTGCTCCAGCACTTGCTGGATCTTATGATCTTGAGGCAACCTATTTCCACCTCTCTGGGACTCAAGTTTTCTCATCTGTAAAATTAATGCCTATAACACAGGTTATTGCAAGAAGAGAATGGCTTAAACTTATTGTCTTTTAATACATAGGGATTACTTATTATCTAAAAAATGAGGAGGTTAGACTAGTGAGTTCTTAGGTTTCTTCCTAAAAGTTGTGGTATTCTATACCACCAACTAGACTGGTGGTTTTTGATCTGTTGTCCAGGAAGTTTCACCAGCCTGCCAAAAAATAAAGCACTTCTGAACAAGGCTTTTACATCTAGAAGCCTTGGGGTTTTTTGTTTGTTTGTTTGTTTGTTTGTTTTTTTTTACATCAGCTTCCTTCTGGATACTCTGTTCTATCCTTGCTTTTGCTCTATTCCTCCTACTGAAATAATTTTTCCCTTTGATCTTTTTCTTCTGGTTGTTCTGTCTTCTCTAATTGTGTTTATATCATTCTCTCCTCTATTCACATTCTGTTACTTGAGAATCTCATCTGCTTTCAGTTTTCCATGATCTCTTCTATCCTGATGACTCTCAAGTCTTTACCGTCAGCCTTGACCTCCTTCATGACTTCCAATCCTGATCTCTAATTGCCTCTACCAGATAATAATCTCTACCTGGATTGAAATGCAGAATTGAAATTTTCTCCTCCTTGATCACATAATCATAGATTTAGAGTTGAAAGGGACTTTGAAGGTCATCTAGTCCAACTCTTATTTTCTAGATGAAGAAATTGAGGGTTAAATAACTTGCCTAAGGACCTACCTTCTATGACTCCAAATCTAGTGCTCTTTCTGTTTTACCAGACTTGGTAAATAATTTAAGCTTGAAACCTTAGTTGTACTTGACTCTTTTCACTTTATGTATTCACTCAGTTGGTCAAATTCTTTCAATTCTACCTCCACAATAACTCTTGTCCTTTTTGACCACCATGGCCACCATTCTTATTTAGATAGACCTTTATTTTAACTACTGGGATGGCCAGGGAGACTAACAGGTCTGTCCCCAATCTATCCCCTCTCCAAGCCATTCTACATGATGTTGATGCCTAAGGACATTGATACCTTATAACATATTATTCTAATCTTGATGCTCTCTGGTCAAAGACTTTTAGTGATTCTCTATTGCCTTTAGGACAAAATTCAGACTCATTATTCTAGCTCTTAATACAATATTAACTCCAGCTAATTTTTTTTTCAGATTTCTTTGAGACTCCTCTTTCTGGCAGATTCTGTATTCTAGCTAAGCTGACTTACTCCTCTTCTCTGCTTTCATTCTTCCCTTTCATGTTCTTCACACAAGCTCTCTTCTATTCAGGGAATGGATTCCTTTCAAATCTCTACCTGATGAAATCCTTCTCTTCCTTCAAGGCTTAAATTCATGAAGTCTTTCCTAATGTCTGAAATGATCCTGCTTTGCCCAATCTCTCATTCTCCATTCTCAAGCCCAGCTCCCTGCATTGATCACATTCTAACATACTATTTAGTTATTTGTGTGAATGTTTTATACTCCTATAACTATGAGTTCTTTCTTTGTATCTCCAGGACTTATCATAGAGAATTACACAAAAGATACTTCATAAATCTGCTTGAATTAAACTAGCTACTGGTGTCACTTGAATGTTAGAGTTGGGAAAGATATTAAAAATCTTCTTTCTCAACCTTCTTATTTTAAGGATAAAGAAACTGTGATCCACAAGAGATGAAATGACTTGCATATAGGTCGCATAGCTAGTTAATTTCAGAGCCAGTATTAGAACTCAGTTGTCCCAACTGCAAGTTTATTGAAGTAAGAAACAATAAAGAAAAATAAGGCATCCCCGAGCTTGTCAAATATCACCTTCTAGACACATGCTAAATAACAATAATATAATAAAACTGAAGAAATTTCTTACATAGTTTTCTAATATGATAGTCCGATGATAACTTGCACAGATAAAAAAGCATAATATGTGTTTCAGTGCAAGAAAGAAATAAAATCCCAGGATTATACACCACGTGCTCACTGGCCCCCTACCTTTGTTTCTAGCTGTTAAAATGAATTTGTTTCTTGTTGTTTCATCTGGAGCATCAAAAGAGCAGAATGTTCCCCGACCTCTTACTCTGCTGATGAGATGTGGGTATCGGGCCTGCAATATGGGAAGACATAGGAGAGGGAAGTCATATGAATAAGAATGATGGGAACAGGGGAAAAGGCAAACTTCCTTCAAATTAGGTCACAGATGGACATATAGTTATTGGCAGGTATTCTTCCACAAAGATTTATTATGGCATCAATGATTCCAAGGGATAGACAATCCAAAATCATGATTATGAATTGTATTATTTCAGTCTATTGTGTATCTCAAGACCCTTAATTTTTTTAAGGTTTCATTGGTGTTTTATATTTTTGTAAATTTTATTTCATTTGTCAGAATTGGGCAAAATGATTTCTATCCTTTCTTATTTGTCAAATTCTCCTTTTTTCATTTTTGATACTGATAATTTGGTTTTCTCTTTTTTCTTTTAAATTAAATTATCTTTTTTAAATAGCTCCCAATTCTACTTATAAATTAATTTTTTTTCTAATTTTTAAATTTTCTTCTTGATTTTCAGGATTCTTAATTTGTGGTTTTTTTATGTGTTGGAGTTATTTAATGTGTTGGCTTTTTTAGTTGCATTTTCAATTCATTGAGCTGTTCTTTTGCTTTTTTGATTTAGAGATAAATTTTTTTTCCCTCAGGACTGCTTTGATTGTATCCCAAAATTTTTGTTATGTTATTTTATTACCTTAGTATATGGTCAGTGGGTATATCTCCAGCTCTCCCCCAAGATAGCCTTACTCATAGGGTCAGATCAATCTACCAACTATACAAATATTTCCTACCCTGTCTGGAAGAGTCCAGTGAAGGGGTGTCCCATATAACTAAGCAGCTAGTGACTCATTAAACAATGCTAGAGTTGTTTTTCTGATCATGTTTATAGAAATTTCAGTTTATCCGGAACTAGATTTTTTTTTAGACTGATGGTAATGGGTTTGTATTAATAAGCATAAGTATAGATGAGATGAAAAACAACAACAAATCAAACTCTTGACTAACCCATGCATGAGAGGACAAAGGTTTGGCAGTTTCACAAAGCTCTGCCAGAGAAAAAGACAGTTACATGTTATTATTTTAAGTTTCTTGGCAGCTGGTACAAGGCCCCCTTTGAGAGCAAAATTTGACCTTAATTAGTGAGAGTTCAGTTCTCTCCTCCTCTTCAGGACAAACCACAGTTTTAGCTGCAATGACTGTGGATATGCTCCATTAGACAGAGAAGTCAACGATGTGCATGATAGAGCTGGGGAGAAAATACTCCCAACAAAACAGCCCATGCCCTGAAGCTTACACTTGGATTGCATAATTTCTCTCATACTTTGTTTGGTTCCAGGGATAACTGTTTATTTGTTTATTCTCCCAATTTTGATTATAATCCTCCCCACCCCTCAGTAGCACAAAATTGCCATTTCTTCCCAGAGACCCTACCTAGCTCATGACCCTGAGGCAGCTACATGGTAAGTTGAGCCTATCCTCCTTGACTTGGGTTAGGTACATGTCGTGTAGTCTGAAATGCAGCATAAACAACTCTGAGCTGGGTCATAAATCACATGGGAAAATAAACTACTTCTGTCATTTTTCCTATTTAGGCTAGCTAGAAGATTAAAGAGGATCTCAGCAAGGAGTAATGATTTAACCCATTGCAAAGACATTTCCCTGATTCTCTCCTCTGCCTCTGTTTGGACATGAATCAAATCCAAAGAAAGCAACTAAAGGGGGAAAAAAAGCCTGGTGTCATTTTGCTTTCATTGAAGGCATTTGCTTAGATGTAATAACAGCAGCAATTTCCCCCCTTCTAAAGGCTGTGTGATGTTTTCTTGATGCAGTCCAACAGCCCTGCACAGCTTAGCAGCTCCCCAGATGCAATCCCGGTCATGTGTGACTAGATGCTTCTAGATCGGGTGAACTCAGTATTTACACAGATTGTAAAAACAACCTTCTAAGTCAGTGAAGGATGAAATACACTTTCATCTTTTGGCTTTTCTGGTCATAGCTCGAAGCAGTGCTGTCTCTCCACCAGACTTTCAGTTTTGCGAATGTTTTGTGAATTATTTTGAGTCTTTAAATTGGTGTGAATGTAAATACTCTTAGAATGGGAATTACATTGTTGAGATGATGTGGGATGCGGGGGCCCTCAGAGTTCCAAAGGGAAGAGAGGAAGGAAATGGAGAACTCAGGAATACATAGGGCCGAAATACGTTTAGGCACACTATTGCTACCCATGTAGTAAGTTAGGCATTCTCCAAGTCTCTTGAGGGACCAACTGGCAAGACAGTCTTTTAGATGTAGAACTTATTACTTCAGTGAATTGGAAGTAGAGCTTCTTTTGTCATTCTTTAGTCTAACACAAAACCCTCCTAAGTATGCTAAACTAAGAGGCAAGGTGTTTGTGAATTAAGGAAGTTTGAATGGTCCCTGACTCAGGGTTGCTTGTAGGGTTAGTGAGGTTGCCATTATTATTTTGATTATGTCTGCTATACAGATCTAGGTATCATTAGGAGCAAGAAGTATCAGGCAGAAGGAGATGAAAGGATCAAGAGTACCGCCAGGGTCAAAGGAGAAAGTTTCAATTTAAGAGTTGTTGTCTTCTTCCCAGTACTTGAAGGTTCTAAGTAACCCCTTTGGATTTTGCATTCCCATACAAGGTTGGTTACCTGTAAATCCATCAGCCCTGTCAACAGTGCCTTCCCTGCATGGGTAACATTACTGAGGAGGTCCTCTCTCTTAATGACATTGATGACTTCAGCGATCAACAGATTCTTGGAAGGATCTCCAAGCCAAGTATTGAAAATCCTGTAAGGCTTTAAAGAGAGGCACAAGTTTTAAGAAATACCTATAGTCAAACCTCAAAAGATAGTACTAGCCTCTATATTTCCTGCAATGGATTCTCACTTGCAGTCCACCACAATTCCTACAATGTGAAGGATTCCCTATGCCTAGTTGGAAAGCTCTTTCTCCTCCTTTTCAGTTTAATTCAAATTCTACCTTATGTTTTCTTTCTTTCTTTTTTTTGGGGGGGGGTTTCAAGGTGATGGGGTTAAGTGACTTGCCCAAGGTCACACAGCTAGGTAATTATTAAGTGTCTGAGGCCACATTTGAACTCAGGTACTCCTAATTCCAGGACCAGTACTCTATTCATTGTACCATCCGGCTGCCCTAAAATTCTGCTTTATGAAGGAAGATTTTCTAGTTCTCCTTCCCCTAGTGCGCTCTCTCTCTCTCTCTCTCTCTCTCTCTCTCTCTCTCTCTCTCTCACACACACACACACACACACACACACACACAAACACACAGATATATAATATAGAGTTATTTGCTTGTTGTCTCCCCCATTAGAATCTGAACTCCTTAAATGCAGGGACAATGTTTTCTCTTTCTCTGTATCAGAAGCTCTAAGCATTGTGCCTGCTTCATAGTAAGCACTTAATAAATGCATGTTCACTATCTGATTTATTCATTCCTATTCAACAGACATTTATTACTAAATGCTGACTATGTGTAAAGCACTGTATTGGAGCTGCTAAGGATGCAATGACCCAAGTCCCCCTACCATCATATAACATGTTCACAAGAAAAGAAATAAAAGTTTAGACAAAGCAACACACATACACAGAGCAGATAAGAGTAGGTGATAGACTTGGGGTTTCACTAGGATAGGGAGCTCTCAAGTGAGGAAACTCCTTAGACCAATGCATTTTATTTTTTAATTTATATAGCTTTGACAAGTTGCCAGAGGCACTAAAAGAGTAGGTACAAGAGGCAGATCATGAATCCAGGTCTTCCTGGTTCCAAGGTCAACTCTATCCATGTGACATATTGCCTCTCCCAAAGCATCTGCAAAGCAATATGTATTTTATATGATATGATATGTGTAAATAAATTAAGATTTCTATATACAAAACAGAACAGAAAAAGAAGGTGGTTCATAAAACTGAATATTATTATACAAAGCAATATAGACACATAGTGCATCGAAATCTGATCTTTGATACATATTAGATATGTTACTGGACAAATCATTTAACCCTTCAGTTAATAGTTGCTGACTTGCAATAGTGTTGGGAGTTTCCTCACTGGGAGTTTCCTACAGAAAAGGTGTCAAACTCTTGGTAACTAGATTAAAATATAATTGGGAACTATTTGACAAAATAAATAAAAATGCAAAACAACACATATAATGTTATTCTGTAGTTTTCTAAGTTAATATGCTGCCCCAAGGATGTTTCCATTTGAGTTTGATACCACAGCCCTCCACCAATGAAATCACATGGAATTTTTTAAAAATACAAAGTAATACATAATATTTTCGAGAATGTTAATGATTGGATGTGGAAAAGAGTTCAAGAGGCACCTTAATTGTGTTTTGAAGGAAGTAGGAGATTTCATATCAGTGAAAATTGAGCAATCAAGGATTTCAGGACTTTGAATATACAAGTCCAAGTCTAGCTATTTAAAACATCAAGCCTAACCCTTGTTGTTGTCACTTTGCATCAGTTAATTTCAGTTGTTGTACTATATACACCTACAAATACATGTATACAAAAATATATCCACACTTACCCACCAAAAAAAGAACCAGTTCACTAGGATTTTTTATTCTTCAAATATATGTTACCCTATAGTGAAATTCCACTTTAACACATGTTCCCACTATTATGCATTTAATGAGACTATACTAAAATAAATCATTCTACAAGTTCCCTTCCTCTGCCCCTAAACATGGAAAATAAGAACCATTCAAGTACTTACAGCATTGGGCCTGAACTCCTCCTTGTGAAAAAATCCTCCTGTCATCATTTTCTTGCTAAAGGTCATTACATCAGCTGGATCATCTAATCCCCAGTGCTCATGGGCCCAGAATTTGCCAGTACAGCCCCCTCCAGTCTGTACTTCATCCACTAGAAAGGCACAGCCATGCTGTTTGTAAAGAGAAGATATGTTTAGAGGAAAGGATAAATCAACACTATGCAAAGAGAACTGGGTAGAATTTTAACTTAAACTAAGCCATGAACCAAAAAGGCAGATAAACTGAGTCATACCTAAACAAAATCCTAATATCAGCATCTTACTGAACCCTATAGCAAGCAAAAATTGTCGCTTCTTCCCATACATCTTGTGAATTAGATTGAAACAGCACCATCCCCATATATTTCTTTAAACTGCTGAACTGGAACAAAACTAGAATATTAAATATTTACTGAACCAAAAATCCAAATCGATATTTCATCTGGCTGAAGTCCTTGATCTTGATCTTCATGAGAAAATAAAATACATTCACCAAAACTTCCATTGATTTATTCATTCAAAAAGCATTTGTTGAATGCCTAATATGTCAAAGATATTATGCAAGCTGCTAGGGTCACAAAGACAAAAAAGAAAGGGAAAAAAAACTGAGCACTCCAGGAACCTTCTTTTTAATTGGAAAATAATCAGGAGGGGTGGGGCAGGGACAAAAACTCTCACATTTCTCAGCATTCACAGAGAATCCCTGTGAGAATTCTCCAGAAAGAAGGGAACAAAGTCCTCAATAGAAATGGTAGACTTGGGGATTGGGGAAAAATCTGAATACTCTTCACTAATCTTCTCTACATTCAGTTAACCGAAGTTGATAGATTGCAGAGTAGTCAATAATTTGCATTGAGTTTTCTCACCTTCCTTATATCGGTAGTGTCAAAATCAAATAGAAAGGGATCTCTGTGGGTCATGTAGTGACTTAGAAAACCACAGATTAACACTATCTGTGTTGTATTATAGTTTTATTCATTTTGTTAAACATTTCCAAATTATATTTTAAACTGACTTCTGTTTGGGAATTTTTGCTGGTTTTGAGTTTGATAGCTCTACCCTAAACCAATGAAATCACAGATCAAGTCCAAAAACATTATACAAAGCATAAAAAAAAATCTTCAAAAGGAGAAAGAGCTAATAATTGGGAAGATTTGGTCCTGTGTTATGCCTGAGCTATCCTCTGAAAGTCAGTTTTAAAAGAAGGTTTAGCGTTTCTATGATCTTCTACCAAGAAGGTAAAAGGAAAAATACTTTTAAATCTTACTTTTGAACTCAGAATTTTTTAAAATTTATTTAAAGCAATGCGGTTAAGTGCCTTACTCAAGGTCACACCGATCTGAGACCAAGTGTCTGAGACCAAATATGAACTCAGGTCCTTCTGACTCCAGGGCTGGTGCTCTACCCACTGTGCCACCTAGCTACCCCTGTAAACCTTCCTTTTGAGAGGCGAAAACAGCCTGAAAAATCATAGTGACCTTATCAGAGGAGTCACATTATAGCAGATAGAACACTTGAATCAGAAAAATGGGACACCTTATTCTGCCTCAGGCACATTACCCTGGGAAAGTCACTAATTCTCTATCTGTTTCAGTTTCTTCATCTTTAATCTGGGGATAATCTCAGAGTAGAAGGGAGGGTCAAATGAAATAACATCTATAAAGCATCTTACAAATTTCTTAGAGCATTTTGGAAATTAAAGCTATATTATTATTACTCATATAAAAGCTTCACTGACCTTCCTAGCAATGTCCCTCAGTTTCTTAAAGAAGTCATCAGATGCATGGTTGTCCCCACCTTCTGACTGGATGGGCTCCACAACAATCCCTGCCACAGTCTTCTTCTTTTTCCGGTATTTCACAATCAAGTCTTCAACCTGGACAGAAAAAGAATAAATGATATCCTGTTTCCTTGGGGCTTTCCTCAAGGAAACTTATAGACATAGATCAATTATCATTATTGGTCACTGTCATTGGTCATTATCATTTGGGTCACTGGTCATGGATCTCTAGATTTTGGGGCTGGAAGGAATCTTAGGGTCAGTTAGTCCATTTCCTAAATTTATTCATAAGAAAACAGGACTAAAGAAGAGAATTGACTTGTCTAAAGTCACAAAAATAGTGAGTGAAATAGTCAAATTTTAAGCAAGATTCTATGACTTCAAATTCAGTTTTCTTTCCACTGAACAATTTTGGGTTGATTTCAACATAGGCTCCTCAACAGGTATGCTTATTCTCCCAGTTCTCACACAATCCTAGTCTGTGTCATATAGTTTTTCAAATTAGATTTATCATTTCTGTTAAGAAAATTGATGGATGATTTCATTTCCAAATGTACCTACCTAATGCCTATGAATCAATTTAAAAAGTCTCTTAAAAGGCAGTTTCCTTTGGGTAAAAAGGAAAAATGCTCCTGTTATCACACTTTAGATACAATGCAGCTTCCTGCATATATATATATATATATATATATATGCATATATGCTTATTAAAAAATAAAGACATGTTAGCAAAAATAAAAAACAAAACAAAAAAATTCCAAATCCAAACCCATATGATATAAGTAACAGATTAAAAAGGAATATAATTTAACATACTGGATTTATTTTAAAATATTCTCTGGGTCACTATATCTTAAATACATAGGACTTGGAGCTGGAAGGGCCCTTCAATGTCATCTAGTCCAACTTGCAAGTAACAGATCAGTATACCAAAATCATACAGATAGTGACAGATTAAGCTGTGTTTGTATTTTAAACTCCAGGATCCCATTAAATGTGCATTTTAAAAGTCAAACAAATTGATCCTTTAGGCTTATTCTTGTGCTTCAGATTCAAATATTGCCAGTATCCAACTGAATGAATAAAGAGAAGTTTATAATCAATGGTGATCTTTACCTTTACCATCCTATAAGAAGAAGAAAAGCTTATCTGGTTCTACTATTTATGAATTATGAAGACTTGTCAGGGGAAAAGGGTGAGAGAAATAAGCTTGTTCAAAAGAGTAATCAATCAATTAATTAATGAACATTTATTAGACACCTACCAAATACTAGGTACTATGCAACATACCATCCTCTGCAACTACAGTGTTTTAAAATGGTAAGTTGTTCTCAACAACTCAGAATCAATAGAAAAAAACAGGGAGGTCTGAGAGTACATTCAAATATTCAGAGAAATGTAAGAAGATTTGTATGAATTGATGTGGAGCAAAGAAAAGAGACCCGGGCAAACTATATGCTCATAAAACAATAACAAACCCCTTGCCAAAAAGCAGCTGATTTTTTTTTTGTGAGGTAATAGGATTAAGTGACTTACCTAAGGTCACACAGCTAGTAAATATCAAGTGTCTGGGGCCAGATTTGACTTCAGAGCTGGAGCTTTATCTACTGCACCACCTAGCTGCCCCAAAGCAGCTGAATTTCAATGATTTCCAGTGTCTAATTTTGGTCTTGGAGAAAAGAGCATGAAATATATGGCCCTTCTCTTGGTAGAGGCATGGGAGTCCCAGGTATGGATGGAGTTATAATGGGTTTGGAGGCTCTATAAAACATGGTCACTGTATTTTATGGTTTTGTGGACCAATTCTTTATTCTAAGGTGAATAGTAGTGTTAAATATTAAATATTGGTGTTAAAAAGGGCATTTTTTTTTAAAAAAGGGCTAGTGTTCTAAAAGAATCTAGTCCACAAAGCCTTGTGTATGATGTTCTGGAATGCTGACAGTACCAGGTGGTATTTTCTGGCTGTTAATCATCTGAGGAACTGTATCAGGGAACCCCAGGAAGGCTATTTTTTATGTCACATAACTCTTCCCATATTCATGCTCTCTTAAGGTCCTTTTCCCTCACCCCCTTCTCTATATCAGGAACTACAACCCTTTGGCTAGCGTCTTGATACTTGATTCACAAACAATTCCTTTATTCAGTGTCAAAAGCATTAAACTTTTACAACTCATAATCATTAAATTGGAAGTGATGATGCCAAACAGAATCAATTAACATTAGTATGCTTGTGAGATGACATATACAATGAAGAGGTGAATTGGTCTAAACCAATTCTAGAAAGCAATTTGGATCGTGTGAACATATTGAACCATGCTTCTCTTTCTTTCCTGATTTCTTCAGACTTCCTCACCACACGACTTAGGTCTCTTTTCACCTTGGCACACTCCTTTTCCCTGCCAGCCCCTTCTCCTATTGGTGAGTCCTTTCAGGAGCTTCTGTTTTGGAGATGGGCCAGGCCAGTCATTCCCCTTCTGATTATGCATCTGACTCTCTCCAGTCTTGTCCTTCATGATTTAGTTGCCTTCTCACCCTGGAACTTCTCATAGATTCTGGGGCTGAAGCACTTTTGACATCATTCTACCTTGCTGGTCCTATTTTCCACTGGTGAGTTCCTTCTACGGCTTCCATTTTGGGATAGTTCAGGCCGACCAGGCTTCATTCCCCTCCTGGCTGTGCTCCTGACTCTCACTGTACTTTACCACTATGTACCTGTGCAGGTACTTTCTTCCCCTTCCCTTTAATATGCTGCCTTTTCCCATTGGAATATAAGTTTTTTGAGGGCAGGAAAAGCCTTTCTTTTTGCTTCTACATGTGTTCCCAGTACTTAGTGGAATTCCTAGCACAGAATGAGAGCTTAATAGTTGCATTGATGCCTGGCTGCCCTGAACATGTACCTAAAGAAAAATATTTGTTATGATAAAATATTCATACCAGCACTTTTTTTTAACCTAGTAAAAAGTTAGGTAGAAAGAGGCCATTACAATTAGAAAATTGTAAAAAAAAATGAACAAATTGTATATGATATAATGAATATCTTTGTATTGTAAGGAATATTAGGGAAATCAGAAAAATATGGGAAGATTTCTATGAAGTTGTATAATGAAGAAAGTAGGAAAGAGAATTATATATATAGAGAGTACAATAATATGAATGATAAATTATTATTATTATTATTATTATTATTATTACTATTACTATTATTTTAGGGGTTTAATAGAAGTCTGGAGAAGAAAAGGTTATGAAAAAACTGAGGATTGTTAGGGAAGAAGAAAAGATGTATAACACTGGATAGGTCACTGGCCCTTTCTGAATCTCAATTTCCAAATTTTATCTGGCAAAAGAAGGGGTTGAGTTGGATGGGCTTTAGGTCCCTTTCATCTATAAGATGTTTTGATTTTACATCTGGGCTTTTTCTGGCATTTGGAGAAAACAAGGACCAAATCTCATGTTGCTGAGACATTACCCCCATTTCTGACCAATTTCTCTACTCATGGCAGCTGTTCAGTTCCTCAGACAGACCCTTTGTTTTCATGTTTCCTCACCCTGACTTGACCAATAAGATGTTTCCAAGGTTCAGAGTAAGGAATGGAGCAAAGTTAGGAAGGCCAGTACATGTGCTTTGGGGATATTGTTACCTCTTCCAAACAGCGGGCCTCTTCTTGTTGATTCTCTTTCACAAACTCTTCCAGAGGATACTTTAGTCGGGGAAATGGAGCAATGGGCCAGTCAAAAGAAGGGATGTCTAACTTGTGAATGGCTTTAGAGTGAGTAGTAGCTAGGCAACCTAAATCAAAACACCCCCCAAAACCCAAGAATTAAAATCTTTCACTGTGGAAAGAGGAGCAGCATTTGAAAAAGAGATGGAAGTTCCTTGCCCAACTCTTTTAATACCCCCAGAGTCATCAACAGTCAGGAGAAGGCCTATAGTAGCACCCCTCTTTAGAAAAGCTCCTTTTCTTCCCCAGATTCCTGTGGGCAGATAAATTTCCTCAGAATATTGAATTCTGGAAACTTTTTTGCCAATTCAAGAAATACCAATTTAGAAATAAGTAATGGTGGCATTCTTACCCATTGTTCTCCCATGAAATGCACCCATGAAAGAGAGAATACTGTAGTCTGGGCAACCTGGGTACTAGAAACATAAAACAGTCAGTCACTATGCCCTCATGGGGGGCCAGAATACTTTGTTGTCTAGAGTTAACCAGAGATTAGTCTCTTAGAACTTAAGAAACTTAGCAGTAGCTTCCCAATCCTTACCTCTACCCCCCACCAATTGCAGATTAATTTGGCTTCTCATGCCAATTAGATAAGCTAGAAAAACCTTTCATACAAAGTTTAGAAGACCATATAATGTGTAGATTCCAAAAAACCACAAATGACAGTCACATTGAGGCACATATTACTGTTAATAATGTATGTGGGGGACCTGGAGTGGGTGGTTCATAACTTCAATTGAGATGACTATCCCTCTAGGACAAATAAAAGTGAAAGACAATCCATCAAAACCCATAGGTTAAATTAAAATCCTTTAGGAGAGTTGAGCTGGATAAAAGGGGAATCAGGCTCATCAGAAATTAAACTTCAGATTCTTCACAGTGCCCCCCTAGGAAGGTATCAATTGCTCTTTAGAAAGCAAGATGTTCCCCAAAATAGCATGTCTCAACCCCAAGTAAAACATAATAGCTATTGTCCGTGATCCTTTCTAGTCCCCCCACTAGAGTTAAAAAGGTCTGGAATATAGACACTATTCCTGTTTCAAGCTGGAGATATTAGTAGGACTTGGGATGGAATCCTGGAACCTGAGGTCTGGGTTGCTTTTAAGAGCAAAAGACACCTTTCTGAGCCAGTTGTCCTTAGTTAGCTCTGCCTCTTCATATCCATTAATGTCAGGAAACACTCAGTTTTTGACCATATTCTTAGACCAGTTAAATTCCTGAAGCTTCCCAGAGAAATCCGTATGTAGATGCTACAGGAAGCCAAGAATCTTTGCCTGGTGTCAATGGATATGTACAGGCAGATGGAAAGGGACTGGACAAGGAAATTCATCATCTCATATTTAGACATAATATTTGGATGTATATGGGTAGGGTTTAGAGTGCCATTGGGTGTCAACAATATTTTCTGATCCAGAATTGAGAAAATAAGTATAATTCCATTTACCTGGTTAATCATACATGTTTCTAGCTCCTCCTTTGTGGCACCAGTTTGACCCCTTTCCTTGTTCTGAAATAAAGCAAAAACATTCCCACCACCACCAACCAAAAAGATTTTATTCATCAGGAAAGAACAAGAGGACATCACAGGACTGGCCCAATATGATTTTGCAAGCAGTATTTACTGTGTATTCCAAGGTTTGAGACTGGAAATAAAGCCTTGTGCTATAAGGGGCATACGTGGAGATAACGAAGCTAGGTGGCACAATGGGTCAGGGAAATCTATGTTCAAATCTGGTTCCAGACACTTGCTATCTGTATGACTCTGGGAAAGTCATTTAACCTTTGTTTATCTTAGTTTCCTCAACCCAAGGTTGTTGTGAGGATAAAATAAGATATCTGTAAAATGCTCAGCATAGTATATATTTGGCATATATATGTGGTCCCCTATAAATATTAGCTTTACTTTTATTGGATTATCATTATCACTATTAGGACCCTTGGAGAAAGGGAAAAGAGGGAGAAAAACTATGGGTCCTTTACCCATTGGGGAAAACGACCAAATTTCATGTTGCTGAGACATGACCTCATCTCTGACCAATTTCTCTACTCATGGCAGCTGTTCAATTCCTCTAAAAGACCATTTGTTTGCATGTTTCCTCACCCTGACATGACCAAAAAGAAGAGAGATGAAATTCCAGCCATCTTCAATAATCAAGGAGCAATAGGAGGGAGATGAAAGAAGAAAAAAATAGGGTCCCAGGAGAAACAGAATACAATCTGTGTCAGGATCATGCATTCTCAAAAATGTGAGACGATGGATTCTTGCTCTATTCACCTATTTTGCCTTTGGAGAATTAACACTTCAAACTTCTCAGGCTAATACAGGCTATTTAGTTGGCAATAAAGTTCCTTATCTTTTGCTGGTGTTGATGTGGAGACTCCTTTAAGTCAAATTACTCATAGTTGAGTGGGTTTTACTGTCTTAGCATTCAGAGTCCTCTGCCAAACATTCTCCCCTGCCCCATTCATTTCTTTTTTTTTTTTGTTAAGACAATGGGCTTAAGTGACTTGTCCAAGGTCACATAGCTAAGTAAGTATTAAGTGTCTGAGGCTGGATTTGAATTCAGGCCCTCCTGACTCCAAGACTGGTGCTCTCCACTGCACCATCCAGCTGCCCCTCTGCCATACATTCTCTAGGCATCTCCGAACTACCTTCATAGGTGTTATTGTTTCTCCCCTTAGCCTCCTCATTTGCAAAATGTTTAGAGGTAATCCAAGGTTCCTTCTTACTCAGATGTTGATGATCCAATGGACCTAATCCATTTTCTTTCCTTTCTCTACACATTCAGACTTTTTTTTCCTTGAGGAGTATCATTTGGTTATAAATTCAAATATGTTAGGGCTTTAAATTAATCCTTAGGAAACCTCACACAATTAACCCAAGTGAAGTTCCTTCTTCTGCCTTAGCTTGCTTTATTGTTTATTGACCCAATTGTAGCCATTACTTTGGAAATAGAACACATCGTATGTGTATGTGCTTGTTTCCTATTTGTACTCCTCAAATCATAATGTAAAATAGAATTCTAGAGCTGGAAGGGAACTTAGTCCAACTCTCTCATTTTAAAGCTGAGAAAATTAATGAGGTCTTTGTGAATGTGAAAAAGACTTACCCTATACCACATGAATATGGTTTTGAAGGCATTTTCATTAGAGCAGGAGCCACAGGACATTGTGACAATCTGGGAGAGGCCTTTTGGGGCCACCTAGGAAAAGGCAGACAAACCAAGTTGTGAGAAATAGGTGTGAATATTAAACCCATCAATCTTTATTTTCTGTTTCCCAAGGTTAAGTGCCTGAGTTTGTCCTTATCCTTTTGGATCTTTCTGTGGCTTTTGACACTGTTGACTCCTTTCTTCTAGATACCCTCTTTCTTTAGTTTTATGATGTTGCTCCTGACTGGTTGTTTTTCTCAGTTCCTTTGCTAGATCATGATCAGTTTCACATACACTTAGTAGAAATTCCCTCTTCAGAGCTCTTTCCTTAGCCCACTTATATGGTCTTTCTAACCTCTCTCCTTTTATGATCTAATGAGCTCCAACTGGTTCATTTCCAGCCTTTCTGCAGATGTCTCGATCTACAATCCCTGAGCTCTAGTCACACATCACCAATGCCTGATGGACATTAAGCATCTCCTTTAATCATCTCAAACATCTATGTCCAAAATAAAACCCATTGTCTTTTCCCTGAACCTCCTATTACTTCTAACTACTTGTTTCTGTCAAGTGTACCACCATCTTTCTAGTAATCTGGAGTTATCCTTAATTCTTCACTCTCTTTCTTCCCTACCTCTGTGTCTAATCAGTTGCCAGTGTTTGTCAATTCTACCTCACCACATCACTCATATATATGTCACCTTTTCTTCTTTCAGAGTCAAAATTTTGATTCGGGCCCCTCATCATTTCTTGCTAGGTCCATTCCAATGGCCTAATAATTTATTTCTCTTCTGCATTTTACACTCCACATAGCTGCCAAATTTATAATCCTAAAACCCAGGATCATTTCACTCTTTGGCTCTAGAAGTTTCAGTGGGTCTGTAATGCCTTTAGGACAAAATAGACTCTTTGGTTTGACATCAAAATCTGAATGCTATCAATCTTTTCCAATTTATTTACCAATGTTCCTACTTCTGATGAGGGACACCACCACCACCCAGATTTGCAACTTCAGACTCATCTGAGATGTCTTTCCATTTGTTCATCCCTAAATTAAATTACGTACAAAAATAATTTTATCTCTCAACATATCAATTCAGTTCATCTCCTTCAGTCTAATAACACAACCAGCCCCTTATCACCTTTTGCCTGGACTGTGGCCTTACTGGAACTCCAGTTTCCAATACAGCTGGCAAAATATCTTCCTACATATAGGTCTGATCATGTGACTACCATGGACACAAATCTTTAGTGGTTCTCAATTGCTTCTACAATAAAACACAAACACCTTAGCCTGACATTTAAAGCTTCACATACTTTATAGTAGAGCCAAACTAGTTGGCTAGCTGTTTCCATTTCCTGTCTCCATACACTTTCACAACCTGTCCCCTTAGGCCTGAAATGTACTGGATCCTTAACCTGGAATTCTTATTTTCTTTCAAGGTGCAGCTTTAAGTGTCATTTCCTCTGTGAAGCCCTTTCCAATTCTTGCAGGAGTTAGTGCTTTTTCTCTACTCAGATAATATTCTGCTTTCTTATTTATGTACCTATTATATCACCCAGTAGAAAGGAGACTTCTTAAAGTTGTATGACTAGCTCATTTTTGTTTTTGGAGACTCAGAGTATATAAGATAATGCCTTGAACATGGAAGTTGCTAATGTATTATTTACTGAAATGAATCGAAGATTCTTGACTCCTGCCTTTCTGATATGAAGTTATATGGCAGTGAACTGAGAATTAATATTTGTAAAAAAGTGGTATTCTCTTAAAACCACTGAGTGTTAATATACCCAGAGAGGAAGAGAGACAGAAAACTAATTTATATGAGCAGGAAAACAACTAACTTGTATCATGAAGACAGGATATAAAACAGAGGGACCCCAAACTTTAAGCGATTATTTCTAAACTGCTCCTTTTCTATGGTTTTGGAGCTAAATGGCGTTATAGAGAAAAAGCAAGTCAATCAGGTGAGAAATCTTAATGGCAAGGATAGTAAAGATCTGGGAGCTCTGGCTACTTGGTAGATTTTACCTGTGTGTCTATATTCCTTTTGGGGGTCTATGCCACAAGATAAGTATTATTCACTGAGTTATGCTATAACTTGTGTGAGGTCTTGTGAGACACAGAGCATAACAAAGGGCTAAATGTTGATAATCTGTCAGAAGATTAGCAACAGTTGCATCTTTAACATCTTTTGGGTCTTTTTCTATTTTTTTGAGTATAATTGTAGAAGAGATCTCTTGATTTTGACAAGACCTTGACAAGCTGAGGATGTGAGATGCTGACTTTCCAATATCAGAAAGTGGGGGGGCAGTAGGTTCTTTCTCAAGTTAGTGACTTACTGCTGGCAACTATCTCTTGTGTCACATAAAAATGATCCACAGGTCAATCAGTTGCCAATCTTAAACTCAATATATGAACTCTCTCACCCATAAAGAATTTTTTTATATACTAGGAGAGTAGCTGGTATCTAAAAGAGATCAAGTATGATATTATTTTAACAAACACAAAGTATTCATGCTGAACTTACTGAAAGTAAGGATTCCTTTAGCTTTTCAGGAAAATTTTCTGGAGGAAATACTCCAAGGGCAGGTCTGTTGATGAATGTGCCCTGAAAAACAGAAACAGTAAATTCTCCAAATTTGACTATTGATAGCCTTTCAGCACATCTCTTGACAGCAACAATTTTCTCACTGTTTTTTTATATCATGTTAAATGAATTACCAACAGTTTTTAGTTACCATTGCCAATCAGTCTACTGTATACATATTTAGATGTACTTTATTTTTGCAGGGATGGGTGAGAAGGAACAACAGAATTTTTTTTTTAAATTTGCAATATGCCAAGTTGTTAAAGCTGTTCTCATTATTCAGTTACTCATACTTTAGGAGTAAGGGTATAAACAATACTGAATGCATAATGACAAGTGTGGTAGTAGGGGAAAGGATGTTTGATTTGGAATCAGCAGACTTGGGTTTGAATCCTTGCCCTGCTCACTCTGTGGCATTTAACATCTCTCAATACAGATTCCTTATCTTTAAAATGCAGAGGATAAACTAGATGTCCTCTACAATCTCTTCCTTCTTTCAGGATATGATGCTATCAGTAAAGCAGGTGGATGCTTGTATGCTATGATTTGAAGGGCATAAAGTCCAGTGTGGTCTTAAAGATTCTTCTTTAGTCTCAGACATCATGTTTCCAGGACATGCCTGACCTTTGTTTATTCAGGAGAGCATCCATCATCACATTAGCACAGATAATGGGGTAAAACTCAAGTTTGTGTAGTGCTTTTAAATATTTTAAGTCTTTTCTTCTGATCAAGTATATGAATTATTATCCTCATTATGCAAATAAGGAAAATGAGGTTCAAAGGGACCAGGACTTGCCCAAAGTCACACAACAAAGGAGAGATCTGGGCCTGAAACTCACTTCCTCTGCCTTCAGATCTAGTACTTTGTATGATACTGTGCTGGGGTGGGGATGGGGAATAAGATTTATAACTCAGAATCTGAACAGAATGTTGCGGTTCATCCTTTGTTCTTAAAGAAGATCAATGACATCACGGGATGATGTCTTGACTTGAGCATGAACTGAATTTAAGTGAGGCAGAACTTCACAAAGACATCAGTCTCACTCTCTCCTCCAGAGTTATCAAAGTCTAGTGGCAAACCAAAAGTCAAGTCAAGACAAGGGGGATTGATTGGTCTGGGGTGCAGTGGCTGACTTTGGACTTTCTAAATTAAAGTCTCAGTTTTCCAAGTCTCAATTTTCCAAAGACAACTCATTCAATGACTAAGGGCAAGATAAGAATTGAGACAAAAGATGACCAAATTTACTTAATAAATATTTGTTGAATCAAATTAAATTAACTGGGTTATCCCTGATCAGCCAGTCTGGGAGGATGGAAGAAGTTCTGAAAAGGGAACTTTGAACTAATTTGAAGAGCAACCGTTCATCTACTATATAAGTTTTGCCTTTGACCAATCCTGGCTGCAGGAAGTAATTAACAAAGGCTTGGAGACTGAACAAATGATTTGGAATAACTGACTTCGCACTGATCACACCAGCTCCAAAGCTCTCTGAAGCAATTTGGTTGCCAACAAAACCCACTGAAGACACCTGCTTTCACTGTGCATCAAGATACCATGGGAGGGCCTTTCTTTTCCTGGCCAAGATGTACTTGGAATGACAAGCACAGATTCACTGTAATTCTAGTTGTTTTCAGCTGTCCTATTAGTAACTGACTATGGGAATATTTCTGATGAACATATCTCAAAATGCGGGAGATGAGCTTCCCTGGGTGGGTCATGTAGGGAATACCTTCTGTTACTGTTCTAACATCCCCATCTTCATGGGCATAGACAGAAGTTATAATTCAGGGTCATAAAATAATACAACACCACACAAACACATTGGGAACTTTAGGATTGTTGCACTTCAATTCAAGAGCATAATTGTAAAATGCAGTTTATAATTTTAATTTTAGGCAATTTTTTAAAGAAGAATGTCCTCCTTTAAGGCATAAACTCTGGCATTAGATGATCAACCTCCTGGGCACATACTTTAAACCTTTTCTTCTGATCAAGTATAAGAATCATTATCCTCATTATGTAAATAAGGAAAATGAGGTTCAAAGGGACTGGAACTTGCCCAAAGTCACACAGCAAAGGAGAGATCTGGGCCTTGAAACTCACTTCCTCTGCCTTCAAATCTAGTACTTTGTATGATACTGTACTGGGGTGTATCCATAAGCACTAAATAGAATCAAAGTACTTAGCTCCAAAGCTGGAGAAAAAATGAGTAAATGAACACATTTTTTTTCCTTTTCTCATCAAAGTTCCTTTCCATCACCTTCCCTCCTCCCTTCTCCCAGTTCTGAGCCTGCTGTAAGCTCAGAGAGTGAGGAGGGCATATAATGATGTGGCAAGGCAGGAAATTATTACTTATATTACCTATTAGTGCATGTTCTGTTGGGGAGCTACCTCACTAGGCTCTTGAAAACTTCAGTTCTGTCTTGTCAGAGAAACCCATTTCTAATCACTCACGCAATGGTCCTGAGGCTTCAGAGACTCCCTTCCTTTGCATTTTGAACATGGGTTTCCTAGAGCTTGAGTTCCCTGGATATTCTTCTTGCAATGGGCAATTTACCTTGGAAAGGTCTTCAGTTAAACTAGGCCTTCCCCAAACCCTCTTCCTTTTCTTCCTGGGGTCTTTTTGGTTTTCATTAGCCTCCTCAACATTAGGGACTTTCTCATCTGCTTGGTTCCTTATTTGGAGCTGCTGCTTGAACATGAAACATACTACTAAATTTATATTTCCTGATTTGAGGGCAATTAGGGACTGCATTTAAAAAAATTCTTGTGACCTAAGGGTTATGAGCTCCCTTTTGTTAGGCATATAAGTAAAATGAAATGACCTGAACAATGATTTGTATCGAAACTAAGAGAAGGGCATTTTCTATAATGAATATAAAACTTGGTATTCTTTGGTTCTGATGACATGGAAATTAGCTATCATCAAAGCATTCTTCTTCAGAATGCCATTAATCACTGGCATGGAATGAAAAAAATTTGCATGTGATAACATGGTATTCCTTTGTCCCTTTATCCGGTTCCTCTGGCTCCTTTCCATCTGCCTACAAGCAAAATTTAAAAAGGCAATCATTGCCCATTATGGAGGCAGTATGATATAGTAGAAATAGCACTGGCACTGAAGTTAGAAGACTTGGATTCAAATTCTGTCTCTGATGCTCACAATCTATGTGACCTTGGGCAAATTATTTAACCTCCTTGAGTTAGCTACCTCTCTCATCTCTCTTACTATTAATTTTCCTAAAAATATTTATAATCATTCTTTCTACTTCCTCATTACCTGTTCTCTCTTCAATCCCTTGTATTTGTACTCTGCCACCAGTACTGTCCTAAAATTCCCTTCCCAAGTCAATCAAAAAATCCTCCCCACCATCTGTTTTGAATTATTATTATTTTTTTTAGTTTTTGCAAGGCAGTGGGGTTAAGTGACTTGCCCAAGGCCACACAGCCAGGTAATTATTTTCTGAGACCAGATTTGAACTCAGATCTTCCTGACTCCAGGGCCGATGCTCTATACACTGCACCACCTAACCTCCCCAAATTATGTTATTTTTTTTAATTATGAGCACCTCTTCTCTTATCCTTGATTGCTAGATAATTTTTTCTCCTTTGACTTTACAGGCCCTACAGTCCAGATTCATTTCCAGCCTCTCTAACCACTCTTTTTGGTTTCTCATCCTCTGCCAGCTATTTCCTGTTATTACGTTTACCATCTCTATGCATTTGCCCAGACTGTTTACTAACCCTTAGAATTCCTACCTCCCTTCAAAGCTCAGCTAAATAGCTAGTTCTTACATGAAATCTTTCCAGATGCCATAGTTGCTAGTCCTGTGTGCTCCACCCCTTGGAATTACTCTTATATTCACTTATCTGTATATGTTTTGTAGCACCCCAGAAGAATGTAAGTTTCATAAAAGCAGGAAACATTAATAATGTCTTAACCATCTCTCACATCTAATATAGTGTCTTGCATACAATAAGCATTTAATAGATGCTTGCTGATTGGTTGATTGGTTTGTGATGCCTTAGTATGAATAATAACCAAGAGTTTCTCCTTAGCTTTTTTCCCTTCTTCTATATCCTCACCCTTGTCAACCTCATGTAATTTCATGGTTTCAAATGACACCTTTGTGTAGGTGACTCCCAAGTTTATATTTCCCACAATGGCCTTGTGTCCTTGTCCTTGAGTTCCTGACTTGGATTTCAATTATTATCAATTGTTATCTCTGCTTCAATGCTGTACAGACTCTCAAAGAAAAAAATCCAATCAGTTACAACTTTTCTCATCTGTCCCTTCCTCTTTATTCCCACTGCCACTTGTCTTTTAGTGAGTGCCACTGTCACTCTTCCCACTAGGGCAGCTAGATGGCTGGTGACTTAGCACAACAGCCACTTCATTCAAATTCATGTGCATGTCATGGTATCACCTCATTCAGCCTAATGTTATGGGTAACACACTATAGCATATATAGGGATAGTGTTTAGAGCTGTTTTCATCGACATAGGGAATTCTTGAATCAGGAAACTCCCTTTATAATACTGTGTTTCAACCAAAATGGTACCACTCTTTGCAACAACTCTCACCTCATTACTGAAAAAAAAGTTCCCGCAAAACAACTCCCCCTTCACATTCACTTATGTTTACTCTATTTTCTCACCTCCATGTCTTTGCTTGTGGCATTTTTACTTTTGGGATGTTTTTCCTCTTCTTCCTAACATATTGAATTCTCACCCAACTTTTAAAACCCAGTTGAAATGCCTTCTCATCCCTCAAGCTTTTCCTGAGCCTCTGGTCAGTCGTGACTTCCTCCTTAGATCTCACACAGCACTTTATCTTCTACCTCTCTAGTGCACTTATCATGTAATATTGTTGTCATCTATGCTTGTCTCTTAGCTCCTTCCCAGACTGTAAGCTCTTTTATATAAGGGACTGGGTCTTTACATTATTTAGCTCCCCCAGTACTTAGCACATTGTTCTGCACATAAGCTGTTAAATGTTATAACATTATTTACACGTTACTGGGAATAAAATAACAGTGGCAATTTTCTTAAAAGCATCTATTTTTGAGTCTTTATTCACGAATCCTCATCCATCCATCCATTCATCTACAGGCTGGCCAAATAGCTTCCCAGAGAATTATCTTCCCAAGTCTTTTTTCTAATTAAGTGGCTACCACCAGGGAAATTTGACAGAAGTCATCACGGGAAGAGGAAAGTAGGAGTGTCTAGTCTTTTGCACTAAAATTATATCCATAATATAATTGTATCCTCTAGCCTAGTTGGTGGCTATGGATTTAGGTTGCCCTATCAGGAAACCCCTGTAAATCTTTTTTTTTAAAGGTTATGCACACTTTTATTTTTATTTACAATTTTTCCCCTAATCTTGCTTCCCTCCCCCCCACCCTCCACAGAAGGCAGTCTGTTAGTCTTTACATTGTTTCCATGGTATGCATTGATCTAAATTGAATATGATTAGAGAAATCATATCCTTAAGGAAGAAACACAAAGTATGAGATATAGCAAAATTACATAATAAGATAACATTTTTTTCTTTTTAAATTAAAGTTAATAATCTCTGGTCTTTGTTCAAACTCCACAATTCTTTCTCTGGATAAGGATGGCATTCTCTGTCGCACATACCCCAAAATTGTGTCTGATCATTGTACTGTTGGAATGAGCAAGTCCATTAAGGTTGACTGTCACCCCCATGTTGCTGTTAGTATATAATGTTCTTCTGGTTCTGCTCATCTCGCTCAGCACCAGTTCATGCAAATCTTTCCAGGCTTTCCTGAATTCCCATCCCTCCTGGTTTCTAATAGAACAATAGTATTCCATCACATACATATACCAAAGTTTATTAAGCCATTCCCCAACTCAATTTCCAATTCTTTGCACAAACAGGGCTGCTATGAATATTTTTGTACAAGTGATTTTTTATCCTTTTCCATAATCTCTTTAGGGTATAGACCCAGTAGTGGTATTGCTGGATCAAAGGGTATCCACATTTTTGTTGCCTTTTGGGCATAATTCCACACTGCTCTCCAGGAAGGTTGGATGTGTTCACAGCTCCACCAACAATGTATTAATGTCCCAGATTTCCCACATCCCTTCCAACAATGATCATTGTCCTTTCTGGTCATATTGGCCAGTCTGAGAGGTATGAGGTGATATCTCAGAGATGCTTTAATTTGCATTTCTCTAATAATTAGTGATTTAGAGCAATTTTTCATATGACTGGATCTCTTCAATTTCTGTATCTGTAAATTGCCTTTCATATCTTGTCATTTGGGGAATGGCTTGACTTTTTAAAAGAAATTTACTCAATTCTCTGTATATTTTAGAAATGAGTCCTTTGTCAGAAATACTAGTTGTAAAAATCGTTTCCCAATTTACTACATTTCTTTTGATCTTGGTTACAGTGGTTTTGTTTGTGCAAAAGCTTTTTAATTTAATGTAATCAAAATTGTCTAGTTTGTTTTTAATGATGTTCTCCATCTCTTCCTTGGTAATAAACTGCTTCCCTTTCCATTGATTTGACAGGCAAACTACTCCTTGATCTTCTAGTTTGCTTACAATATTGTTTTTTATGTCTAGATCCTCTATCCATCTTGATTTTATCTTGGTATAGGGTGTGAGGTGTTGATCTAATCCAAGTTTCTGCCATACTAACTTCCAATTTTCCCCAACAGTTTTATCGAAGAGAGAGTTTTTATCCCAATAGCTGGACTCTTTGGGTTTATCAAACAGCAGATTACTATAATCACTTCCTGCTATTGCACCTAGTCTATTCCACTGATCTACCACTTTATTTCTTAGCCATTACCAGACAGTTTTGATGACTGATGCTTTATAATATAATTTTAGATCTGGTAGGGCTAAGCCCCCTTCTATTGCACTTTTTTCATTAAATCTCTGGAAATTCTCCACTTTTTATTTCTCCATATGAATTTACTTACAATTTTTTCCTAACTCATTAAAGTAATTTATTGGAATTTTGATTGATAGGGCACTAAACAGGTAGTTTAATTTTGGTAGAATTGTAATTTTTATTACATTTGCTCAGCCTATCCATGAGCAGTTGATGTTTGCCCAGTTATTAAAATCTGATTTATTTGTGTGAGAAGTGTTTTGTAATTGTTTTAACCCCTGTTAATCTTGAAAAACACTTTTTCTCAAAGTGATAGTCAAAGTTCTTGATCCTAAAAAATGGAGTTTGTCCAGTTCAATGCATTACAATAGGATACATAGTGAAATTTGTTCTTTTCTAATAGGGAAAGAGCTGTACTGAAGGGGAATGGCTGATAATACAGAAGCAAAATGCACAACCAGCTCTATGTATATTGGGTTTATGGAAAACAGCAAGAGAAATGGAACTTTTAGGTTACCTAGCAGAGCCTGAATTGAAGAAAAAAGGTTTCCAGGTCTTAAAGTACAGAAAATGAGGTATTCACAAACACAGAAGGCCAAATACACATAGCCAGATTCAGTGTCAATTTTTTTTTTAAGTTTTTAAAAGGCAATGGGGTTAAGTGGCTTGCCCAAGCCCACACAGCTAGGTAATTATTAAGTGTCTGAGGCTAAATTTGAACTCAGGTACTCCTGACTCCAGGGCTGGTGCTCTATCCATTGTGCCACCTAGCCACCCCATCAATTTTTAATATCTATCATACTCTCCCAACAGTCCATATAGATTATAACATCATAGAATCATAGATCTTGAGTTGGAAGGGACCTTAGAAATCATCTAGTTTAATCTCCCAATTTACAAGTGAAGGCATCAAGACCCAGTGAAGTCAAGTGAGTTATTCAAAGCATAGCTGGGATTTGAACTCAAATTGGCTGACTCCAATCTTACCATATGATATTTCCTTTCATATTAATCATACTGTCTAGAGTTTTATTGTTATTATTGTTGGCACACAAGTGTTACAATTTTTTTTGGATTTATGGAATCTTTCTGTCTTTGACCTCTTTGTGGTTTATGTTGAGCAGTGGTATTACTAGTTCAAAGAACATTAGTTATGGATTTGTAGTATATGTGGGGCTTAGTTTCTTTATGTGTAAAATGAGGAGGGTCTCTCTTACTATAAGGTGCAATAGTTAAACAGAAATCTACCATCCAGAGGTCATTGCCTTTAGCAAAGAGTCTTAAATCCTAGGTGACAATGAAACAAGGAATCTCCTAAGTCACCTCTCAAACCCTTTTTTTAATCCCTGGAAATGGACTAGACTCTTGGGGTTTCCTGATTTGGGTGAGTTTCTGTAAGTATTGTTTCATCAATTAGGATTACCTGTAACTAACTTTACAATGCTCCCCAGGAATCAGTATCTTGATGAAGTGCAATGAGTATTAGATTTGGAAAAGGATAAGCTTGGTTTAAATTCATACTCTTTTCCTAACTCTCTATATATGACTTTGGGGAACACTTAACCACATAGCCTCAGATACCTCATCTATGGAAATGAAGGAATAGTCCTAGGTAACTTCCAAGCTTTAGATCCTCTGCGATACAGAAAGATATAAATAATATCCTTGAAACTACATATAAAAGTTTATTTCTCCCCATTAAGAGCCACATGATGGGAGAAAGCAATACTACTCCTATAGGACAGATCTCCTAGACAGAATAATATTTCTGCAGGTGAATCTGGCTCTCTAGAGCATTAAAACTAAGCTAGCAGGGTTAGTGAAACTGCCTCAGGTGGTTGAAAAATGTGAAGAAATTTCATCTCATCATGTCAAAGATTTTTTTGGGTGATTTTTAATTTACTCAGTAAATCATGTAGCCCAGTTATCCCTTTTACTCAATTTTAATATACTCATTTTCTTTAAGACTAAAAGAAAAGGTTGTATTTAACTTGTAAAGTAACTCTCCTAACTGCAAAGTTCATTTTAACAAAGAACTCATTGGAAGAGAAAGGATTATGGGTAATTTGAGACTAAGCACATTCCTCTGTCAAGATTAGCTGCTAGGTTTAATTTCCTGAGGCACCTTCCTTTTGTGTGTGAAAATCTTTCCTTCAACATTTCCTAAAATAGTTTATTGTTGTGTGTTTAGCTGGTTTCTTGTGTCCATTATTAGACTATGTCTCCTGTGTCTCACCAGCATCTAGCCTAATAATGTTCTGCATACAATGCATCTCTGAGCACGTTTATAACTAAAATCAGGCAGTGTGGTGAAATGATTAGTGAGCTGAACTCAAAACCAGCAAGTCCTATATTGCTTTATGTACCTAGACAAGTTATTTAATCCCTAAGTGTTTTAGATCAATGACATCAAGCTCAAATAGAAAGAGATCCCTGCTGACTGCATTTAGAAAATCAACCACAGATTAACTATCTATATTATATTAACTATCTATGGTTTTGTCAAATATTTCCTAATTATATATATGTATTTAGGTTTTTCTTTTTGCAAGGCAAATGGGGTTAAGTGGCTTATTCAAGGCCACACAGCTAGGTAATTATTAATTGTCTGAGGCCAGAGTTGAACTCAGGTACTTCTGACTCTAGGGTCAGTGTTCTATCCACTGCGGCACCTAGCCGCCCTCTAATTATATGTTAATATGGTTCTGGCTGCAATAGGAAATTTTTCCCTGAGATTTTTGCTAGACCCAGCTATGAGTTTTATATCTCTGCCCTAGGCAAGTCACTAAGACTCTTAAGTTGCAGAACAGTCTCTGAACTACATTGGTAGAAGGAACTTTCTCACTGGGAGTTCCCTACAGAGTATAGACTGACAACTTCTCCCAAACCACCCCCTAAAAAATAAAGAGCCAAACAAATGAACTCATCCTGTTTAGTTCCTTTCCTAAAGGGAGGAGGAAAATTCATGATGGCTGAAATAGAATGAAGTTACAGTTAGCTTTGGAGATCACTGGGCATTCAGAGATGCAGAATCTCTGTCCTTTAGACTGCTTGTTCAGGATCACAAACCCTGAATTTCAACTCAGGTATTCTTGCCTTTCAAGTGGATGACACCATCATCATTACTATTATTATCATGATAGTTATTATCAAATACTTGTACAAGTATTTGTACAGAGTTGTGAAGAAAGTACTCTAAAAATATTCTGTGCATATGGTACAACAGTCACTAGATCTCAGTAGTATCTACTGAACAGGAAAGGATAAGATGAATACTCTGGTGGTGGGCAGAATAGCTCAGAGTGGGCAATCAGGTTTGTTTCCCCTCAGAAGGCCTTCACTCAAACCCTGCTCAGTATAGTGCCATCCCTACTGACAGCTGACATCACAAAATGTATTGGAAATGTTTGTTGACACATTCATTTGGCACCAAATGGTATAGCATCTGGTATCTATACAAAGTTTAGAAACAAAAATTGCTCTTCAAAAGTAAATAAACTCATTGCAGTACTGCCCAAAATAGGCCTCATTAGAAACCTTCCTAAGGACTTTGGTTCCTTCTTAAAGGAACAAAATAGAGCTGAGCTTGTTAAGCTGCAACTGGTTAAAAAAAAAACAATCTAAAAACCACCCACCCAGCTGTCAAAAGAATTCCAAACTGAGGATTGCTAATTCATAAAGAAGAGGACTAGGAAATAGATCTATGTGCAATCTGATTCATTCACATTGCTCAGAAGGAGAAGTTTTTGAGCAGGAAAAATTTTCATTTTGCATTATCACCCAATAAACTCCAAGAGTCCCAGCCTGCTCTGCTGATCTCTCTACACGTTCATGCTCAAACCAGACAAATATAATCTTTTTCCCCCTACAAGTCAAGTGACTTACCACATTTTGGGGCTGCTGGACAAGCTTTACCAAAGCTGGGTGGCTGTAACCTGAGAAGGAGAGGATGAGATTAGAGTCCAGAAGAACATCCAAACTTCCCTAATCTGCTTCCTTTTAGCCATGTATTTATTATCTTAGTTTGGCCACTGGTTCTCTGAAGACTATAATGAATCTTTTATTCAAAACAAATGTGAGATCATAGAATCATAGAGCAAGAGTTGGAAGGGAACTCAGAGGCCTTCAAATCAACCTCATTTTACAGTTAAGGAAACTGAGGCAAATAGAAGTTAAGTGACTTTCCTAGTATCACACAGCTAGTAAATGTCTGAGGTTGGATTTGAGTTCAAGTTTTCCTGATTATAGGCCCAGTACTCTGTCTTTATCATGCCATCTAACTGCCTCACTGACAGAGACTGATAGAGGATATGTGATTTTCCTAACATCATGTAGCTCATTATGTGTCTGAGACAAGATTCTCATTTAGGGCTTCCTGCCCTATCCACAATACAAACCTTCTTGCCTCATCATGACTACTATTATTATCATTTCACAGATTAGCAAGTGGAGGATAGAGAGGATTAGCCAATTGTCCAATGCTAGTAAGTAGAAGGAGCCAAGGCTGGAACCACAGTCTTTCTGAATCCAAATTCAGTGTTCTTTCAGCTACTATATAATTCCAATAAGATCCTTTTCTAATGATTACCTGTGGTGAAGGAGTGTCCCTGGGGTTCTTGTAGTCCATGCCAGCAGAGTGCCAGCTCTGGAAATGCTTAGTAAATGGGAACTGTTTAGAATATGGGCCAGATTGTGTAATTTCAGTCTTAGGAGCAGCCTACCTAAATTCAAAGAGGCCCAATATTAGAACTGATAAATCTTTTGACCATAGTAATTCATGAAACCACTAACTAAAGTACAGACTATTCTGATCTATATAGATAGAGGGAATATTTGCACTAATGAAATCAAGAATCTTTTTAAGCATTTATCCTATACTTATAACCCCATATCTTATATGGACCAAGGTGAGGTAAAATAGCTAAGAAATAATTATTAAATCTAAAATCTATGATTATTAAAAGTATTTCTCTATATTTATTTAGTGATTTGAAATATGATTTAATTCAATTTGCATTTACTGAGCTTACTTATTATGTGGCAGCTAGGTGGCATAATAGAGCACTAGAATTAAGTTTAGAAAGACTAGGCTTGAATCCTACTTCAGATAGCATGTGACCCTGAGCAAATCATTTAACTTTTCTGTGACTTAGTTTCTCTATTTGTAAAAATAGGGATGATAAATAACACTTACCTCATGAGGTATTTGGGTTGGGAGAGGAATCAAATAAGATAATATTAAAAATGCTTTGCAAATTTTAGTAGCTTAAACACTACACTAAGACTTTTGGAATATCAGTTGAAACCAGTTGTTCAGACATGCCCAGTTCTATGAATGTGGCATACCAGTCCCTAGATCTCAGCACTATATACTCATTTGGGGTTTTTGTGGCAGAGATACTGGAGGGGTTTGCCAATTCCTTCTTCAGTTCATTTTACAGATGAGGAAACTAAAGCAAACAGGATTAAGTGCTTGCCTAAGATCACACAGCTAATAGACCACATTTAAACTCAGTAAGGTGAGTCTTCCTGACTCCAGGACCGGTGTTCTATTCACTGTAACATCTAGCTGTTCCAAGTAAGTGTTACCTATTATTATAATGTTACTGGTGCTGGGGAAAAACCTGATAGGTACAAAAAATAAATTTAAACAGATTTCTATTAGCAACCTCACCTTTCCAAAGTTAAATTAACAACTGTTGAGAACTGCCCAGACACAGAACATGTCCAGTTCTGTTATATACAGAACAAAAGCTCCAGAGAAAGACTTACTTGAACTAATGCAAAACTAAATAGAACCAGAAAACAAAAATGACAATAATGATTACAATGTATATGGAAAAGACAAAAGACAGAAACTGAATGTTATGTAATTGCAACTGAATGCTATGTAATTGCAAAGATAAAGCTTGGAAATGGAGATGAGCTGTCAGTCAATAAACATTTATTACATGCCTACTGTTTTCCTAGCATTGTGCTAAATTTTGTAGCTATAATATGAGACAAAGACACCCTCTACCCTCCAGGAGCTTACAGTTTGATGGGGGAGAAAATAAACAAGGGTTCATCTTCTTCTTCCTCTCCTTTTTCCCTCTTTTTGCAGAAGTGTGGGACTATAAAGAATGTTACATGTGCTGTCAGATATGTTGTTTGGTTTTACTGAATCTCTCTTTTCCCTTCTCTCTTCTTTTTTTTTGCAATGCAATGTGATTAAGTGACTTGCCCAAAGTCACAGTTAGTCAGTTAAGTGTTTGAGGTCAAATTTGAACTCAGGTCCTCTTGACTCCAGGAAGTCAGGTGCTCTATCTATTGTGACATCTAACTGCTCTCTCCCTTCTCTTTTAAAAGTTTTTGTTACAAGGGGTCATTTGATGGGTAAGAGGAGGTGGAATATGTTTGGAAATGACAATGTGAAAAAAAAGATGCGAATAAAAATTAGATTAGCAAAAGAATGCATTTCGATCATTGTACATAGTAGATGCTTAATAAAAGTTGTAAATTGAATTGTAGAGGATAGTAAGATCACTGGCTTCATAGAGTCAGCCTCACTAGGGAGACTGGGTAAAAATAGGAAAATATTAAACAGTTATTTCTCATCTAAATCTTGACCACCGGAGAAAACAGTAGGAGCTATGTCAACAAGTGGTCCATGATTAATTACCAAGTGAACTAGAGAGATTCCTTGCTGAATATGCTTAATTCTGCCATCCTAAATTTACTATCAGAATCCAATTCCTTTTAAAAATATAATTGGGCTGACCATAGCATGATTATCTAAGCTCCCTTCTAGCAAAATACTACTAATATTTGTGGATTTTCTGAATGTCTGAAAATACTTTTGGATTTTCATTCCACTTTGTATTTCCCTACCCAATTCAGCCCCTTTCCTCTTGCTTTAATTTCATATGCATGCCATATTTTCCACTAATATCATTAACCAGAAACAATTACATATAATATCAAGGAAAAACCTCTGGAAGCTGTAGAGACAACAAAGGTAGATGGGTCGGGGCAACTCCATCTCTTTCAGTTCTTAGTGCTTATGTGATCCTGCGTAAGTCACTTAACTTCTTCAGACATCAATTTCTTAATTTGCAAAGTGAAGGTGTTGGGCTAGATGACCAATAAGGTCTCTTCCTGCTCTAGACCTATTTATAATCCCATGATTTTTCCTAGCTTTTTATAAGAGGAATATAAAATCAGAGAAGGTAGGAGACTTGGCACATATTACAAAGCAAGTCAGTAGCCCTCTACCATTCATTTGACATTTATTAGCCTTGTATTATTATCTTAATGTAAATGTTAAATAAAATCCCAGATTTAGAAAAAGAAACATTTTTAAAGATTATTTTAATCAACCTCCTTATTTAGCAGATATAAAAAATGTGGTGCAGAGATAAATAACTTGACAGAGGTTATTGAAGCAGCAAATTGCAAAGTTCAAAGTAGCACCTACATTTACTGATTCTAAATTAGTGTTCTGCATCTTCCCAGGATTCTTATGCCTTCTATGTTTCCCTAATTAGATGATAAGTTTGGTAAGAGCAGAAACCATACCTTCTCTCTCTTTGTAACCCTTTATTACTGAGCATAGGTTCATAGAAAAGGAACTAAATATTTGTTGATGATGATGATGATGAAGAAACTAGGGCCCTGAAATGAAGTAATTGGTTAAATATTACACAATCCAATTAATTAGTATGAAATTCTGAATCATAATCCAAGTTTTCCTGCTTTCAGTCCAGTACTTTTTCTGGTAGGCTATTTTAATGGGAAACAAAAGTTTATTTTTGGCATTTTTTTGAAAGTTCAATAACAAACCAGTAGGAAGCATAGCAGTTAATTGGTGTGTAGGTTGGATTTAAGATCTTTTAGGGCAGAGATTTGTTTTTTAATTTTTGACTTTGTATCCTCATCACATCATAAATTGCCTGACACATGGCAAGAACTTATTAAAAGCTTGTTGAGACTCTGTCTCAGCTATACTACAGTGGAAGCAGCAACATTGTTTTATTTGAGTTCAAAGTGCTAACTCTGTTCCTCTATGAACTCATACAGTTTATTTCACCTCTTTAGGCCTCATTTCTTTCTTTGCAAAATAAAGACCAGAAGGTTTCTAAGGTTCATTCTAGGACTCTATCTTATGACCCTAATTCTGGGGAACATTACAATTCCTGTGCTGTGGCCCAGGAATAATCCCCAGGTGGGATTTTACCATCTTTTACCATCTGAGCTATTTTTTTTCCAGAATGATTAATTTATGAGGGTTGAAATATAGGGTTAAACTCTATTTTCTCTTAATCCAGATCCACACTTGATCATATTACAAGACAACCTCCTTTCCTAGGAGAAGAAGAGAAAGGGGAGGTAGAAAATGACCCAGGGTTATAACTCTTCAGTCACTTTGAGGAAAGAGTCTACTGGTTTGGGACTTTTTCTTTTCTTTCCTTTTTTCTTTCTTTCTTTTTTTTTGTAGGATACCTCTTTTTTAGCTAAAGGTCTTTGCAAATTAATCCCTTATCTCCCTGCTCAGGCAGTTAGTGGGACTTCTCTGTCTTGACTGATAAGTGTGCCCTGGCAAAGAAGTGTCCTATTAAATCTCTAAGGGTGTATAATCTAGTTGTTAGATTCAAATAATTTTTCTGCTTTCCATAGGAAAGATACAGCTGAGACCCTAATCTGAGATCAGAAAACCCACAGCCACCTGGAGTTGTTCATATCATTTTACTCTTTGTGTTTTATGGATATTCATGCCTTCAAATTGAAGACCACGATCAGTTTTTCCAAGCTATGTCAAACAGTCATCAAAATCCATTTTTCATTTTTTGATATTTTGATATTTTCCATATAAAACAGGGACAATCCCTGTATCACTTCATTTGTATCTCATAACAATCCTGTGCACTATATGTGTATATATATGTATATATATATATACATATGTATATATATGTATATATATATATATTTACAAATGGGGGAACTGAGGCTCTGAGAGGTAACATCACTTGTTTCATGGGCACAGAATAAATAACCTTGGGGCAGCTAGGTGGCACAGTGGATAAAGCACCAGCCTTAGAGTCAGGAGTACCTGGGTTCAAATCTGGTCTCAGACACTTAATAATCACCTAGCTGTGTGGCCTTGGGCAAGCCACTTAACCCCATTTGCCTTGCAAAAAAAAAAAAAACCTTAAAAAAATAAATAATCTCAGTTATAAGATTATAGGATTCAGAGTTAGGAGGCACCTAAGAGGTGATCTATCAAACACCCATTGTCATTTTTCACAGGAGGTAGAGAAAAAAAGAATATGACCTACTATCTATGTTATCTTTGGCAAGTTATCTTTGGCAAGTCACTTAATTTCTCTGAACCTAATTGGTAAAATGAAAGACTTGAACAAGGGTCCATTCCAACTCTAGCTCCATTATCCTTCCAGCTTTAAAAGTATGATTGATGATTTTCCCAGATCACCAATATGTTGGTATTGCTGTTTATAGTTGCAACTGGGAGATAATGAGGGGTTCCCTGGGTCATTTCAGCAAAGAAGTCCCAATCACTGGCTACACTGATAAGAAAATGGAAGTTTGGAGAATGTTTGAAATTTCTGCAAAATTCTGTAGCTCAGTAAGTGGCAGAAGCATAGCTGTTCTTTGTGAACTCAACTTGAAGACCATCACTACTCAATAGAGCTCATTTCCCTAATGCACAGATTTAATTACTATGATTGTAATTATACAGTTTATTTATTTCCCTATAATTTAGAACTATTGATCCTGTTCATAGGCTCATAGATTTAGAGTTGGAAGGAACCTTAGAGGTCATCCAAACCAGTGGTGTCAAACTCAAATACAAATGACCTCCAAACCTTCCATAAGAATCCCTGAGGGTCATATATGACTTAGAAAACCATATATTAACATTATCTATGTTCTTTTGTTTTTTAAATTTAATTTTATTATATTTCCCAATTGTATTTTAATCTAATTCTGGCAGCAGGATTGGTCACCTCTTCCTTTTATGGATTTGTAAACTGAGGCATGGAGTGGTGAAGGGAAATATTCAAGTTCACAGACAGTTCAGTGGCAATGCTAGGACTTGAACTCAGACCCTCTGTCTATATCCCATGCTTTTGCTGCCCTCTAGGGGCAAAATTCAAAGCTTTTCAATTACTAGAACATTTCTCATGGATTGTATCCTGACACAAATAATGAAATGTGAACTCAGGGGGCTCATAACAATGAATTTAGAGCAAAGTTATTTGATCCTTTAGATGGTGAAGGATAAAGATAAGAGGCTGAACAAAAACAATTTTGTCTCTATTACTAATTTACTTTGTGACTCTGGGAAAGTGCCTTCCATTCTCTAGGTCTCTGTTTTCTCATCTATAAGTGAGGGGAGTTAAACTAAGAGGCTAGTAATTTCCATTACATAACTAACAATCTATGATTTTACAAAATGAACTTTTTTTTGGTTCTCAGTGTTACGTAGGGGGAGCTATGAGCCCCTGAAATACCAGAATGGGAAATGAAAAACTCCAGAGTCAAAATTTAGGGCAAGTCTTCAGTGAAAAAATGAATCATACAAGAATATGGGCATGCATGTGCACATATCTACATAGGGCAGCTAGCTGGTGCCAGCCCGGGAGTCAGGAGGATCTGAATTTAAATTCAGTCTCAGATACTTATTAGCTGTGTGACCTTGTCTTACATCCAGGGTTATCTCCAGTTATCATGATTCATATCTGGCCACTGGACCCAGGTGGCTCTGGAGATTGGTAACTTGACTGAGCACCCCCCTCACTCAAATACAATTTACATGCATGTTATGTTGTCACTTCCCTAATGTCATGGTCTTTTTTGAGAATGAAGGACAAACATCATCATCACATAATCCTTCCTCTCAAAGATGTTATGAGGATCAAATGAAATGATGGATATGAAAGCCCTATAGAAAGTATATGACGCTGGAGATCTGCCCTTTGTTCCTTTTCAGGAACTAAAATCCTAATCTTCCATGATGTGGCATGGCCCACCAATCCTCTATATAGTGGTCTGGATAGACTTTTGAGGATGAGGATGTAGATTTCAATGAAAAGGTATCAAGAAGTAGGGAGATAACCATGTTTGCTCAGCCTCCCCAAGTCACTGTGCATGGTCTCATAAGGTTTTATATAAATGATGCTTAATTATGATTGAAAGGATTCAATGGTTCTTGAAAACAGTTTGTTTCAATGGTTTGGCTCAACAAAAGATCAGAGCACCCCCAAAATGGAATGATCTACTTCAATAAATAATTACTATCCCATCACTAGAAGTGTCCAAACAGAGACTGAGTGACCAGTTGTCAGGGTTGCTATTTCAGGTAGGGATTGAACCAGATGACATTTAATATTTCTTTCAACCCTAAGATAAAATAGTTTTATAATTATAAGAAGAGTAGATCCAGAAGAGAGCTAGATAATTCAGTCATTATTTTCTACTATTGAATCAACCAAATCTTGAGACTTAGATTTAGAGTCAGATGACTGGATTCAAATTCTATCTCTGCCACTTACTGCCTTTATTTCCTTGGATAAATTCCATTGAGGACAAAGACTATCTTACTTTTTGCTTTTGCATCCCTACTATCTATGGCAGTGCAGGACACATTGATTGATTGAAGTCATTTAACCTTTTTAGGTCTCAGTTTCCATCTCTATAAAAATGAAGGGGTTGGACTAATGGCCCTGTAAGGTAAGTCCCTTCAAACTCTAAATCTATGTTTCTATAGTGGAAGCTATCTGCAAACTGGAGAAGAAATTTTTTTAATTTAAACTAATTTAATTCAATGAATTGAGTTTTTAAAAACAGAAGAAATATATAAACGGTTAAATTTAAAAGTTTTGCAATGATCTAAACACCCTCAGTTTATGATAGATTCTCGGGGGAATTTGTAGCAGTTGCCATGTCATCTCAGTTTCTCTATTCTGTAGCTTCTTGTTGTCTAATCATCTTTTGTTGGCAAGTAAATGTGTTTGAGGTCATTCTCAATAAATGCAGAACTGTGGAAGGCAAAATATCTTTCAGAAGGAATATCTTCGGGCCAGTATGGGGGTGTAATGGTGAGTAGGAGGATAGCCAAGAATGATCTCTGCTATCAACCATCCCGTACTATCTCTGAGGACATATGCTTCATCCCTCTTCAGTCTACAGGTCTTTAAATTTAGCAGGGACCAATTAAAAAATGTTTAAAAAGTACTCAATAACCCTAAAGCAAGTCTCCTAGCTGAGACTAACGTTATAGTTTCATGGAGCGAAATGCATTTCCATGAGAACTGCATATCCCATATTTAGTTAGACTTTTGAGCAATACTAAGACAAACTTATAAAATGGAAAACAATAATAGTATAGCTCAGGATCAAGGATATGGTTTGCAGTAAGGGGTTATCAACTAGATCAATGTGCAGGATTGAGAAAAGGGTCAATTTGATACCTTTTTTTTCCTTTTTTAAGTTTCAGAATGCTTTAAAGACTATTTATAGGATGTCTCAAATACTCAATATCAACTTAACATGAAATTACATATATTTAAATGAAATCTGTACCCTTTGCCTTTAAAAATTTGCACATGCATAATACAAAGAGACAAGATTATTCAACCTTTACTATAGCTAAATGATTTGCTCACATGAACTAGCCAGACCTAGGATTTAATTATTTGAGTAACGAATCTAGAACTCATCATTTTGTTGCACTGAATTAAATATACATATTTATGCTTGAAATTCAGTTGTTTAACAAACACATTTGTTTTTTTTTAGTTCTTGCAAGGCAATGGGGTTAAGTGACTTGCCCAAGGCTACACAGCTAGGTAATTATTAAGTATCTGAGGCTGGATTTGAACTCAGGTACCCCTGACTCCAGGGCTGGTGCTCTATCCACTGTGTCACCTAACCGCCCTGACAAACACATTTGTTAAAAATGTTTTAGTCATATCAAGTCAAATCGGTAGGTTTTGCCAATATTACCTAACTTAAATTTTAAGTTCTTGCTTTTTGGAGACTATATCTTTAATTTGTACTGTATATACTTAATAAAGTTAATGACAGTTGATGGAGGTATATCAACATTCCTTTGCTACCATTGAGGGAGTTCAAGGATTTGTCTAAGGTCAAATAGCTTGGAACAAAACCTGAATAATCTGCAAAAAAAATCATTAGTCCCTGGTAAAAATGGAACTATTTTGCTTCATCAGTAACAGCATGCATCTAAACTGTTTTTCAGTAGCTGAACTGGTTTCCATTTATACTAATTCATCTATATTCCTTCATATACTCCCCCCCTTATAACCAATGATATCCATATTTTGTGAGACTTACCTATAGGAAGGGAGGAAATTTGAGAATAAAGATCTAACATCCGATTGCCATCCACATCCACCAGGTAGTTTCCTCGGCTCTCATTGTAGTTGCAGAAGAAATGAACAGATTCTGCATTCTTTTAGAAAAGAGGAAAAGTTGATTCAGTCTCATCATAATCCTGTAGCTTCAGGTCTATTCAAGATCTACCTTGTATTTTTTTAAATTAGTGAAAAATCATTACAATTTATGTTCTAATCAAATGAGTTTTAAATAAGAGGACATGGTTTCACCACACAAATTCAGAATGGATGTTGGTCAATGTTCTCTCTCAAAAGTCTGTGTGTAGTTTTAAACTTTAATAATTTAGTTTTATTCAGACTTTTGATATACTGTAAGATCCAGCCTACATTGCTGAATAATTATCATGAATATCTATGGCTCTTTCAGATACTTTCTACATTGAGTCTAAAAGAAATGGACTGTGCCAGATAGCCAGAGAATCACACAAAATGATGGTAGTGACTCTGTTTCGCCAAATAGAAAATATTCTCAAATTCTTAGTTCTTACTTGTAAAAGCTGGTATATAAATAAGGGTATCAAAAATGTCACACAGTATAGTATCAGTGGTTCATCTAACGCAGTTCTGGCTCTGATAATGATGGCAACTTTTCTTTCAAGGTTATTTCTGTCCCTAACCCCCCCCCCCCCCAATTTCTTCTACATATGTGATATATCTCTATGACCCTTGGATTTACATATACCCAAAATCTATACTTAATCTAAAAGGCAGAAAATGAATGTATATAGTTGCTAAAATTTGAATCAGGTCAAAACTCCAAGAGTCAAATGCCTCCTTTTTATTTTTGCAATAGTAAAACTTAGTGCATTTATCTTTTAATTTAGAAACAGATGACTCTATTCCTGGGCATACATGAGACATCTTAGTGTATGAAGTATATATTTTGGGGCTGGGGAAGGAAGGCAGAGTGGTTAAAAAGTACCAGAATTTTGGAAGCAACATGATAAAAGCATGCACAAGAGAACAAGTAAAATATATATCTTATGACCTTGTGACAAGTTATCATCACTATGTCTATCACTGAGCCTAAGACCTCAGGCAGAAGCAAAACCTATCATAAACAACTTTCTCACAAATAATCAAATCCTTTGTTTTACAGGTCAACACAAAGATATATAGGCTACTTTGGTATATCTGACATCCCCTGCCCTGGCTTCCCCCAGTCAGACTGCTTGGCCTCAAAAAAATTTCCCGACTTTCTTGCTTTCACCTCCTTCTATAATACAAAGCTTTAAAACCAGTCTTGACATAATAGGTGAGTTTCAAACAGGAGTCAAGAGAGTCCATTCAGAGTTGAGAGATAGGCAGGGACATTCACTGGGGCTAGTGGTAGGAGTTTATTCCAACAAATCAAACAGTTCTGGTACTCTCCAGTTAGGAGCATTTGGAAAAGTCATTACATAAGCATACAATTAAATTGTAAATTTAGAACATGAAATTTTGGTAAAAAAGTGAAAGGTCCATGGACACTTTACCTGAATTCCATTCAACTGCTTCATTAATTCCTGAAGGCAAAACCAGAAATCATTATTGCAGAAAACTGAAATGAATCAGGACTTTTATTAGGAAATAGTATATCACTTTCCTGACTTTATCAGAAGAAATGACTATATATAAAATAATCCAATAGCCAACAACACATCAATGAAAAGTAGTTATAGAAGTTTCAGGGAGGAAGGATGAGAATTTGAGAAAATTAATATTAACTAGGACTCTGTGCCAAAAACTGTTTTTTTTTTTTGGTTTTTGCAAGGCAATGGGGTTAAGTGACTTGCCCAAGGTCACACAGCTAGGCAATTATTAAGTGTCTGAGGCTAGATTTGAACTCAGGTCCTCCTGACTCCAGGGTCAGTACTCTATCTACTGTGCCACCTAGCTTGCCCTTCAGAAACTTTTTTACATATAATATAAAATAAACCGAATTGAAAATGGGTGGGAGAAACTAGATGGAAGAGAACATAAGACACTGACAGTAGTTTTCAAAAAGTACCTTTTCCTTGACAAAGAATACAGTGAAGTCACCCAAGAGAGATTCTTTCTAATTCTTATCCCTTTTAAAGTTGGAGGAGGGGAAAAGAGTCAGTTTCAGGGTCACCAGGTCTTGGACCTATTTTATATATATTTTTTAATATTTATTTTTTCAACTACATACAACGGTAATTTTCAACAATCTTTTTTTTTGCTAGGTTTTGAGTTTCACATTTTCCTCCCCCACCCTTGACAGAAAGTAATCTATATAAGCTACTCATGTATAACCATGCTAAACATAGATTGGACCTATTTTAGAAACATATCCAACCCTAGTACCCTTTCAGATTCAAAAGTACTCTTTAGATAATTTGTTCAGAAATGGGATGGAAATCACTGATCTTCTGTTGATAAGAGGATTGGCCTTTAACTATCTTTTGGTATTCAAAGAATCACAGATCTAGAAGTGGAAGAAGCTCAGAGGTTATGTGGTACAACCCACTCATTGTAAAGGTGAGGAAACATATCTGGGAGATTAGATGTACTGTTCAAAACATTTATAGGTAAGTAAGTGATAACACTCCTCTTTTATTACTGATTAGGTGAACAAGCCTCCAAACACATCTTATGTGCTTGCTGCTAATAAGCAACAAAACCGATAAGTCTGTGTTTCCTCTGCTTTGGTTTTCTCCTTTCCATTCTGTGGTAGAGAAAGGCTAATATATATAGGAAGAAACTGGAAGCAAAGGACATGAATGGTGCACCTTAGTAAACCCAAGTAAAGCCCCTGAAGAGTAGTAAGTGAATTTAATTGTAAAAGTCAAAACAAATGGAGAAAGCCCTCATTAGTTTATAATTCCAACCCTGCATTTGTTTATTATTTATGTTCTTTATTGCATGTGGACCTGAGTTTAAAAGGGATGGGAGGTGGCTTCAGATTATAAGATGATCTACTAAAAACTGGCCGCATCTAACATTAAATGCCTCTATACAGGCCATTCTGCAAGGATTTGACAGTATAGGCAGCTATGATCTGAGCTCTATCATTTTTCTTGCATCAAAGTCCTCATGCTCTCCTCTCTTAAATTCATTTCCAAATTAAACATGCCAGATATGGCTAACTTACTCTAGATCTAGGTCCGGGGACTTCAGTCTTCATCAGAGGTCCATCATAATCAAAGTCAACATCAATTTTGGCTGCAACTTGGCTGATAGATCTGCATCCTGCATGAGTGATAAGCTCACGTGAGACCAATGTCACACATTCAACAGTTATTTATAGTTAACTTAAGGCTTCATAAATCATAGAGGTGCCCTTGAGATTGGGGTGAGAGGAGTTTAAAAGATTTTATTTCATTTGAAAAATGAGCTGAACCAACCAATCATTCATTCTCTTTCTCTCAACATTCTTCTTAAAATTAAAAAATTTCAGTTAAGGAATATTTGTATTTTCTCTCCCACTACCCCAAATGAAAACAGAACAAAACAAAACAAAAATTCTTGTATCAGATATGCATATTGAAGCAAAACAAATGGCCACATTGGTCATATTCAAAGATATGTCTCATTCTGAATTCTCAGTCTAACTCTTTTCTTTAAGAAGTGGATCCTTGATATTCAAACTTATCTCAGGACTGGAAAAGACCTTTGATCATCTAATCCAACCTGTATGTGAACTAAGGACATCTTCTACAACAAACTCAATAAGTGGACTTCCAGTTTCCACTTGAAGACATATACTACTTGTATGAATATGGGGGAAATTACTTATCTTGATGGACTTCAGTTTCCTCATCTGGAAAATGAGGGACTTTGACTAGATGGTCTCTGAATTCCCTTAGAGTCATGATCCTATGACTTTAGAAACATAAAATTCGCATCACTTCTTTTGATACTTTGTTGATGGAAAAGTTTTTCAATAGTTCTTATTCAAGAAACACAACAAGCCTAGTTAGTGAGACTGACAATGATGAAAAAGAAATTGGTCTAATGAGTATATGCACCATTATTTCAATGATTTGCACAAAAATACTATAGATGCTCTATACATGTATAATAAAAAAGAGAGATATATACTGGCTACCTAATGAGAATAAATAACAACAAATAATTGACCATAAAAGAGTACCTTAGAGATATTAAAAGAAAAAAGTTTTAGACACACTAAAGCCCCAGAAAATATGAAAAAATGGATGTTAATGCTTACCATCATTCATTATTCCCATACTTCCATAACCTTGGATCTATTCATAATCTCTTATCTATCCTTAGTTTATTCCTCATCATTATTGTGACTTCTAGGCCTTTCATCTCTGCTTGTCCTTTCAAACTATTGTTTTCCTTTTTGTCCCTTCGTGGTTTTGACCCTATATACTTAACTAATTCAGTAATATGTTGTCTTCTATCTTTGAATTTTTACCCTTCCTTTCTTATCACCAATTAGGCATTGTCAAACTCCAGCTTCACTTTATTTTTCACCTTCTAACTTCTCTGCTCCCACCTAAGAACTATCAAATAGTACCACAGAAAGTCAAAAAAGGACTAAGCTTACTAAACTTACCCGTAGGTCAGTTTAGTATTCTCTACTTGTTACTCTTTCACTCACTGAATTTCTTCTATTCACTTATTTTTACTCATGTATTATTTTCCCTTTCTAATGAAAGCTCCTTGAGGTCACAGATTATTTCTAGTGTTTAGAGCACAGGGTCCTGTGCATAAGCATTACTAAATGCTTAATGAAGTGAAGAATCATACATAATGGATTGTAGGCAACTTAATATTCACTGCCATTACAGATGCCCTAGAGACCCCCCCACTACTGTCCAGCACCCCTTATTTCTCTCTGGAACAAAATCTACTACCAAGACTGTTGTAATGAGATTTATTTGTAAAGTGTTTACTTAAAATAGTGACTGACTCCTCCCTCCCTCCCTTCCTCCCTTCCTTCCTTCCTTCCTTCCTTCCTTCCTTCCTTCCTTCCTTCCTTCCTTCCTTCCTTCCTCCTTTCTTTCCTTCCCTTCCTCTCTCCCTCTCTTCCTTCCTCCATTTTTTTTCTCCAAAATGGATAAAAGTATTACGAGTCTGTCCATTCAACAAATCACCAGAATTCATCTTTGTTTTTGAAGAGGAACAAAATTATCAGAGAGACAAAAAAGAAATCACCTGCTAGTGACCTCAAAATAAAATGAAAAAATCTTAGATGATTATCTTCTCTTAAAATAAAGTGAGTAAGAGGGAAAATTGATTTAGAGCGGACAATAACAAACTAAGGTGACAGTAACATATTTAATTTATACTTCAATTTCCCTGTACAAAATCATTTTTTTGGGGGATACCAAAGAAGGCATTTAAATGAACCACACAATGTAATAGTATGTATCCTAATAGATGTAGAAAACTGAACACCTGCCTTATTTTAATCCATGAATAGGAAACTTTAAAAAAAATGGAGGTTTTTTTTTTAAAAAAGAGTATTTGAATACTTGAAGATAAATGATTTGCTTGGTGTGAGTATTCCCTCTACCAATGAAAACTGCATCCCTACTCTGATTTGGTCGATAGATGATCTTTAAGAGGCCCTAGGACCTAAAATTTCATAACACAGCAATCCCTTCTGGTTTATTTAGACTGGTCCTCAAATGGTAAGTATACAGACTATGCCAAAAAAGGAGATTTTGGGGTAGAATATCAAAAGAAGTGATGTAAATTTTATGTTTCTAAAGTCATATGATAGTGACCTTTGAGATCTATCCTCAAAACCTTCCTAGTTTGGTAGAAACAGTCAGAACTTAAAGTTGGCTGCATAGTCTTTGAGAATTCAGGATCACCTGGAGATGGCATATGTGGTAGGGATGGGAAATTGGTTATTTTATTCAAATAGTTAAGGCTATGAAAAATATTATGACTTGCTGTTTTAAAATATTCTTCTCAAACTTTGCTAACAGTGTGTGCTAACACTGGAAAACTCTCCACTTTTTGATTCTACTTTTGTTAATTTTTAAAATCATAAAATTGGTTTTATTCTACAGGCATTTCCAAATATATGATAGAACAAAAAGAGATATTTGTACATATAAAATATGCAATTTTCTTTTTTTAAAAATATATCTCCAAAGTTTTAATTGCTTAAAATTTCAATTAGACTTTTGGATCCATGGTTTTAGAATATATCCTACTTCTGTACTTCTTTCTAGCCTTCCTTTTGTTTTGTTCCAAACATTAAAAAAATGGCCCACCAATCTTATTGATTTTTCCTTTCCTTATCTCATCTCTGTTCTGTCCTGTACTCCTAACCCTATTGGAAAAACAAAACCAAAAACAATCTTACACTGATACCATCATAACCTCTAAATGGATATGTAACTTGGACCAAAAAAGAGTGACTATCATAAACAATTTAAAGGACTAAGGGAAAAAATTTTCTTTCAGATCTATGGCTAAGGGATAAGTTCATGTACAAACAGGGAAAAAAAGAGGATCAAAGAAGTTAAATGGAAATTTTTATTACATAAAATTAAAAAGGTTTTGTATACAACCTATGCAGCTAAAATTAGAAAGGAAAAAAAGATATCTGAGAAAAAATCCTCATAACAAGTTTCTTTGATAAAGGTTTCATTTCAATATCTATCTATCTATCTATCTATCTATCTATCTATCTATCTATCTATCTACCTATCTATCTATCTATGGAACTCATTCAAATTTATAAGAATAAAAAGGCAAATATTCCCCAGCTGATAATTGAAGAATATAAACAGGCAGTTTTCTAAATAAGAAATCTGATATCTATGACCATGTTAAAAAGCTTCAAATAGTAATAATAAGAGAAATTCAAATTAAAGAAATGCTGACATTCTATCTCACATCCATCAGATTGACAAAGTTGGCAAAAAAAGAAAAATATCAAATGTTGGAAGGACTTTGCACATTTATCATTCATTGTTGGTGGACCTGTTAATTGGTCTAATAATAATTTGGCATCAATCCACAAAGTTATCAAGCTATATAGACCCTTTAATTCAAATGATGCTTCTCCTAGTTCTATACCCCAGAGAAATCAAAGAGAAAAAAGGACCCTATGTACAAAAATATTTCAGAAGCTCTTTTCGTGGTGATAAAGAACTAGAAACTAAGGGATTATTTCTGAATTGATAAATGGCTGAATAATATAACAGAATGCTATCATGCTCTAAGAAATGATAAAAGGGATGGTTGCTGAGAAGCTTGGGAAAACTGATATGAACTGATGCAGAGTGAATGGAGGAGAGCCAGGAGAAAAATTGGTACAGTGATAGCAAATTTTCTATTATATTTAGGAAAACATCTCTGAAGATTTAAGAACTTTGATCAGTGTGGTGACCAATTAGAATTCCAGAGGACCAATGATGAGATAATGTTACTCAACTCATGAGATAGGACTCAAGCTGTAGAAAAAGTAATCTATTTTTTTGGACAAGACTAATGTAGGCATTAGTTTTGCTTGACTATACATAGGTGTTATAAGAGTTTGTTTTTAGGGGGGCGGAGCCAAGATGGTGACAAGAATGGCTCCTATCTTAAGTGCTCTCTCATAAAACTCATAAGCTAAGGACTCTAACTAAATTTTCGAGAGACAGAATCCACAGAGGGACACAGTGAGGCAGTTCTCCTACTCCCCAGGGTTGGAGGGGCGGCCCACCAGAGGGGTGGCCCACCAGAGCAAAAGAACTTCAGCCTCCTGGAGGCAGCCCCAGGGCACTGGGAACCGTGGCTCACAGCAGTGGGGAGTTTCCTGAGCTACACCCCGGGGAGCACCGGGCACAAAGTGGGGGAACAGTGGAGGACCTCTGCCAGAGCGAGTATGTGAAGCCCAGCCCTCAGGGCACACGGAGAGCAAAGTGGCCAGCACAGCGGAGTTCCAGGAACAGAAGCAGAGGAGCATGTAAGCAGGAGCCCCCAGGGTATGAGCCCATTGAACCTAGGGAGGGGAGTAAAGAGAGAGAGAGAGAGACTGCCAAGCTCTGTCCCTGGAACAGGACTCTGGGGCTCTGAACACATTCAGATCCTGATTGAAGTCTAGGCCCCACCATAGAACATCAGTCCCCCCCCCTCCCCACCTCAGCCCCATGGCAGAGGGAGGTGCATATGGTCATTCACAGACCAGGAGAGAGGACAGAGCCTCATACACTGAGACCCTTGTGGGAGTGTCCCAAAACCTAAGGAAGCACCCCCCAAAACAGGCTTAGGCTGGAAAAATGAGCAAGCAGAGAAAAAAGAGAAACACCATTGAGAAATCTTTTGAATAAGAGCCCAAGAAGGATCAAAACACTCAGTCTAAAGATGAGGAAGCACAAACTCCTGCATCTAAAGACTCCAAGAAAAACAGAAATTGGGCTCAGGCTTTGACAGAGCTCAAAAAAGACTTTGAAAATCAAATGAGGGAGTTAGAAGAAAAACTGGGAAAAGAAATGAGAGAGATGCAGGAAAAACATGAAAATGAAGTCAGCAGCTTAGTCAAGGAAATCCAAAAAAATGCTGAAGAAAATAGCATGCTAAAAACCAGCTTAAAAATGGATAAAACAGTTCAAAATTTATTTAGGAGAAGAATGCTTTAAAAAGCAAAATTGGCCAGATGGAAAAAGAAAGAAAACTCTCTGAGGAGAACAAATCCTTCAGACAAAGAATAGAATTCAGGGAGACTGATGAATTTACCAGAAATCAGGAATCAACACTTCAAAACCAAAAAAGATGAAAAATTAGAAGAAAATGTGAAATATCTCATTGAAAAAACAACTGACATGGAAAACAGATTTAATTTAAAAATTATTGGAATATTTGACATAATTTTCAAAGAATTACTACAGGAAAATTGCCCTGATATTCTAGAAACAGAGAGCAAAATAGAAATGGAGAGAATCCACTGATCCCCCTGAGAAAGAGATCACAAAAAACCAACCCCTAGGAATATTATAGCCAAATTCCAGAACTCCCAAGTCAAAGAGAAAATATTACAAGCAGCCAGAAGGACACAATTCACATATTGTGGAGCTGCAGTCAGGATCACACAGGACTTAGCAGCAACTACATTGGAAGCTCATAGGGCTTGGAATATAATATACTGGAAGGCAAAAGAGCTTAGAATGCAACTGAGAATCAACTACCCAGCAAGGCTGAATGTCCTCTTCCAGGTAAAAAGATGGACTTTCAATGAACCAGGGGAATTTCAAATGTTCCTCTTGGAATGGCCAGAGCTGAACAGAAGGTTTGATCTTCAGATACAGGACTCAGGTGAAGCATGGAGATTGGAGGAGAAGGGGAAAATATGAAGGACTTGATGGTGATGAACTGCATGTATTCCTGCATAGAAAAATGACACTGATAATACTCATATGAACCTTCTCAGTTAATAGAGGTAGAGGGAGCTTTTATAGTTGAAGCACAGGAGAAAGCTGTGAATTTGAAGATAAAATATGGTGTAAAAATGGAGTCAGTAGAAAAAAGGGAAATGTAATGGGAGAAAGAAAAAGGAAAGGGGGGAATAGGCCAAGATATTTCATATAATAAGATTTTTCTTTATTACAATGAGCTTTTGCAATGATATGGAAGGGGGGAAGGCAATGGGGAATGAGGGAATCTTTGCTCTCATCAGAGGTGGCTAGGAGAGGAAACCGCATATATATACTCAATGGGGTATAGACATCTGGAGTAAGAAGGAGAGAAGGGGGACAGGGGGAAGGGGTGGGGATATGAATGAAGGAGGAGACGATGGACCATGGGGGCAGAGTGGTCAGATATAATGCATTTTCTTTTTTACTTCTTGCAAGGGGCTGGGATTGGATGGCCTGTCCGGGACCATAGGACCAGGTGGATGCTGGGCCTAAGGGGTGGTATAGGGGCTCAGGGCCTCTTGGCCCCAGAGCTGGGGATTTGTCTGCTGCACCACTCAGCTACCCTACAGCAGAGTCAGAGTGAAAGGAGAGAGAAAACATAGTACATGGTAGTGGAGAAATATGAAAGGAGGGAGTTACAATCAGCAATGGCAATGGTGGAAAAATATAGAAGTAACTTTTGCCATGGACTTATCATAAAGAATGTGATCCACCCGCGACAGAGCTGGTGGTGTTGGAACACAGACTGAAGTACATTTTATTATTATTATTATTGGGGGGGTGCAGGGCAGATGGGGCTGGGTAGCCTACCTGGGGCCGCATAGTAGGATGATTTTGGGTATCTGAGGCCGGATTTGGACCCGGGTGCTCCAGGCTCAAGGGCCAATGCTCTGTCAGCCACCCAGCCACCCCTACTATTATTACTATTTTATTTTATTTTGACTCTTTTTTTCTTTTTTTTTTGGATTTTGCAGGGTAGTGGGGTTCGGGTGGCTTGCATGTCACATGGCTGGGTGATTGTTGGGTGTAAGGGGCTGGATGTGGGCTCGGGTGTTCATGGCTCCAGGGCTGGTGCTCCGTCCATTGCGCCACCTAGTCATACCTATAATTATTACTATTATTTTTTTAATTTTAATTTTTTTCTCTCCCCTTTACTTTATTGCCCAAGCAAGTCTATATTTATGGAGGGAGGGGGTATTTCGTTTACTCTTAAACAAGAATATTTTATTAATGTAAAAAAGCATTATTTGTACAAAATGAGAATAAATATTAAATAAAAAAGAGTTTGTTTTTAGTTTTCTTGCAGGAGTAGGAAAATGGATTAATTGGAAAAAAGCCCCTTTTCCATTGACTTACTCCTCCCCTTTGGAAGGGGTTTCTGTACTTGTCTCACTTTTATTGCACTTTTGCCCTCCCATTCCAAGCCCCATCTTATTTTCTCCTCTTTCCTTTGTTGTACTGTCACAAATGTGCAAAATTCTACATAGATGTGAACTCTTTGGTTTTCACATGCATGTTCATTTCTCTTATACTAAATCTAGTTACAACTCAATGTCTCATGGACTTATGATAAGTTTTTGGTTAACACCTGCACCCTCAAAAACTTGAGGGCCTACTTTTTTCCTAGGACTAGACTAAGCTAATTCTGGCAACATGTTAGTGACTAAAATGGGTTAATGGATTGCTGGCCTTTCCAATCATATGAATCTTAACCTTCAATGACTCCACCCACAGGAACTGGATCTCCCACATGCACTCTTTCTCTGAGAGGTTGGAACTTGGAAGGCATTCTTCTCCATATAAATACTGTTATAGATAATAGATTCCCAGGCTAGTCCACAAAAACTTATTCAACCCACAATGCTGTGGATGTAGAACTAATAAGTATCCCTGGTGGGTAAGAATTTTAGTTATCTGGTGAACCAGTGGAGACTCTGGAGGAAAAGTGATTTTTTTTTTAAGGATGGATTGCTTAAATCATACTATGTAAGAAACTGCCTTGGAACACCACTGGAACTTCTCATATCCTTACTTTTCTGAGAAATAGTAAAAAGATTATAAAAAAATTTTTTATAATAAATGATCTTGAATACTCTTTTCATCTTGACATTCTATACTGCTCATCATATTACATTTTGAAATATCATCTCACATCTTTGAGAACAGAAGTTGTTTTGTTGTCTTTACCTCCCTAGTGCTTAGTAAGCCCATAGTAAAGTGCTTAATTTAGTTTATTAAGTGACTGACTGACTCATGTGTCAAATGAAAAAAGTTCACATAAACATTCCTGTTGTTCAGAAATAGCTACTTCTGAGCTTGTTGAGATGATAAATTTACCTGTGGCCCATAACAAATTTTTGCTTTGATTTATACATGGAGTGAATGTGACAGTCTCTGCATCAGATCTGATTTCTTCAGAACCTGGATTTCATTCAGAACTGGAACCCTAATAGTAACCTTAAGTGGGGAAAATGCTCTACCAATGCAGTTGGTACCTGATCTGTAAGCAGTCATCTCACAGGTCAGATGCGGTGATACGCTTGTAATCTCTGCTACTGGGAAAAGCCGAGGTGGTTGGGTTGCTTAAATTCAGGAATTATATGAGTTGCAAAACAGAAAAAGCCTATCAGATGACCACATTAAATCCAATATTGTATTGGTTATCCTGTCACCTCCCTGAGATTGGAAGACCCCTGGGCTTGTAAACATGGGAGAATAGGCCCAAGTCAGAAACAATGAGTAGGTTAAAATTTCCATTCAGATCACTGTGGGATTGGATTGGTACCTAGGTGCTGTATAATTCTTTAATTGCTTTATAATTCTAAAATACTATAATATTAAAAATACCAAATTAGCTCTTACCCATTATCTACCATACTCAATATTCCATCACTAGGGATAGAATATGATCTGATCCTTCAAAGTGACTAGCACAAACATTCAGCAAATATTTGTTGGATAAAATACCAAATGATTGCAACCCATGAAACTTCAGGGAGGGTCTGCATCAAACATGGCTAATTCTCCTATTTTGATTAAGTTGATATCAGAACAACGAGTGTATTCTTCATTGTTTTCAATATCCATAGACTTCTCTTCTGGTGGGGGGGATCCCATAATTGATAACTTTCCTCCTGAGGAGGAAGTGCCTGGTCTTTTAAATGCCTGGAATAAGTAGCATTAAGAGGGCTATCACTATTCTAATTACCACATTTTAGCATGTAAACAAATGAACCCTTCAGCAGGGATTCTTTTGATGCCAAAGAAAGGAGTGACAATAATTGGGGAAAAGTATAATGAGATGCACAGGTGCTTTATGTAAGCCAGAGCCAAAATTGGAAACATATTGTTCTGATTTAAATGTATTTCGTCAACCCAACTCACAGACCGAATCAGAGGCTATAATGAGAAAAAAAAAAGGTTATTTCCTTTAGAAGGCCTCTTTTATGATATCCAAATGAAACAGCTATTGTTTGGGGTTTCTTGCTTATGAAAGTGGTTTATAAATGTAATTGAGCCTGAATATCAATCCTATTCAACAGAGTACTTTCTAAGGGTGCTCTATGGACAAGGTTCTAAAGAGGATCTTGGGATCACATATTTAAGGTTAGAGGAACTTCTTCTTTTTTTTTTTTTTTAGATTTTTTTCGAGGCAATGGGGTTAACTGGCTTGCCCAAGGCCACAGGGCTAGGTAATTATTAAGTGTCTGAGGTTGGATTTGAACTCAGGTACTCCTGACTCCAAGGCTGGTGCTCTATTCACTGCACCACCTAGCTGCTCCTATTAGAGGAACTTCTTAAAGTTATCTCTAAAGATAAGCCAACTCAATACCCTTTATTTACAGGAAACTGAGGTATAGTGAGGTGATTAACAATAAATGGTAAAAATGAATGATTAAAACATGGTTCCCTCCCCTCAAGAAACTTACTCTAATATTATAGATTCTGTTTTATAATTAATACTTAAAAATGAAAAAAGTCCTAGTCCAAACCTTTCATTTTACAGTCATAGAGCAAGAATCTGGGGAGATCAGTGAAAAGGGACTTGTTCAAGGTCACACACTGTTAGTGTCAGAGCTAGAACAAAAATCCTTGTCTGAGGCATGTACTAACATGTCTACCATTTATCATTAACTGTGTCAAGACTTTACAAATATCTCATTTGATCAAAGAACGAAGGGCTAGAATATGAGGTTCTAGATATGGGTTTGGATAAAAGGAAAGCTGGATAGAAGAGAGCCCCTCCTTTCTCTAGGCTCATGTATTTTCCAATGTATGGCTTTCAATTCTTCCAGCTTTACATTCAGTCCAGTGACAAAAGCTATTTATTGCTTTGTCTTCATAGCATCAACACCCCCCTCCCCCCATGTTTTGTCTTAGTAGTTACAGCTGGGTTCCAACCATTTTTTTTCTACTTAGCTCCACTGTAGCCACAGAAAGGTTCCAAAACAATAATAATAACTGGCATTTATAAAATTTTTACAAAGTTCTTTACACATATTATTTCTTTAGAGCCTCCTAAGAAGCCCGTAAGGTAGAAACTTTTGGGGAGGGGTTCTTGTACCATAGTTTTACACCTCCTAGTGTTAAAAAATTTCCTCTTTTTAGTCTAGATGACTCCCTGGGGCAATTAAAAGTTAGTCTCATTGCTGGATTTGTGTGAATGGCAGGACTTCAACCCAGATCTCCCTGACTCCAAGATTGGTCCTGTATCAAACTATATCTCTTGCCATTTACATTATCCCTATATTTTAGATGAGGGAACTGTTTCAGAGAGGTTAATTGACTTGTACATGTTCCCACAGCTGTTTGGTGTCAGAGAAGTGATTTGAATTCAGGTCTTCCAGGATAGGTAGGGGATACAGTGCTTAGAGAGTTGCATATGGCATCCTAAATTCAAATCTGGTCTCAGAAACATTAATTAGCTATGGTATAGCATTGGACAAGTCAATTAACCTCTTTAGGCCTTGGTGATATATAGTGAGGATGGCCTAGATGGCTTCTGGGGTTGCTTCATATCCGTGATCCTATAAACTCTTCCTTAAGATGAGGAGGGAATATTTAGTGGAGAGGGGACTATTCAGATGCAGGCAGTCCCTGGCCTCAGCTGAGCTCATGGAACTATTCAATCTGGACACTTCTAACCCATTGTGGGAAAGGAGGCCAGCATTGCCTTCCCAGCTGAAACACACTCCCCCTCCCCACCCAATCTTTTTGTGACTGGGTGACCCTTCACCCCAGCCCAGTTTCAGTCTTTGGGTGATGGGCAGCTGCGCCAATTCTCATCCACTGGCTATGGGAAGAGGAACTAATCAGGCATGGCAATTATGCCTCTGAGCCCCATGGGGCTGGATGCACACAGCTGGACAAGGCTAGAGTTCAAATACAAACTGACACTTGCTCTGCTCCCACTCCTCCTGTCTTTTGTATCCCTAGTGTAAGCATTCTGCCACAGCAGGGCACTCACATGGGTAGCAGAAAGTCAGGATCAAGCCTGAGTTCACTGAACAAATTTGATGAACCATAAACCTAAGATCATAGAACCATAGATTCATATCTATAAGGGCTTTTTTTCAGGGTTTTATGGAAGGCAAACGGGGTTAAGTGGCTTGCCCAAGGCCACACAGCTAGGTAATTATTAAGTGTCTGAGACCGGATTTGAACCCAGGTACTCCTGACTCCAAGGCCGGTGCTTTATCCACTATGTCACCTAGCCGCCCCTATAAGGAGTTTTAAAGAGCCATAGATCTAAAGCTGGAAGGAACCCCAGAGGTCAATTAGTCCAACTCCTCCATTTTACTGTTGAGGAAACTGAGGGTCTGAAAAGTGGAAGTGAATTGAGGAAGGTTGTAGAGGTGGTGTCAGAAGCAGGATTTGAACTCAGGTACTCTGACTCCAAGTTCTACCCTCTTTCCTCTACACCACACCTCCTCAAAGCATAGGGACATGCACATCAGCAGGTGATCAATATCAGAATTGTCCTGATTTGATTTGATTTGCTTCCCTTCCCTTCCCCATTTCTTTTGCAACATGAGGGTTCCCGGCATATTGTAGGCTGGGTGGATTAAATAAGTGGAGACTCAGTATCCATAGATTTTTTTTGAAGACCTACAGGGTCCTTTTTTGCAGGTGGTTGGAAAGAAGTAACAGATTCTCTCTCTCTCTCTCTCTCTCTCTCTCTCTCTCTCTCTCTCTCTCTCTCTTTCTCTCTCCCCCCCCCTCCCTCTCTCTCTCTCTCTCTCTCTCTGCTTCAAACTGGGTCTTTTTGTCTCTTGGGTTTTATAATCTCAAAGTCATCTTTGACTCTTTACTCTCCTTCCTACAGCTTCCTTTAGCCAAATAATTGCCAAGTCACAATCAATTCTACCTCCACAATACTTTTTGTATCTGTTCCCTTATCTCCACCTCACACTACTTCATCACATCTTAATTTGAACTATTTCATAGTCTCATACTTGGTCTCTCTGACTCAATCGCTCTCCATTCCCCATTTAAATTCTCTACACAGCTACCAAAATAATCTTCCTGAAGTCTTACTAGGTAACTTCTCAAGAATCTTCAGTGGCTCCCCTATTGCCTCTGAGTTTGGCCTTAAAAATCCAACTACATCAGAATCAAGTCTATCTCTCTAGATTTACTCACATTACTCTCCTTCAGATTGAAAGGGGTTAGGACTGACCTCTCATTTCCACTTCCTGGAGTCTATGTTCCATAGTCAAAAAGGGAGTCATTATTTCTTCTCCTCCACCCCCCCTACCCCCGAGGTAATTGAGTTTAAGTGCCCAGGTTCATACAGTAAATGTCAAGTGACTGAGGCTGAATTTGAATTTAGGTCTTCTTGACTCCTCGGCTGGTGTTCTACCCACTATGCCACCCAGATGCCCCATTCTTTTTTTTTTTTTTGTGTAAAATCATTAAAAAATAGTGTAGCAATAGGGTTGGACCTATAATCAGGAAATGCTGGGTTCAAAACCTGCCTCCAACACTTAGTGAATATGACCATAGTAAGCCCCTCAACCTCTGTCAACTGTAGTTTCTTTATCTCAGGATAGGGAGAGGATAACAATCCTTGTAGAACCTGCTACACAGGATTATTTAGAAAGAAGCTGAGGAGATGCTTTATAGGAGGCAGTGATTGCTGTATGGGGAACAAGAGGATCTGAGTTCAAATCCATCTTCTGGAACTCCTTGATAGGTTTTTTTTTTTTTTAAATGGAGAACTCACACAAGGCAAACATCACATGGAGGTCAAAAGGACACTCTCAAGGACACTCTCAAGGTCTTTGAAGAACTTTATCAATTTTGAGGCACGGGAGACACTGGCACAGAACCACCCAGCATGGTATGCTTGTATCAAAGAAGATGCTGTGCTCTATGAGCCAAGAAGGATTGTAGATGCTTAAAAGAAATGCAAGGCACAAATTTAGAGATATCTCTAGTCCAAATGTTCACATGTGTGCCTGACTTGGTAGACCACAGTCAGAAACAATGTACTTTGATTCCAACATAGTGATGTCTTCTTTAAGAATGAAAGATAGTATAAAGCACTGGCCTTGGAGTCAAAAGTACCTGGGTTCAAATTCAGTCTCAGACACTTAATAATTACCTAGCTGTGTGGCCTTGGGCAAACCACTTAACACCATTTGCCTTGCAAAAAAAAAAAAACAACCTAAAAAAAAAAAAAAGAATGAAGGATAGCAACCAAACAAGGCTACTAACTAACTCTGTGACTTCTGACTAGGACAGCTCATCTAACCAAGTCTTTGGTTTACACTTCCAGCAATTGATAAGTCATTATTTGCAATGCAAAATGAAGCCTCAAGGCTGTGATGAATCATTTGTTGTGTTGTTCAGAGTTATTATGTCTTTCACAGTTGCTATAATTATTTTAATAATATGAGTCTCTTCCCCTTTTCCTTTGATTTCTTTGGGGTATAGACTTAGTAGTAGCATTGCTGAATCAAAAAGTATGCATTGTTTTTATAACTTTTCAGGCAAAATTCTAAATATTTCTCCAGAAGGGTTGGACTAATTCACAGTTCCATTAACAGTGCATTAATGTTTGAATTATATTTTAGACAGGCTGAGTTTGAAATACTTAGGTGCAACCAGTTGGCAATAAACAGGTATATGGTGATACAGAATTGGAACTTAGGAGAGAGAGAGATGGAAGAAGTTGATAGAATCATAGGGAAATGAAGAAATTATCTCCAAGAGAGAAGATTCAGACAATGATAGAACCTTGGAGATGCCCATGATTAGGATTTAGGAGGTGGATGAAAAAGAGACTGAGGACAAGTAGAAGAGAACAATGTCCTCAAAACCCAGGGAAGAGAGAGAATCCTGGAGCAAGGGGTGGTCAACAGTGCCAAAAGTTGTAGAGAAGTTCGGAAGAATGAGCCCTAATTATCAATGATGAGGATATGCCTTAGGAATTGAGAGATCATTTGTAACTTTGAGGAGAGCATGTTTTGTTGAGTTGGTGAGTCCAAAAACCAGATTACAAAAGGCTTCTGAGAAGTGAGCAGGAGGGGGAATGGAAGTTCCTCAAGTTAAGAGTTTATTTAGGAATAATAAGAAGAGATAGAGAACAGCTTGAAGGTATCCTAGGGTTAAAGCAAAAGATGTGAGTCAGGGACTGTGGTCATTAGGTTAACATACCTCTGATGGTAGGATCAGAAGCAGAGCAAGTCAAAGCCTAACAGCACAGGTGCAGGGTCAAAAGGAGATGTGAACTAAGAGTTCCAGGTTACCATGTCTCCTAGGTGTCTCACTAGACTGATAAATTACAGTTGTCCTATATTCCCCAAATAACCAGAGGCTACCATAGCCCTGAGATCATACTGTCCTTTGGAGTTTAGCCAAATGAAAAATAAGGCTGGGACTGGAGTAACCTGACCACACTGAAGATAGCAGTACTCTCTGACCAGAACATGCCATTGTTGGGGATGATGGTTGGTAAACAACATCCCAAAGTAGGGAAAATAGGAGAATAACCATTTTTGGTGTTGAATGTATTATGTTATACTAAAGTTAAAATTTACCTTATGTTTACTTTGGTTATATTTTGTCTTTTTTTTTTTTTTTTAGGTTTTTGCAAGGCAATGGGGTTAAGTGACTTGCCCAAGGCCACACAGTATATTTTGTATATGTACTTGTAGGTGGGATCCCCCTGCCAGAATGTAAGCTCCTTGAGCAGGGCAGGGACTGTTCCATTTTAGTTTTTATATCCCCAGGACTAAGTATAGCATCTGGCAGATTGCTGTTGGTCAGTCGTATCTGACTCTTTGTGACTCTTTAGCATAGACCACAGTGTGCCAATACTCTCCATGATGTTTTGGCAAAGATACTAGAGTGGTTTGCACTTTCTTTCTCTATTGAGTTAAGTTAAACAGAGGTTAAATGATTTGCCCAGGATCACACTGCTGGTAAGTATCTGAGGCTGGATTTGAACTCAGGTACTCTTGACTCCAGTCTCAGCATCTATCTACTCAACCACCTTGTTGCTTCCATCTGACACACATTAGAACTTTAATAGGGGTGGATAGGTGGTGTAGTGGATAAAGCACTGGCCTTGGAGTCAGGAGTATCTGGGTTCAAATTCGGTCTCAGGCACTTAATAATTACCTAGCGGTGTGGTCTTGGGCAAGCCACTTAACCCCATTTGCCTTGCAAAAACCTAAAAAAAAAGAACTTTAATAATAAATGAAGATCTAAGATCTTAAGTTGGAAGATCCCCAAAGAATATGAAGGCAGTGAACAGAAGAAACTTGGAAACCTGAATCCCTGAATCAAGGGGGCTTCCCTTTCCCTGAGCAAACCAATGCTTTATAGTGGAGATAATCAACAAAACAAAAGCCTGAATAAATAATATGTAATGCTTACATTCTATAATAAAATGAACTGAAAAAGCACTCTTCATTTAGATCTGTTGACTTCTCTGAGATACTGAGGCTACAAATTAAGAATCTCTTTCACAGTTATCTCTGACCTGCTTATACCTGGGCAGGAAAAGTCCTGTGCAGAGAGGAATGTACTTGAATTACTATGATTTTGATCACCTCCTTGAATTAGTCAATTTGATATGAGATTAAAAATATGCATACATATATTTTTTACTCCTTTTAGTCTATATTTTCCCCTCCTGAAATGAATTACTCTTTGGAACATTTTTCAGAATATAGGCCTAATCAGAAAATAGGAATTTTCCATTAGAATGTAAGCCCCCTTGAAGTTAAGAGACTGTCTCTCTTTTCTGTTTGTATCTCCATTGCCCAATATGAGGAAAACATTAATAAATTCTTGTTTAAAGTTTGGCTCTAAAGAAGAGATAAGAGGAGATATCTCTTCCCAACTCCTTGGAAGATGGGGTATGTGTGTGGGTAGAAGGGGAAGATAGAACAGTGCATATACTTTGGTGTTTTTTTCAGTACTAATTACTTTTGCTGAACTTTTCCCTCTCTCTTAAAAAAATTTATATGGAACGACTTTCTGATGGAGAAAAAGGGAAATGGGGGAAACTGAGGCAAGGGTAAAACAAAAAACATCAATAAAAGTCTATAAAAATATTTCGATTAACTTAGTACTTACTGAGGAGGAGTAAGGTGGATTTCTTTATCTTGTCAAAATTATATAACTTCATTGTACTCTGCCTCCCTTTCAAGTGTCCTAGATTCTTTCCTTTCTAGTCTTCTAATATCTCATACTAATATCTCTACTTCAAAGCTGTGCCAAAAGTTGCAGAGAAGTTCAGAAGAATGAGCACTAATTATCAATGATGAGGATTAGGAATTGAGAGATCATTTGTAACTGAAGAGAGCATGAGTTGGTGAGTCCAGAAACCAGATTAAAAAAGGCTTCTGAGAAGTGAGCAGGAGGGGAAATGGAAGTTCCTCAAGTTAAGAGTTTATTTAGGAATAATAAGAAGAGATAGAGAACAGCTTGAAAGTATCCTGGGGTTAAAGCAAAAGATGTGAGGCCCCTTGCTGCTCTTCCACAAACCGTTCCATTTTCAGACCTTGGTCTTTTTCACTAACTGTCCTCCCTGCCTGGAACTCTCTTCTACCTCATATCTACCTCCTGGCTTCCTTCAAGCCTCAGCTGAAGTCGTTTCTTGGGCAAGAAGCTTTTCAAAGTCTTCCTTAATCTTGGTGTTTTCTCTCTGAGCTCATACCCCCAATTTATCCTATCTACCTATATACATAAATATACAGATATAGACACAGATGGTACATGATTATTTTCATGTTACCTCTCCATTAGACTGTTAAATCCTTGAAAAATTTTGCCTTTCTTTTGTTCCACTTAGCACATAGGAGGTTCTTAATAAATTCTAGTTGCAATTGACTGACTAGTAAACATGTGATCTCTCTCCCCATGCTTCTGTAGGGAATGCAAAGATTATGGGGTATCTATGCCATCAGCAATGATCTATGGCTGGACTTTAGAAAAACCTGGAAGATCTTGCATGAACTGATTGCTGAGTGAAGTGAGCAGAAGAAGGAGAACATTGAAAACAGTAACAACATCATTGTACGATGATCAACTATGATGGCCTTATTTCCTCTCAGCAGTTCTGTGATCAAGGACAATCCCAAGATACCTATTAAGAAAAATGCCATCCACATCTAGAAAAAACCAACAACTATGGAGTCGGAATGTAGAGTAAAACATACTATGTTCATGTTTTAAAATTTTTTATGTTTTTTTCTTTCTCATGGTTTTTCTTTTCTCTTTCATTCTTCTTTCACAACATGTCTAATATGGAAATATATGTTAAACACAACTGACCATCAACATTTTTCAGACAAATTTATTATTCAAGAAGGGATCTGTACAGATTTATTCCTCATTAAATTAAGTGACTGAGGGGCAGCTAGGTACCACAGTGGATTGAACACTGGCCTGGAGTCAGGAGGATCTGAGTTCAAATTCAGCCTCAGACACTTACTTAAACTGTGTGACCTTGGGTAAACATTTAACCCCATTGCCTTACAAAAATAAAACAAAAAAATTAAAAAAAATGTACTGATACCCATCATACCAAGAAGCTATACCATAAGGGCTTCTGAATTAAGAGCTGGTGGTTAACAGATATCCTTTCCATTTATAGTCCACCCCCTTTCAAAACACAAATTGATTTTTCAGTTGTCTCTCGAATTAGAATGTATAAGGACTTTGAAACATTTTTTCTTTGTATATCCAGTGCTCAACAATTCAATAAATGCTTTTCAATTGATTGATTGCAAGTGGTTCTTTTGTGCCTAAATGAATTCAGTTCAGTCCAGCTCAACTTTACAAGTATTGATTAGACATCTATTACGTGTCATGCTAGGTTCCAGAACACACTGTTTTCTGGAGATACACATGTCAAGGAAGTTCCAGACTTAGAGGATCAATGCTTTTGCTGAGATACCCCAAGTACTTACCAGATACAAACAGTCGGCAATTTTGCTGGACTGCACAGGTCAGCTGTCGACTGAGCAGCATGGAAGCCATCCTCTTCTTCAATCAGAGGATGCAAAGGAACTACAGTGAATTCCTTTGCTGGCAGTGATCCTAGAAAGAAACCAGAAAACCTCACTTAGGTCACCATGGCTTGAGAAAGGTCCTGCGGGCTAGGTCAGAGAAATGAAAGCTCCCCTGAGGTTTAATCCCTTGCAATAATTGTCTTTCTTCTTTTCAAACCTCCTTTACAGGGGTGTTTCCTCATTGGAGACTGATACAGATGAAGAGATAGGGAACAAGGAAATTGTTCACAGTCATGGTCACTCAGTAAAGTCACATAGGAAATCTCTTAGCAGAGTCAAAAGAAGAAACCTGTTCCCTAGCCACAGCGTTTGGCAAATAGGAAGCTCTTAGTGAAGCCTTGTCGACTAAGCCCAATGATCTTTGTTTCTTAACAATAGTACCCTTAATTGTATCTTCCTCCCTATCTACCTCCTTTGTAGAAAATGCATTTTTGATTTTAAAATTGAACCTATGATTTTTATTGCTATAAGTAGCCTCCCAATAAGGAAATTTATATGAATTCAGACTGTACCTCTTCCCTACTCTGCAGATTAATGTCCTAAAGAGTCCACTAAGAGATCAAGGCACTTAGCCAGTCAATAAATGTCAAGAGGTTTAAAGATGAACCACAAGGCTTCAAATCTTACTAGATGTTTGACCTTGGAAATTTTTTTAAAACTATGACTCAATTTTCTGAACTTTAAAATGGGGGGAAGGGTTTAACTTGATGGCCTCTACAATCCCTTCCAGTTTAAGAATTGATGATCCTATGACCCTTTTCAAGTCACAATTGTTTCCTACATTAATCAAGAGTTCTTAAGTCTTTAATTGTTTTTCTATTCATTGGGTAAATTATTTTTTCCATTGTTCTTTGTATCATACTGTGCTATTTATAGGCAGGACAAAGTTCAACCACTATTTTGTGGGAAATTTTAAAAAGTGATCTAAAAAACTTCACCCCATAATAATTATTAGATCATGAAAATCTGGAGACTCCTTGTTCCTTCCTTTATCACAGAGAAAAGTCTTGAAGTATTCTTTCTGTACTTGATTAGAAGGATTTAGGTGAAAAGGAAAAGGTGGGGTAAAGAGGAGTTAGGTCCTCAAACAAATGAATGGGAGCACTCAGGTCATTCATCTTCACCCAATGTAATTTTCTCTTTTCCCACTCCTAAAATCTCACTGACCACATGGTTTAGGGAAAAGTTCACTAGGACATCATAGTGAGTGACTAGCCTGCTCAGTCCATGATGGTCAGCCTTGTTGAACACTGTGGTTGAAGAAGAGATGTCATGATCTACACCAAAGTGCTTTAAAATAAGAAACCTGCATTGAAGACCTCATAGGATCTTTGATTCTGGAGTTAGAGAGTCTGGGTTCAAATACTGCCTCTGATTCTCATGAATTTGTGATCCTGGTGAGCAAGGTACTTCATCTTCCTTGGCTTCCATGTGTAAAATGAAGGGTTTGAACAAAATGATCTTTGATATCTTTTCCAGCTCTACATTGATCCCATGGGTCACCTAATCTAGCACCTCATTTTACAGTTGGGGAAATTAAAACTCAGAGAGGGGGACTAAGTTGTTCATTTCTTAGTCAGCATTTGCTAGCTCTGGAAACTAGAGCTCCATGCTAAATAAACCCAAGATAATATGTTTGATTCTGCCTTGTACTAGTTCTCACTCTCATACACATATATGATGATGATGATGATGTTTGTCCTTTGCTCTTGAAGACCATGACATCAGGGAGGTGATGTCATGACAAGCAAGTGAATTGGATTGAATATGGAGGGGGTGTACTAAGTAACCAGTCTCACTTTCTTCTCCAGAGCTATCTCTGGACAGTGGCCAGGTATGAATCAGGGTAATTGAAATTGGTCCTGGACGTGAGGCAATCAGGGTTAAGCGATATGTCCAATATCACACATCTAGCAAGAAGTAGCAAGAATCTGAGGCTGGATTTGAACCCTCCTGATTCTAGGACTATTGCTCTATCCACTGTACCACCTAGCTTCTCCTCTGTCATATAATATTCCTTGGAAAATACAACTACAGAGTTACTAAATTGCTACTACATGTAGTAATAATGATAGTTGGCATTACTATACTATGTTAAGGTTTTTGAAATACTTTACCCACTTTACCTTACTTGATCCTCATATAATCCTGTGAAGTAGAATTGTTATTATTCCCCATCTTAAGGAAGATAAAGAAAAGGTTTCCATAGAGGTTGAGTTGCTTATCTATGCTAAAACAGCTAGTTAAGGTAGGAGGTGAGATTCTAAACCTGGCTTCTCTTAATTTCCAGTCTAGAACATTAACATCAGTAAAGATATTATTTTAATAGCAAACACTTATTTAACACTTTAAGGTTTACAAAGTAGTTAACCAATATTATCTCATTTGATCCTTGCAGCAATTTTGAGAGGTAGGTGTTATTGTCATTTTATAGATGAAGAAACTTAGACTGAGGTTAAGTGACTTGCTCAGAGTCACACAGTTAATAAGCATTTGAACTGGAATTGAACTCAGGTCTTTCTCATTTCAGACTATTTACTGAGTCATATAGCTATATTGCTACATTCTCTGATTATTATAGTAAAATAACTCATGAAACAGAGAGATGTATTTTATGAAGGACATTCTACACTGGAAGAGGGTTTCCCTATAGATGGTGAAGTCATCCAAATATTATTTGCAGATGATACCGTGCTGATTACATCATGCTTCTGAACCAGAAAGAGCTCAACAATGAACTCTATGGTTAATTGAAAAATCTTAGTTTAGTAATTCCATAGAGAGAAAAAAAAAACTAACTGGATGAAAAAGACCAAATATTTAGAATTTGAGAGGCAGTTAAAAAACAGCCTCTCAGTATGTAAATCTTCAAAAGGGGAGGGCAGGGAATGAGCATTTGTTAAGTACCTACTGCATCCCAAACACTTTGTTAAACATTTTACAAATAGTATGTCATTTGATACTCATAGTAATCCTATAAGGTAAGTACTATTTAATATTGCCATTTTACAGTTGAGAAAACTGAAGCAGGCAAAGGTTAAGTGACTTCCCAAGTTCAAATTTGAACTCATCTTCCTGAATCTAAACCAATGCTCTAACAATTGTGTGTTCTGGCTGACCCAAATGGAGTGTAGATGGTCCATGGACCTCGCAGTTAGAGGGAGAAAGAGAAAAGATTAGATTCCATTTGTGAAATTGTGCAGTATATGTAACCATTCCAAGCTACTTCTCAACATAAAACCCTGTACTTTAAACAAAAATATTTCCCTTGAATTGTGATTGTTGGAGCTTATGGAGAGACAAGTGCCACTGGTGGAGCTGTACAACCATCCTAGAAAACACTTTGGAAATTATGCAAATAAAGGTGCCTAAAATATCCATATTCTTTGACCTGAAGATTCTGCTACATGTGTGTACCCCAAGGAAGTCCCAGATAAAAAAATAAGGCTCCACATACAAATAATTATAGTAGCATTTTTTTGAGGAACTATGGATTATAAACAAAGGAGAGTTTTCTGATTGAGTAATCTGTGGTATATGAATGTAATTGAATAAAATATATTGTAAGAAACAGAAACTATGTAAAAAAACAGAAACAGGAACTATGTAAGAAACACTCCAGCATGATTGATGGAAAGTGAAGTAAGCATAGAAAATCATATATACAGTAACTATAAACATATAAATGGAAAGTTCACTAAACCATAAAAATAATTAAAAAATGAATTTAAAAGAAGAATATTGGCCTAGAAGAGATAATATAAAAGACATCTTCTCCTACTTCTTTGCATATGTAGGGAGACAAAGGGTAATATCTTCTGTATGTGCATAGGTGTGTCTAATACATCACATGTATTGTCATCATTTAAAAAATATTGATAAGTTGTTTTTCTCTTCCTTTATTTTCATTTCATAAAAATTGTCTCTATTACAAGGGATAATTATGGGGGGGGAGGAAGAAGGGGAATTTAGGTTACTTAAAAACAAAAAGATACCAATAAAATCTTATTTAAAAAAACCTATCTTCAATCATGCTATATGGTAGTAAAACATGGCATAATACAATCTCCAAAGACTCAAAATTGCAACTGAATGGGTAACTGTAGAAATATGTGATGGATGTAAGTAGATTGTTTCCCATGGTGATCTATGAGATACCACTGAAGAAATGCATACCTGGGAAAAAATTTGGGTCAGTTGCATGTATAACACAAGCCAGGGATAACAGATGGATAGTTCTGATGATATATTGGTATTCACAAAATGGTACTCAGAATTTTAGGTAGAGTCTGTGAAGGACCTATGCAAGAACATGGACAAGAACCACATGTGATAAGAAGTAGCTGGGCTGTGAGCTATTCTGATAAAAGGAATGGTCATACTAGTGGGATCATGAAAATGTGGAAAGAGTTTAGATTTGTCAGATTCAGATCCCAGTTCTGTTAATACAACTTATATGACCTTGGGCAAATTACTTAATTTCCCTGGAATATCAGTTTCCTCATTTGTAAAATGAGTTTGTTCTAAATAGACTCTAAGGTTTCTTTCAGTTCTAAATCTATGATCTTATTTTATAAAATGGGGAAGTATAAGTCTTAAACATAAGTTTCTATTCAGTTTATTAAAAAAAACAGGTATGGGAAAGTGTGTGGCCTACATTCAGAATATTATGGTACTTTTTGCTACAAAACAAATCTTTGGCGCATAGCCTAGACAAAAGTTATCTGAAGTATCATCTTTCATAAGACTGCTTTTCTGAGTCATGATTTGGCTCATTGAACACTGCATGAGGGAAACACTAGGGGAATAATGAGAAACCCTTCTAGGCTGGCAACTTATCAAATAATTTATTCCTGAGAGGTCATCATGGTTTAGTGAAAAAAATCCTGGATCTAGAGTCCAAACACATGGGTTCAGATCCTGCCTCCTGACTTTTGGACTTTGGTTTTCTTAGCTTGAGAAAAAAACATAATGTCTAAGATCTTTCCCTGGGTTTGAGTTGTATGCTCTTCATGGAACCTGTCAAAAAACAGATTCCCAGAATTCACTAGTCAAGCTGAAAGATGAACAGGGATGCCAGAATGAATCAAGGATTCCTGTGGTGCAGAACTAAGCTTCTACTCTGTTGAATCTGAATTTTTCTAGAAGGGAGCTAAGTAAATATAAGCTAAAAAAGGCAGTTAGGGTTTGGTAGAGAATATTTTCATCACAGTGAAGTTTTTCATTATTTCATAAAACTGTCTTACATATGTGGGCATGAATTTTTGGCTTTATAAAGCTCCTTTGAGGTCACTACAACTCTGTGAGTTATGTTGTAAGAATATTATAATACCCTCTTTATAAAAAGACACTGAGGCTTTGCGTTTGGTGACTTGCCCATGACCAAAGTGACATTTCCCATTCTCACTGGAATGATTTAGAGATGGTTCTGCCTGAAGGCAGAAGAATTGGTCCCTTTCCAATCTTGGTATTAATTTTTCTTTCTCTGTATGTGCAGGTCAATAAACAGACTTGAAACTGCTTCCCTTTGGGGGTAATTCAAATAGAAAATCTAATACAATCACTTCCTTTATAGCCTCAGTTTTTTTCATCTGTCAAATGGACTTAATTGCTCTTAGAGCTAAAGCTGGAAGGGACCTCACTTTCTCAGTATTTATGAAGAAAGTGTCTTATGAACTGAAACAATATAAAAATGAAAGCTTTTGTGAGACAGAACAATCATACTGCAAATGTTAAAAGCATTTTTTTTGTACAATGGCTAATACCATTCCCCACCTGTCACAGCCTCCAAAACTTCAAACAAAGGCTAAAGAAATAAAAATCCTAGAGCAGAGGATAGTATAATACAAAACAGTCCTACAAATGGTTCCCACACACTCCTGAAATGGAAATAAAATATGCAAGTCTTGCTTTGAGAAAATAAAACTGAGATATTTAATCTCTTTTCTTTTTTTGATCTATGATTTTATGTGAAGAGAAATTCCATTACCCCTAGGAGGTACCTTAGAAAGAGCATTGGCTCTTGAGACAGAGAACATTAATTCAAATTTTGCCCCTTGTGCTTACTGTTTGACCTCGAGCAAGTTAACCTCCTTGGGTTTCAGTATTTTCATTTACAAAAGGATTTTGTGCATTAGAGAAGATGGACTTTTAGGACCCTTATAACTCTAGACCTATGATTTTGGATCCTATATAAGGGATCTGGGCTCAAAATCTTACCTCTGATGTTTACTATCAGGATGATCAAGGGCAAGTCACTCTATCCCTACGGGTCTTATTTTCCTCATCTGTAAAACAAAAGGGTTGGACAAAATGTTCTACAAAGTTCCTACCATTTATAAATCTAGGAGTTTATGCTGCTGGCTGCAACTTATAGTTTTATTCTTTTTTTTTTTTTTGACAAGGCAATGGGTTTAAGTGACTTGCCCAAGATCACACAGCTAGGTAATTATTTAGTGTCTGAGGCAGGATTTCAACTCAGGTTCTCCCGCCTCCAGGACCAGTGTTCTATCCACTGTACCATCTAGCTTCCCCTCAACTTATAGTTTTAAAGAAGTACTAGAAAGTAAAGTGATTTACATACACATGGTCACAGAGCTAGAATGTGTCAACAGCAAGATATAACTTAAGGCTTTCTGATATCAAGGTCAGTCTTCTATCCACTAATCCATACTGTTATTCTTAATGCTTGTATCTAAGAATCTATCCATTTAATTATTGTAGAGAAGGGGCATAGTAAATGGAAATGACATCAGATTTCTCTCTTTTTTCATTAAAAGAATAATGAAATGTTCACTCTCGTAGAGGTTTTAGGAATCAGATTTGGAGCTGGAAGTGAAAATGAATGGCTTTAATCCACTTTCTCAGTTTATATATAAAGTGAAAGGTCTAAAGAGGCTGTGACCTGCCCAAGGTTACATGGTCACAGTGGTGAATCTGGCATTTAAGCCCAGGTCCTTTGAAATAAAGCTTTCTTTCTATCAGATTACTATCTAGATCTAATAGATGAAAGTTCAAGGAGATGAAATAACTTGTCCAAGTTCAAATAATGATTCAAAGGTGTTACTACAGTCAGATGTAGCTATAGTCAGCAGTAATACTGTGCTTTATAGTTTGTAAAGCTATTTACAAATATTATCTCACTGAACCCTCACAAAAATCCTGGGATGCAGGTGATATTTTCATTTTTATGGATTAGGAAACTGAGACAGACAAAAATTAAGTGACTAGCCTAGGGTTACACTGGTAGTGAATGTCTGAGGTTGGATATGAACTAAGATCTAGTTCTGCTCTCATTATGCCATATTCATTATGCCACCATTCATGTTCCCACCCACCAACCCAGGATTTGACCTCAGGTCACTTGAGTATCAATTATAAAGTTTCTTCTGAAAATTATGGGTATGTATAACCAGATGTATATTAGTTAACTAAGAGCTAATTCTGTTGACTTTTATGGCCTGAAAATAAAACATCTCAGAAAAAGTTTAAATATGAGTTTATTATTAGCATTAGGTAAAATTTTTTTTGGGGGGTGGCATTTTCTGATTAACCATGTCACTACAAATCTATTAATTTCTAACTGTGAAAAAAGTCAAAATGGTTCCTATAAAATATTTCCTTTACCATGGTTTTACTTTTAATTAAGTTGAATCTTTCTCTAACACTCATAGCATTTATTTACTTGTAAGAAGGTGAACAGTCACACATCAATACATTTTGGTTCTAGAAATGCCTCACTGTTTATCACTGACATTGACTGCAGCACCAACTGAACTTGTATTTATATGCTTAAATGTCATATCCCTGTTAAAGAAAAAAAATAATTCTATACTTAGTGCTTTTGGCACAAGTACACCAGAGACAGTTTTTTTAAAAAAATTATTTTACATTATTCTAAATCCAAGCATTTTTTTCTTAAAGAGAAAAAAACTTGCCAGTTGACATAATCTCTTTATGTTTTTCCTCCTCGCCATGTCCATCCCTCTAACTCAAAACAATTTGAGGTAACATTAGAATCTTGAATGAGAAATATGTCAAAAATAATAAAACAGGGGGCAGCTGGGTGGCATAGGAGATGGAGCACTGGTCTTGGAGTCAGGAGGACCTGAGTTCAAATCTGACCTCAGATACTTAATACTTACTTAGCTGTGTGACCTTGGACAAGCCATTTAAACCCCTTGCCCCACCAAAAAAAACCCTCAAAAGACACTTAATACTTGTTCCCTCCCTTCCTGTCCTTTAATTTTCAACTCTATAAGCAGACTATTAATTCTCTCTTTCTGCCCCCTCCTTCTATCTCCTAATTGACAAATGTAATAGCCTTCATCTTTTCTTAACCCTACAACATCTGACATTGTGGATCTAGTTCTACTCTTTAGTTTTTCATGATTCTACCCTATCTTGGTTCTTCTCATAACTGCTAGTTACTTCTCATGCTCCTTTGTTTTATCTTCATCCTAAGTGTAGCTTAAGGTTTTGCCTTGCCTTTTTTTTGCAAGGTAATGGGGTTAAGTGACTTGCTCAAGGTCACACAGCTAGGTAATTATTAAGTGTCTGAGGCTGCATTTGAACTCAGGTCTTCCTGACTCCAGGGCCAGTGCTCTATCCACTGCACCACCTAGCCACCCCTGGTTTTGCCTTGTCTTCTTTCCTTTCTTTTGCTTACCTTAGGAACTAAAAGATTTAATTATCATTTCTATCTTAATGACTCCCAGATCCTAGTCATGGCTCTCCAGAGTTTAAAATTGCCCTATCATCAACTTCTCATTGGTGTCTCATAAGACACTTCAAAATCAACATGTCCAAAACTGAATTTGCTATCTTTCTCCTCTAAATCCAACCCTCTTTTAAATTTGTCTGTTTCTATTAAAGGTACCACCAATGCTTTCTTTCACCCTGACTTTCAATCTTGAAGTCAGTCTTATCTCCTCACTCTTCCTATCTATCCTCCACCAACCCAGTCCATTGTAGTCATATTAGTTCTATGTATGCATCCCTGCCATCTTCCCCCTTTTCCCCTTCTCACATTGATATCTGTAGTTCAAGTTCTCAGCCCTTTTTACCTGGAATACTATAATAGCCTCCTACTTGGTTTCCCTGGCTCATTCTCTCCCCTCTCCTGCTTAATTGAGTTGTTGTGAGAATCAAGTGAGAAACAGTTGTAAAAGAACTTAACACAGTTTTTTTTATAGAGTACAGTAGGCTTTATATGTGTGCCTATTCCCTTTCCCTTCTACTCTTTTTTTCCTCCACTATCCACTTCATCCCTTCATAAAGCTGCTAATATGATTTTCTTAAAGTGCTCTGATCATGTCTCTATCTTTATAAGTAAGAGCAATAAATAAATAAATAAGTAAGAGCATTTGGGTTCATATCATGCTTCTGAAACTTACTACCTTGTGTGACCTTGGATAAATCAGTGTCTTTATCAGTAAAATGAAGGGGTTCAACTTAATGGGTTCTGAAAATCCTCCCAACTCTCTCTCCATGAACTTATGATCTTTTAAAAATGTATTTCATTTATTTCAATAAATATTTTCCAATTACATTAAAATTTATTATTCATTTTTAAGAATTCAAATTCTGATTTATCTTCCTTACTCTGGTCCTTCCCCCACCCCACGAGAAGGAAAGCAATGCTTTATTGATTACACATGTGAAATCATGCAAAATATATTTTCCTATTAGCCATGTTATAAAACAAATAAAACAAAAGTAAAAAAAGGAGACTTCCATCTGTGCTCAAGAGTTCATCAGTTCTTTCTTTAAAGATGTATGGCATTTTTCATCATGGGTCTTTTGGAATTCTCTTGGATCAGAGTCTTGATCAGAGAATTTAAGTCTTTCACAGTGGATCATTATTATAATATTGATGATGAAGTTTGTCCTTCATTCTTGAAGAAGACTATGACATCAGAGAGGTGATACCTGACAAGCACATGGATTAGATTGGAGGGGGACTGTCATTCAGAGTCATCTGAATCCAATGGCCAGATATGAATCAGTCCTGGATGTGAGACAATCAGGGTTAAGTGACTTAATCAAGGTCATGCAATGTCAAGTGTCTGAGGCCAAATTCAAACTCCTGTCCTCTTGACTACAAGTCCAGGACTCTATCCACTGCATTATCTGGCTGCCTGTATTACAGTATTCTTGCTATTGTATATAATGTTCTGGTTCTACTCACTTCATTTTGCATGTGACCTTCTTATCTTACTCAAAACTTCAGTGATTCCTTATTTTCTAAAGGGGCAAGTAAAAAATTCCTCTATTTGGAGCTTAGAGTCCTTTGCAGTCTAGCTCTAATTTGCTTTTCCAGGCTTAATATACATTATTTCTGTTTCATTACTTCATGGTCCACACAAACTGGCCTTCTTGCTCTTCCTCACATATATTTCCCTTCCTGCTTCTTTTGCATTGTAATGCACTCCATCCTTTTTATTGTTTTGTTTTTATTGTCTTGTTTTCTTCAAAGCTCAACTCAAATGCTACCTTCTACAAGAAGATATTTTGCTTCCTTCTAGGTGCTGGAACTTTACTTTCTCCAACTTTCTTTTTTTTATTTCACATGTTCTTGTATATGTGTAGTGCATGGATGCTTTCATTTCTGTCTTTGTGTCACCAGTTCCTAACACAGTACTTGAATTATCTCATCAATTATCAATCGACAAGTATCTATTAGGGATTTATTTCAAAGTCACCCAGTTGATCATCAATGACCACACTATCAATCAAAAGATGGAACTGTTCCCTCTTCTCTGAGAGGTTTTAAGTTCTCAGTAAGACTTTCAATCTAGATCCTGGGATTGTAAAACTATTCCAGGAGGGATTGGGTGATGCGCCAGTGTGTTTATCACATCTATAAAGGATCTCGGCTAAGTCACTGCACCTTTGGGGGGGGGTTCTACCTCTGGAATAAATATGCAAATAACCCATCAATGAATTGCTGATCTCAGTAAAGCATTTGGTAAAATTAGCTCTCAGTACTTCTGGAGTTTGGGGAAAATGCTATGTTTGTTACTTCTTTATTTAACATTTTATTTTTTGATGTTCTTCCTTATATACTATTGCATATATATCTAATGATCAAAGATTTAGATGTGGCAGGACCTTAAGAGACTATCATTTTCAACCTCTTCATTTAAAGATGAGAAAACTGAAGAACTGATGAAATTATCTGACTTAAGCCAAGAATGCATAGGCATTTAGAATCAGGGTTCTTCTAAGTGTACTGTGTTGCTGGCCTTTATTTGTTTAAGATAATCATCAGGATGGAAAAAGTCACACCATAAAAGTAAAAAAAAATAAAAGAGAATGAGAAAAGGTATCTTTCATAGCTATGTATAGGTGGAGAATTAGAGAGGATTTTTAAAAAAGAGAAAGCAGATCCTTTCAAGAACATGAAATTGGAAAGCTTCTGCCTGAATAAGATCAATGCAACTAGGAAAAGAAAGGAAGTTACTGGGGAAGAACATTTGTGTCACATTTCTTTAAATGTTTGATACCCAAGATATATAGGAAAGTAATTTAAATATGTAAAAATCAAGAGCTATTTCTCATTGGTTGTGACTTATGGATAAGACTCCAGTTCTCAAAAGAAGAATTGTAAACAATTAACAAGCAAATTAAAGATTGCTCCACATAACTAAAAAGAAATGTAAACAAACAATTTAGGTTTCACCTTATACCAGTAAAATAGTAAATATATAAATGAAAGAAATGACCAATGTTGAAAGGGTTCCAGAAAGATAGGCATATCAATTCATTGTTGGTGATACTATAGATTGTAACTCTGTAAATCCCATTTCATTCTGAAAAACAATTTAAATCATATTAAAAAACTGGCTAAAATGTCATACTTTGATTCAGAGACTCTCCTTCTGGGGTCTTACAGACATCAAAGACATACACACACACACACACACACACACACACACACACACACACACACACACACACTTTTTTTTTTTTTGGCAAAGCAATTGGGGTTAAGTGATTTATCCAGGGTCACACAGCTAGTAAGTGTTAATTGACTGAGGCTGGTTTTGAACTTTTGAACTCAGGTTCTCCTGACTCCAAATATTCTTTTTTATTAATTTAAATTTATATTTTATTAAAGATATTATTTTAGTTTTACATTTTCCCCCAATCTTGCTTCTCCCCCCCCCCCCCCAGATAGCACTCTGTCAGTCTTTACTTTGTTTCCATGTTGTACCTTGATCCAAATTGGGTGTGGTGAAAGAGAAATCATATCCTTAAAGAGAAGTCTAAGAGGTAACAAAATCAGACAATAAGCTATCTGGTTTTTTTTTCTAAATTAAAGGGAATAGTCCTTGTACTTTGTTCAAACTCCACAGCTCCTTATCTGGATACAGATGGTACTCTCCTTTGCAGACAGCCCAAAATTGTTCCCAATTGTTGCACTGATGGAATGAACAAGTCCTTCAAGCTTGAACATCACTCCCATGTTGCTGTTAGGGTGTACAGTGTTTTCTGGTTCTGCTCATCTCACTCAGCATCAGTTCATGCAAATCCCTCTAGGCTTCCCTGAATTCCCATCCCTCCTGGTTTCTAATAGAACAATAGTGTTCCATGACATACATATACCACAGTTTGCTGAGCCATTCCCCAATTGAAGGACATTTACTGGATTTCCAATTCTTTGCTACCACAAACAGGGCTGCTCCAAATATTCTTTAAAATTTTGTTTGTTTATTTTTGTTGGTAGCAAAGAAATAGAACTAGAAAGTTGATGCCTATTAATTAAGGAATGGGTCAACAAATTGGGCTACATGAATATGGTAAGAAATGTAAATTCAGAGAAACATGGAAGATTTATATGATGCACAGAGAAGCAGAGCCAGGAAAATATTGACTACAACAATGCACATGGAAAGAACAATAATAATAACAAAATAACCTAAATGCTATGTAATTATAATGGTCAAGTTTGATTCTAGATAAAAGTTGAAAAAATGTACCTCCTCTGCTTTGCAAAGCTAGAAGACAGTGGGTATAGAACATTACCTATATTGGTCAATGTGTGAGTTGGTTTTACTGAATTACCTTTTTTGTCTTCTTTTTAAATCTGTCACTGTAGAGGAGATGGAAGGACATATTAGAAAATGAAAGTAATGAAAAACATTTACTATCAAAAAAGAAAAAAAATACTAAAAAAGCATCAGAGAAGGATGTGAACCCAGGCTCTGACTCCAAAGATAGCATTCTTTCCTCTGTATCATGCTTCATCTCCGTTTGACATTCATCACCTCTTTGAGGCTAGGAACAAGTTTGTATTTTTGTTTTTGTTATTACTTGTCATTTTGTCTTCATTTTTTAAATGTCCTTAGACAAAACTCCAAAAAAAATCTTCTTAATGTTAGCTATTATTATTCATTCATCCTATACTTGCAGAGTACCTTTGTGTAAAGCATTTAGTTAGGTATTGTAGGAAATACAGTGATGATTAAGACTCATGTGAAAGCCACAACATCAGGCTAGGGGCCAAAATAATCTAGGAATGGCTTATATCAGAAAAGTGTCAGGAATCCCATCAGCTGGCTCACTGTGATCCAACTGTTACACTGGCAGTTGGCTCTTGTTTGACGATTGTGGAAAACACCTCCTACGTTTGGTCTGGTTGGTTGAAAAATGACTGTAGCAAAGGAAGGAAGTTGTCTTTCCTTTGGAAAGTGGGAAGGTACAGAGAAATGAAGTTAGTGCTGAAAGGATCTCAGGGATCTGATTCTGCCTCAGTTTATACTTGAGTAAAGACCCAGAGAGTTTAAATGACCTAGTCAGTAAGTAGTCACCTAGTTAGTAAGTAGCTGAACATGAATCCAAGCCTTCTGACTGACACCTTTCACTGTACCAATGCTAAAACTTCAGGACAAGTGAGCCTCCTTCTCAAATTCACCACACACTACACAGATAACCCTGAATTTACTGCAGATCTCAAAAGAGTCTAACTTTCTTGCTAGCACTGAGCAAACATAGTCAGCAAAAACGTCTTTGCTTTGAGTGTGTAAGGGGAGGAGCAGAGAAAATGGGCTCCCTTTCAGGTCAGCTGAGAAGAGGGGGTCATCTGGAAAGTTTGATATGTTCAAGGGAGCCTTATAACAGTGATACAGTCTCCCCTATCCCCTCCACATCTCCAGTCACCCAGATGATCCATTGGCTCTTACTTCCAAAACTCAAAGTAAGCTAAATATCTAAAGAAGCTCATGAGAAGTATGACTACCAAATACCCAGAATCAAGGACAATCATCCCAGAGACCTGAATAAGCATTCTTCTTCTGCACTTTCTAAGAGTTATGAAAATTCTACAGAAAGGAGGGGACAAAAATGTTAAACTTCCTGTTCTGTTTATAGCAGCCCTCAAAGCTTTCCTACAGAACTGGACATAATTACAAACCCAGTAATTGCATTTCAGTTGTCAAGGACATGAGTTGTCATAGCAACACAAAGCCACAGTTTGGGTTTTTTTTTTTTTTTTTTGCTTTTCACAGATGGCTAAGAGTCCCACATTCATGCTGGTTTAATTGATGCAATTGGGACAGAAGGCTTTAACTCCACAGTTTACCCCCCCCCCCCCCCAGTTCATTCCACTTACACAGAAGTCTCAGTTTTGTTTTCCCTGGAGCATGCACCTAAATCCTTTCCTCCCTTGCTAGTTGCTTTCTGGTGCATCATCGCCATTCTTGGAAAAGATAAAAGCAACTACATTTTATTCATGATAATAGGAGAATTGAACTCCTACAGTGCTCACAATCTCTACACACAATTCAATTCAACAGGGCATTTATTAAGCATCTACTATATATATCTATCTATATCTATCTATCTATATCTATATATCTATATCTATATCTATATATCTATATCTATATATATATATATGGCATTGTTATTAGGCACTGATGATACAGATAAAAAGTTAATTTGTGCCTGTCCTCAAGGAATTTACTTACATGCTCCTGGTGGGGATATAACATAGAATACACAGATATGCATCATTTATTTTTTTTTAGGTTTTTTTTTTTTGCAAGGCAAATGGGGTTAAGTGGCTTGCCCAAGGCCACACAGCTCGGTGATTATTAAGTGTCTGAGACTGGATTTGAACCCAGGTACTCCTGACTCCAGGGCTGGTGCTTTATCCACTGTGCCACCTAGCTGCCCTGCATCATTTAATTTGTATGACACATTTAATTTGGATGATGTCTGCTACATTTCTGTGAGTGGGAAAATTTGCGATATTAAGTAGATCACAAACACCACAAGGGCAGCACCCTATTTTATTTTGTTTTATGCTTCTATGCTCCTCATAGTGGTAAATATTCTCAAAAACATATTAAAAAGTTGATAATTATGTGAAATTCTCCCCAGTCTTTTCCCTCCAGAGATAGATGCTGAATCCCTATAAGGAAAAAAATTACAGACAGGATTAGAATAATTAGGACAAACATTAACCAGGAGCTGAGATTTTTCAGGTAAGTTCTCAGTTTGAGGCTGAATTACCCATTATCAGCATTGATTTACATGCTTCATTGAATTAGGAACAGGTTTTTCTAGAGGGAAGAAAATCAGTTCCCCTGGGTGGGCTTTTCACCATCACACTGATACAGAAAACCCAGTTCTGCCTTAAAAGCCTTATTACTTTCCAAATACTTATGCCGGACTGGTTAAAATTTGCTAGGTAAAAGATAAAATTGGGAAACATTCAAAGAGTGTTTTCACACTGTCAAACTTTCCCCTAAATCTCAGGGGCTCAGGACCCCTAGGGTTGATTTACAGTCAAACCTGTCTACTCAAGTCAGTACTCTGTTCTGACCTCATTATTCCCTCTAAGCTCCTATTTGAACTTATTTGTCCCTGACTTCAGTGCTTTCACCCTAAAGAATAATTTCCCAAGGTAGAATTACAGTCATTTTGATAGATTGGAAAAGAAATTTTGGGGTGGCCACATTCTAGGAACCTTTCTCATCAACAACTGCCAGGCAATTGTTTCTTTTTTACAACGTACAATAAGGATGCCCCTGATGCTGGGTGAGACTTAAAGAAAAATCTGACAAAGACTGACCTTGAAGTTTGATTTGGTTCTTGGTTAGTACACAAAGTAAGGACCTACCTTGCTCTCAAAAGTCTTCCCTAAACTACACCAGATGAAGACCCTTTATTATGTAGAGCAGTGACACAAAATGGGATTTGGAAGTTTATTTCAATAGATGCCTAGCATTCTTATCTCTGTTTTCTCCTCCACACCAATCTATTGATAGTACCATTGTCAGAATATTATTTCTTATTCATAAATCTACTTAAGTTTCTCTTCTGCTTAAAAAATCCTTAGTGGTTAAGGATAGTAGTATTTATTATCTAGTGAGTAAAATTAAAATTCCTTTCTCCTTGGTACTTGTGTAAACCCACACTTTTAGCCACATCTCATATTGCTCTGGGCTGTATGTTCTTTGCTAATTTATATATTTCTTTCATCCCAAATAAGTTCTGAATTTTTCAGTTTCCTTGTTTTTGCTCACACTGTTCCCAGTGCCTAGAATGACTTTGTCTATTAAAATTCTTCTCATCTTTAGGGTAATCCAAATATCACCTTCTCCATGAAATATTCTTTGATTTCACTAGTCAGTTATGATCTTCCTTGAAACTTTACAAGGCCCTTGGTTTTTCAGTTTTCTAGTGCATTTATTCTATGAGTATTGTGTCTTGTTTCTGTCTTATCCTATTACTAGATGATAAGTTGTGTGAAAGCAGGGGGCACATGTCTTTTCAGACAGAAGAAAGTTTAGAGATAATCTAGTCCAACTCCTGTTATTTTTTTTTTTTTTTTTTGCTCATGAGGAAAGTGAGGCTCAGAGCAGATAAATACCATATAAAATCATGCTGGTAAAAATGAACGAATTTGTATTTGGATCCCAGTCCTCTGACTATGGATCCATCAGTCTTACTGCTGTATCATAAAACACTATATAACCTTCAGCATCAAGTAGAATGTTTTCCTTATAGTATGCATTGAATAAATGTCATTCCTTTTGAAATGACTTCTCTTTGGAAAAAATGAAACTAGGTGAAATGAAATTATACACATATTCCTCATTGAAGGTAAAAATCAATTTGACTAATAAAGGCCCAAAAGTTCCTAGGATGTTTTAATATTAGGGAAATTCTTAGTAAAATTTGTCATGACTTTAAAAAAATACGATTTCTAGCAATATATGTAGAAAAGGCCTTGGAGGCAGCTGGACAGTGCGATGAATAGAGCACCAGCCCTAGAGTCAGAAGGACTTGAGTTCAAAAGTGCTCTGAGACACTTAATAATTGCCTAACTGTGTGACCTTGGGCAAATCACTTGCCTTAAATAAATAAAAGAAAAAGAAAAACCCTTCAAAAATACATACCCATTTATATTAACATTAAAACAGTGATAAAAGGACTGTTTTTAAGATGCTACAAATATTGTCTAAAACCTAGCATTATTTATGATATTAATACTAAAAGCTTTCCTAAGAGAATCAGGGGTAAATCTTTTTTTTTTTTAGGTTTTTGCAAGGCAAATGGGGTTAAGTGGCTTGCCCAAGGCCACACAGCTAGGTAATTATTAAGTGTCTGAAGTTGGATTTGAACCCAGGTACTCCTGACTCCAGGGCCGGTGCTTTATCCCCTGTGCCACCTAGCCGCCCCAGGGTAAATCATTTTTATTGGACATAATGTTGTACTAGAAATGCTAACTTCAAGATTGAAAGAAAAAAGTAACTAAGAGAATAAGCATAGGCAAAGAAGTAGGAACACTATCTATTTGTAAAAGATATGTATGATGGCTTACTTAGAAAACTCTAGAAAATCTATAAAAAATTAATTGAGGGGCAGCTAGGTGGCGCAGTGGATAAAGCACCGGCCCTGGAGTCAGGAGTGTCTGGGTTCAAATCCAACTTCAGACACTTAATAATTACCTAGCTGTGTGGCCTTGGGCAAGCCACTTAACCCCATTTGCCTTGCAAAAAAACATAAAAAAATTAATTGAGATTATTTCCATAAATTAGCAATATTAAAAATAAATCCAAAACCATTATTATTTTTATAATTAGGAAAAAACCAGAGGGTAGAGATAGAGATTCGATTCAAAAATGACAAAAAAATGCATTAATTATCTGGGAGCTCCTAACCAGAAACATATATGATTACAAAACTATACAAGACTTTTCGCAGAAATAAAGACCTAATTAGTTGGAAAGATATTAAATGTTCATTGATAGTGCTATCAACTAACTACCAAAGAATACGTGATAGAAGTAGAGAAAAATAACAAAATTCATTAGAAGGAGTAAAAAGGTCAATATCAAGGGAAATAATGAAAAATAAATAGGGATGCAGGAATTAAGTATAATCAGATAACAATTATGTTAGAAAACAGTAATTTAGAAAGACTATTTAGCACTTCAGAAAAAATTAAAGTAGTAGAATAGCAAAGAGGCATAGATTATATAAGCAAGATCTGAAAGCAAATGTATCCTGTAGCTTGGTGTTTAATAGACCCTAAAATATAACTATGAGGAAAAGGACTTCTGATTTGGCAGGAAATGATAGGAAATCTGGTGAGCAACTCAACAGTAAACAAGTTATGCCATATATAAAAAAAATTCCTAATGGAGCCATGGTCTAAATATAAATATAAAAAGTCATTTTTGATGGCTCTACCAATATGAATTGTCTACCAAGGGATCTGGATTATAACCTACTCATGACTTCAGTGGGATCACAAATTCATTGAAATATAAAATAAAGAACAATGAAAATGAAGAATTAAGAAATATATGGGATGAAATGTATAAAGAGACATCTAAGGAAGCAGGGGAAAAGAACAATGCAAAAAATGAACGCAGCAATGTAAGTGAGTACATTAAAAGGTGACAAAACTCAGGATCATACCAAAGGTCCCTTTCAATTTCAAATGATTCTATGACTAAAATGAAAACTTGCATCCTTCCTTTCTTAGAGCCATTGGTGAACAACAGAAAAGTAAAGCACCATGCACTAACAATCAAAATCAATCTCCAAGGGGTTTTTTAACTCTTTTGAGAGAAAGTATTTTGGGGGATTCTTTGGGTGTTTATTGAGAAGAATACTATCTCAAAATAAACTTCATTAATAACAATAATAATTTTTAAAAATCTGGTGAAATAGAACCCTCTCCTCCTCTGCTCCTTTTCCTCTTCTGTAACAAGGAAGAGATAGTTTTCAAAAATCTTTATTACCCTCAGTAAACTTATTTTAATTGCATAATAAGCAGTCAAACACATCTTAACTATACATTTATCCAGTATTTGTCTGCTAGGTAGAAGATATGTCTGTTTCTAAAACCCCATGCCTTGTCAAGCTTGTCATACAACCTATTTTTATGAGCTATAAACCCTAATCTGTCCATTCAGGGAGAACTGGGAGGCTTCCCATGTGGTGCCTGAGGCAGATGGCTTTTATCATTAATTTTGAAATGTCCTTCAATGCCTTGGAGTACACTTAACAAAGGAAAGTAGGAAAATGGGCAGAAAATGGCATTAAATATTTAGCTTTGGTTTTTTGGCAACTAGGAGCTTGGAAAAGATCAGTCCATCAATCCTTTAAGGTTATTATGTAGAGAAATCCTGAACAGGGTCTCAAATGAAGGGTACCCTCTGAATCTGGAGATAAGGTCAGAAAATTTATTTCTGAAAGTGAAAAATAAAGTCAAATATGTCATTAGTCAGCTACATAAGCAAAAGAGATGGTTTATAAATATTTTTGATATAATGAGTATTCTTCCCAGGTATAATTATAGATTTCCTCATTTTACAAATGAAATTGAGGCTAGGAGAGGTCACTGGATTTGCATTCAGAAAAATCTGAGTTTAAGATTTGGCTCTGTCACTTGTGACCCTTGCAAAAGTCACTTAATTTATGTAGGCCTCAGTTTCCTCACCTATAAAATAAAGAAATTGGATTAGATAAACTCTAAGGTCCCTTTCAACTCTTATACCAATATGATTTAGGGGACTAAATTCTGACTTTGAAGCCAGAAAGTCCTAGGTTCAATTCAGATATATTTACTATGTGACTCTGAGTAAGTCACTTGATACCTCGGGATCCTAGACTACTCTCTAAAACTTAAAATTCCAAAGCACATGCTATTGGCTGTTCATTATATTTATAGGTAGCACAAAAGCTCATAGGGACATCTAACACAGTGGAAAACCATCAGGATCCATAGGCTAGAGTGTTGAATTTAATTTAATAAGATAAAACTCAATAAGAACATATATACTTAGCTATGAACATATGTTCATATATAAATATGTTAATATACAAAGTATTGTGCTTAGGTAAAAAATTCATAGAAGAGATGTGGTTAGCCACAGTTATCAGTTGTTTTGAAAAAGAGCTGGGGGTTTTATTGGACTTCAAGCTAAGTAGGAGTCAACAGAGTTATATGACAGCCAAAAAACACTAATATTACCTTGGGATTGACCGAGGTGAGGTTAGAGTTTCACAATACACTGCACTCATCTATCCTTGTCAGGAGAGTTATGTTAAGTTTTAGGAGCCATGGACTGTACAGTGTTCAGAGGAGAGCAACCAAATGGTGAAGGGGATCAAGACTATGAAATACTAGAATTAGTTGAAGGAATCAGGTATATTTAGAATAAAAAAGAAAAGATTCTTGGGGGATGTGATAGATGTCAAATGGAAGAAGGATTAGATTTATTTTGTTTGGCCTAAAAGAGCAGAGAAGCAGGTGAAATTTGCAAAGAGGCAAATTTGAACTTCTCAGGAAAAGAAACTTCCTAATAATTCTAGCCATCCAAAAAGCCTCTCCCTAGAGGCTGAATGACTACCAGTTGGATAGGTGGACATTCCTTTGGTACATAGGATAAAACAGATGGTCATGGATGTATGTCCCTTCTGACTTTCAAATTCAGTGACTGTAAACAGCTGGTTATTTGCACTAGTGGAGGGAGTTTCTTCAATGCAAGTTCCCTATACAAATAATATCAGAATAGTAACAATAAAAACAAATAAAAAAGAAAAAATAATCTACAAGAACCACAAAAGACCAATCAACCAAAAACTTATTCAAGGTCACACAGTTATTACGCAAGAGTTGGAATTTAAACTCAAGTTATAAGATGACCAGGGTGCCTTAAAATTTCCTAAAATTTCATTAAGGAATTACCACTCTTGAGGTAAAATAAGCTGTGGTCAAATTAGCTGCAATAGGTTTATTGGAAGACAATGCCACATAATGGAAGAGGAGGAGGGATTGGGGTCTACATAGAATTTAGAACCACAGAGTTTAGTGCCTCCAGATGGGTCCTGGGGATAGAGACTATCTGGCAATTACTGGCTACAGAAGGAATAAAGGGATCAAAGATAATCATCAAGAATCAACCAAAATCTGGATAAGATATCCCTCAAAATCATCTACTGAACATGATGATAACTGATATTTATTTAATGCTTATTAGGATCCAGGCACCGTGCTAAGGCTATACAATTTTTTTTTTTTGCAAGGCAAATGGGGTTAAGTGGCTTGCCCAAGGCCACACAGCTAGGTAATTATCAAGTGTCTGAGACCGGATTTGAACCCAGGTACTCCTGACTCCAGGGCTGGTGCTTTATCCACTGTGCCACCTAGCCATCCCAAGGCTATACAATTATTATTTCATTTGATCCTTACAACAATCCTGAAAGTGAGGTAATGTTATTATTCTCATTTTACAGATGAGGAAACTGATACAAACAAATTAAGTGATTTATTCAGCATGACACAACTAGGATGTGTCTGAGGGTTGAACTCAAACTCAAGATTTGCTTTGCTGACTCCAGGCCTGGTGCTCTATCTACCCCCCCCCCCCCCCCTGCCCAACTGCTTCCTCCCATTGCCTGACAACAAATTTGGTTTCCAACCTACTTTGACACCAGGAAGAAAGTTCTTTGCAGGAAATAAAGGCATTATCATCCTAGTCTTTTCAGGATCATTAGTGGACAAGTGGAATGAACCTCTGAGGTCATCTAACCTAACCCCATTGGTTTTAGAGATACTAAGAACAATAATAGTAATAGTAATAATAATAATAATAATAATAATAATAATAATAATAATGGCTAGCATTTCTATAGTTCTTACAGAACCCTTTATGCTCAAAGAGATTAAATGGCCCAAAATTACATAGTAGTTTCAGAGGGATGATTTGAATCCAGGTTTTTTGACTCCAAAGTTATTAATTTTCAATTTTTCTTTTCATCCCTGGTAACTCTGGTGAGCCTAAGTACCAAAGAGATTACTGAACTGAGAAAATCCAGTTTCTGATTCTACAGAACTGAAGAATGAGATAAGCAGATGAACCAGAATTTTGGAGTTAGAATTGATTCCCAATTTTGGCCTCCAATAGCCAGCCAGTCATATCCATATCTATGTCCCACTTACATGGATTTTCTGAGACCATCCCACTGAGTAAATAATTTTTATAACTTAATTGGCTAAGCATCTTAGCATAATTTTGACATCTTTATGGGTAAAGTTTAAAACACATCAACAACTTATTTATTAAGCCCCTACTATTTTGTTAGGGGTTGAGGACATGAAAACAAAATTAAAATAATTTCTTCCCCTCAGAGACTTATATTTTGCTCAACAAGCTTTTTCAATGTTGATCAGATGAGTTACAGTTGGATTCACCTCATTTTTGAGATGAGAAGACAGACTTGGAGAGGTGATGTCACTAATCCAAAATCATAAAGGCAGTCAGGGATTGAGCTGGGATTTGAACCCATTTCCCTTGATTACAAATGGAGCTACTCCACATTGTTTTTACCAAGTTCATAAGAAAGTAAATTGCAGAGTCAGAATGAAAACTCAAAACTTCTGATCAAATATCAGACCTGTAAAGGGATTTTGGAGGTGATCTAATCTAATACTTTAATTTGACAGATGGGGAATCTGAAGACTTAGTAAGAGAAAATTATTTCCCCAGGATCACATAATGAATGTAACCTGAAAGTGAATTGAATTCTCACTGTCCCTTGAATGACTGGCTTTTCCTCAAGGTTCAAAAGCAGAGATAGACTGAGGTCATATTTTCACCTTCTAGGTTTTTGAGTAATCTCAGAAATTCCAATCTAAAGGGAGAAGTTAAAAAATATAATAACAAAGCCTCAAGATAGATTCTGATTTTACAGTTTGGGGTTGTCAATTTCTTCTTACTAATAGGCTTTTATAGTAATATTAATAATAACAACAATTCACATTTTTATAGCTTTAAGCTTTGCATAGGGATATTTCACTTGATCATCTGAACTCAGCATATCTCATTTGAGCTTTACAATATCCCTTAAATGGGTGCTATTATTATCCTCAATTTATAGATGAGGGGACTGAAGCTCAAGTAGGTTAAAAGATGTCATTCTTCTAGTAAGCATCTGAAGCAGGTTCTTGAACTCATATCTTATATAATCTAGGATGATTTGGTTTTTTTCCCTTGGGAAGCCTTAAAATGTCAAGAAGGGGCAGTTTAGGAGCAATCCTTCATAGGAGATTTCTGGAAGGGGTTTCCAATCCTACAACATCAGAGCAATAAAGCTGTTTCTCCAGATTCAATTTACACATCCATAGTAAAGCTGCATTTGCCCCTGGATACATTTATAATAACTCATTACAATATCTCACAAAGCTTTTCTTACAACATTCTTTTGGGGTATATAGCATGAGAAGTATTGTCAGTATTATTCCCATTTTTACAGGGGAAGAAAATGGGCCCAGAGAGGTTAAATGACTTGCCTGTGGTCACATAGTACCATTGTCATCGTCATCAAGAACTGATCCTTGTTTCATCTTTTTTTTTTGGGGGGGAGGCCAACCTGTTCTGGGGGGGGTGTAATTCCCTAAATAACCTCTCCTATTCCTATAACTCTATGCTGCTTATTTCCCTACTGCTGCTGCTACTAATCCCCTTAGTAGATCAGCGGCTTCCAACTGCCCCAGATGCCTGTACCCTTTCTTTCCCTTAACTTCTGCTAACACGAGCAATAAGTAAACTTATTTTGTCCCATAAACCCCCTCAAAACAAAAAACTGATCCTTGAGCACCATATCCCATCTATGAGTACTAATATACTATGTTTTTTAACTAGACTGTAAACTCCCAGAGGACAGGAATACATCATTTATTTCTTTACCAGATCAATGGCAGAAACACAGGAAGTTTTATATTATTTTGTATTATTTCATTTGATCTTTCCACCAACCTACTGAGATGGGCAGGAGATAAAAAAACAAAACAATAAGTTATATTTACATAACCTTTTCAGCTTTTCAAAATGCTAGCTTCAGAACAGCCCCCAAAGATAGGGAGGTAGAAACATAATTATGCCTATTTTTCAGATGAGAAAACTGAGACTGGGAGAGGTGACCTGCCCAAGGTCACATAGCTAGATGGTAAGTACTGGAAGAGGAATTTGTACCCAACTCTCCTGACTCCAAGTCCAGGACCCTTGTCTTATTTGTCCAGTTTGCAAGTGAGAAAACTGAGATTCCAAGGAAACTGTCAAAAATTACTTGGATCTTCTGACTCCCAAACCAGAGCTCTTTCTCCCAGGCCATGCTGTTTCTTTGGCTCTAAGAAGTTTCAGTTAAGAAAATACCTGGCTATTTTTAAAGGATTAACATGATCACATAACTTATAAGGCCAAGCAAGGGTAAGGAAAATGCCCAAAGATTCCTAAAACTTATTCTTGGTTTCTCAAATGTTAAAAAAAGTCTAAGTTATATAGCAGAACTAGAACCTATATATATATATATATATTTTTAAATAAGTCATGTCAATAAGCACCCTCCCATTGGAAAGGAATTAATGAAACATATCCATGTCATATCCCAAGGAAAAAGGGGACATGTATTTTAAAAATAACAAATAAAAACCTAGAAGCCTCCCTCAGCACACCTAAATGGAGAGCTGGGATTTATCAATTGTTGGAGAAGTGAAATATTTCTTCAGAAGGTTAACATCACATCTTTCAAGGTGACCCTCACTCCATCTCACCCACTGCTTTTGTAAGCAGGCAAATATAAGCAAATTCCACATGGATAATATTTGCAAATATCACATTTTAAAAAAATTTCCCCCCTTGCTTTTTTCATGGAATGAGTGCCTACCCAAGCCCTCCCCTACTTAAGGAATTCTGCCCTGGCTGGCAGCATCTTCCCTCTTCAGACACAATCACCCCTGAGCACACACATACACATACACACACTCACAGAAGGGATCCAAGACACTGATGTGGCTTGGGTCGAAGATTTCCAGCAGGCAGCTTGCCGAGTTTACATTAATTCTTCTGCTTCATTCCTGAGATTTCCAGGGCTGCAGCATGTGGGGTGCATTCTAAAGGGAGATCTTTGCTCTCAGCCCCCCTCAGGAGCTGCTTGGGACTGTCAGTCCTGAGAACGTGGATCACTCACAGGGGGAGGGGGAGTCACACAGCAGCCACCCGACATCTCAGCGGGCAGAAAGGATAACTACCTATCTGAACCAACCCGGCTCTAGAAAATTGTTGGGCTCAGCCAGGACCCAAAGAGGAAGGGTAAAGAACAAGGGATGGGGGGGGGTCATGAGATCGAATCCCTGCTCATTTGACTATGAAGATTCACATGTACTCTGTCACAGACATCCCACCCCACTGCAATACATGGTCTCTCCTCCCCTCTCTACCCCCTATTTGCTCCCACCTCTCCCCCTTGCTTTCGAAAGATTCTCTTTGTGGCTTCTTCGCTTCCCCAGTAGGAAGTCAACTAGCATAATAATGAACCCCTGATGAGAACAACGGGGCTTTTGAGTCTTTGGGTTTCTCAGAGTCTTCCGCAGGAGCCCAGCAGCTGCAAAAGCAGCCTTTATCAGCTCCCTGCATCTGGCAGCATTCTGCTGAACACATCCATCGAGCCCTCCCCCAAGAGGAAGAAGTTCCCACCATCCTGCTCCTTCTATCCCAACCTGCCCAGAGTTTGATTAATCGAGGCTCCTGAGCCTCATCCGCACCCATCCATCACTGACTGAGGGCCCTTATCGACTCCTACCCACGTTGGATGCCTGAGAGAGGGATATAACTGGAAAGGGAGGGAGGGGGTGGGGGCTGCTTAAGGTTGGGGTGGTGAGGAAGAGATAGAGGTGAGATCCAGAGCTTTCTGCTGTATTTCTGGTGCTGAAAAACACTGCAGGACTTTGGTGCCTCTAATCAGTTGCCATGACAACTGCCTGGGGATGGAGGAGCGGAATACTAGAGGAAACGGCCATGGGGAAGCTGTGCAGCCTGAGCCATTTTGGCTTGAAATCACTGTGACAGTGCTTCGGCAGAGCTATTACAGGGTTGCTGTGGCAACCGATGGAAGAAAATCGCAGAGGAAATCTATAATTATTACAAGCCAGATCCTAACTTACCCAGTGCAGTAATCAGCACATTAGTGATCCAATCTGAACACCGAGATGAGAGTCCCCTTTTCTGGGGAATGAAGCAGCCAGAGAAGAGGCACACCAGCCAGACCTGTTTACATCCCAGGGCCCAATGAAAACTGGCAAGGATCAGGCTAGAGCAACAGATTTTATCGTTTTAAAAAAGAGGAGGGGTGGAAGCACTGGAGTCACTGCTCATCATGCCCACACCAAACAAAACCTTCTGTTGATGTTTGTTTGTTTGTTTTTGTGGCCTAACCTTTCAGTGAATGGTCTCTGAGGTCCTTTCGCGTTCTAAAACCATGATCCTTGGCTGTGGCTGGATGGAGGAGCTTCTCTCCATTAGAGCAGACCAGCAAAGGTTAAGAAGCTTGCCCATGGTCACAAATATATATGGATATGTGCATGTATACATATGTCACACAACAAAGTATATGTCGAAGACATGACCTGAACACAGGTGTCCCTCACTTTAAGACTAGCACTCTGCCCCCTAATGTCATCATCCTTGTATTGTATGATTACTGATCTATAAATATTGGGGTATAGTCAGTCTTCCTAAGTAGACTATAAACTTAGTGAGGTTAAGAAACTGTGTGTCTCCTATCTCCTATCTCAACAAATATAGGCCTTTGCTTTGAAATAGAAAGGACTTTTTGAAATGTTTCAATTCTTTGTGTTGACAAAAGTGCTGCTCTAAAAATTTTTGTTTATGTGGGTCCTTTCCTTCTTTGTTCTCTCAGGAAAATTCAGTTTAGTATAGTAATGAATTACTAATGAATGAATTTGCTTTTTGGGCACACTCAATACTTCATCTTCTATCTCTTTCCCCCCTTTTACTGGCAGTTCTTCAAGCTTGCAGGGTGCTTCTTCCTCAAGTTGGCCTCTTGAATTTCTCAGCTTAAACTCATCTCAGTTTAAATTCTGCTTTCTACATGTGGCTGTTCTTGATTTTTTCAGCCACAAGTTCCATCCCTTTAAAATTACTTAGTATTTGTTTTATATATAGAATGAGACAGAAGAGAATCATATAGGATCACAGATTTAGATTTCATTGGTTTGGACCTCAAAGGCCAGCTAATGTAACTTGGTCCTAGAAGAACCAAACATCAGAAGTTGGTTTGAACTCAGGTCCTCTGAAAATCTAATGCCAATGCTTTTTTTTTTTTCATAACATTCATCCCATTAGAATATATGACTTGATTGACTGGTAGTCAGTAGAGTAAATAGAGACACAATTCATGAATGTTAGTGAAAATCATCTTTGAGTTAATCAACTATGATGGATGCAGTTCCTCTCAGAAGTTCAGAGTTCAAGCACAACTCTGAGAGACCAGTTATGGACAATGCCATCCATATCTGGGGGCGGGGGGGAATACAGAATCCGGATGTATACTATGTTCACTTTTTTAAAACTTCTCTTAATTTTTTCCCTTCCTATCTGATAGTTTTCTTTCTTTTCCCTTACTCCTAATGTAATTCCTCTACATAAAATGGCTAATACATAAATATGTTAAACATAAACGTACATGTACATCATTTACCAGACTGTTGGGAGGGCAGGGATGAATGTTGAAAAACTATGATAGCATGCAATCAAAAAAATAAAATATCAATTAAAAGATGAATGTTAAAAATTGTATTATATGTAATTTAAAAAATAAAATACTATGTAAAAGAAAAAATAAATCACCTTCTTAGGCACTTTAGCTGTACAGAAGAAATAGGGCTCATTATATTACATGAAAACTAGCCAAGTTTTGGACGTTTGAAAAAAAAAACAAGTACCTGCAAGCCTGGCTAATTTCCATCTTTTGCATGTTAATATATATATGTATACATATATATATGCATATATGTATGTATATTTAAAAGTATTATCCAGGCATACATTTTAGAAACCTAATGCACCTTGCAAAGCAACATGTCAAAAAGCCTGAAATGAACCCACTGCTTTTTCCTAGGGCTAAAGCCAAAATGGCAAAATGGCAAATGTCATTTGGACCTGAGAAAAGTGGAAATGGAACACAGCATCAAAAGAGTGCAGGGCAAGCAAGCAGTACATTCTATGTACATCAGTTAAACCAATTAACTTGCAAAAAACCAAACAAAAATCAGAGTTGACTCAACACAACAAGAAAACCTCCACAATTTTTTTTTTATTAGGGGGAAGATACATCACAGAATTTTTTTTTAGAGATGAAAAGAATCTTAAAGTTAATCAATAGCTCAAGTTCTCATTTTGCGGGTGTGAAAAATGAGACCTAGAAAAGGAAAAGGACTTATCCAAAGGTCACATAGCTAGATAGTGATAAGGTCAGACCCAGATCCCATGCTTCCTAACTTTTGGTCTGGTATTCTTTTCACTAATTAGGAGGTTAAAAGATTTAAAAATTCATTTATCAGGTTTTTTTGAAGGTTAACCTATCACTCCATAGAGCACTAAAAATTTCAAAGCAAAACAAAATTAGAAGCATGTTAGAAGTACATAACTAAGGCAAACCTAAATGTTCAGATCAGATTTACACAAAAAAATGAGCATTTAGAAAGTTTACTATGTACCAGCACTTACTGTGCTAAGTTATCCCTGGAAACAAAAGGACAAGCAAGTAAGATAATATTGCCCTTTGAAAACTTACATTCAGGGGAGCTGAAGAGAGTGTGTAATGGGGTGGGGTGCTGAAGGAGGAGAGTCTAAGATTCTGATGGAGGGAGATAAGGATGATGGTCATAGATAGGTGGCAAGGTGAAATGGCCAGGAAAAATGTATGAATACTTTTAAACATCTTTCAGACATATTAGTCTTTATTTCTCTAAATGTCAAAGGGATGAGTGTGACATGAGGACTTAATTTTTTAAAAATCTCTTTATTAGTCTGTTTTAAATGACTTCAGAATTTCTTAATAATCCTCAGTCTCTAGAACATGTAATTCACCAGACAGTTGCTTTTGTCAATGATTTTTCTCTTTCATCTCTCCCTCTCACATTTGATTATTCTTTTATATGGAATGAGTGGTTTCATCTTTCAACATAATCATGTTAAGGAAAAACAGCCCAGTTGCTACTTTCTTTTGCTCCCTCTTCCCCCACAAAATAATTAAGGCACCAATTGCTCCCTGTTAAGAAGAGTTAGGAAGACCTGAATTCAAGTTTTATCTCTGATCTATAGAATGTGTGACACTAGACAAGTAACTTAACCTCTTAGTTATATGTTGTTATAATTGCATTGATAAATGGAGTTTCCTCATATGGAATTAGAATTCCTCTAATGTTTAATAAGATCCTTATGTGAATAACACAGTTTTTAATTCCTTTTCTCTCTTGCCTGGCAAAGAATATCTCTTTAAAAAATACCTGTTAATTGACTAATAGATTCATGCATTTATGGTCATTTCAGACACTTGATCTATCCCTTTGGAATTAGCCCTTAATTAAAAGATCAAAGTCAGAAAGAACAAGAGTTGAGAACTGCAGAAGAGGGGTTATAGACAGATTTGGAATTGGCTCCCTTTAGTGGAAATTCATTATAAAACTCCTCCAAACCTAGGTGGTTCCAGAAATGACAATAGAAATGAGTAGGGAGAGAGAAGAATGATGAGGGATTCTGCAAATGAAACAAACCCAAATTCCAGAACCAAGCAGAAAAATTCTTGAACCAAGAAGGGATCTCAGTGATCATCTAGGTCAGAGTATCAGAATCAAATGGAAACGAGGTCTATTAAACTGTACATCAGATACCTGTGGGCATCCTAACTCTATATGGGCTGTGTTTTTCGTTCCTCTGGTTCAATCCAACCTTCCTCGTTACATTTGAGGAAACTGAAGGAGACAGAAATTAAGTGACTTGTCCAGGGTAACACAGATAGTAAGCAGCAGAATTGAAATTTGAACTCTCTAGAACCAACATTCTTCATTTCTAAGTCTATGAGATCTTTTGTTGTACTAAATAAAGTCTATGATCTTATAACCTGTTTATTTTTTCGCCTATAAAATGAGGAGGTTACACTCTATTGGCAATTCTTCAACCTGAGATTAAAAAAAAAATCAAAAAAGATTGAGAAGGGGCAGCTAGGTGGCGTAGTGGATAAAGAATCAGCCCTGGAGTCAGTAGTACCTGGGTTCAAATCTGATCTCAGACACTTAATAATTACCTAGCTGTGTGGCCTTGGGCAAGCCACTTAACCCTATTTGCCTTACAAAAACCTAAAAAAAAAAGTTTGAGAACCACCTGAAGGACTCTTCTAGTTCTTTGATCTACAATCCAACTATGTACTACCTCTCTGCCTTCATTTTACAAATAAGTAAATGAACAGCTAGAAAATATGAAGTATCAGGCAAAAACTATGGAAGAGGGGGTAAGAAGCGCCCATGTGTGCATGTGCGTGTGTGTGCGTGTGCGTGCGTGTGTGTGTGTGTGTGTGTGTGTGTGGTTATAATAGCAATGGCTACTTAAAAATGCCTTATTTTAAAACTGTTTTATGAAATTCAAGAACTCTCAAAGTAAGGGTGATTGGTACAGCATCACTCAGAGAAAGGTAGGAAAGAAGAGAAATTCACGGTAAAAACAAACAAGACTGCAGATTGGCACTCAAATATTTGCATACTTGGGTACAAGACTTCCATGATAGGAAAAAAACACTGGATTTGAACCTCAGCTAAGTGACCCCTCTTCCTGAGTTTAAATTTAGCCCCAGATCCTTTCTAGCTGTGTGTGTGTCCCTGGCAAGTCACTTAACTCTGTTAGTCTCTGTTTTTTTACAAATAAAATAAACTGGAGAAGGAATGACAAACCACTTCTTTGTCTCTAATACTCAAAATGGGATCATGAAGAGATTATGACTAAATAGCACCAACAAAAACTTAGATCTTTGATCTATGATCCTACAATCCAGTGAATCTGAGAGTGGGGGAATGACCACTTAACTGCCCCCCCCCCCAAGAAGTCAAGCTCTCTCAAGTCCAAGAGACTACAAAAGAAGATGTTTGAAAGCAATAGCTGATCACAGTGAGAATGTCTAGATATTTAATTACAGGAAAACAATTATTGAATAACTTGATGCAGCGTTAATAGAGAACCCCAGAGGCACTTGAAAATTGATCTGTGTTCAATTGAATTTCCAAAGGTGTGGAAATAAGAAACAAGCTTCAAAGTGGATCATAAAAAAAGGGGAATTAACTTTTTTTTGGCTAAAATTAGATTTCAGGACCCAGAAGGAAATGTCTAAAGTTGAATTTCAATCAGTTCCATTTAAACTTCAGTGCATTTCAAATTCACGTCAAGTTGCCTTTTTCTTGGTTCAACTATATCAGAGGAAGACAGGTGAGTGAGGAGAAAGAGAAGTAGCCAGCTGGGGATATGAATGGAGGCCAGAAGTTTCCCCAAGACAAGAAAAGAGAAACAATTCTTGGACCTTGGTTCATTCTCAAAGAAAATCTGACATTCCTGGAAAATCTATAGAATAAAGTCACAACTCTTCAGCCTGGCATTTGAGGTTCTTTTTCTGTGCTGAATTGAAATCATTGAGCTGAATGCTCCTTGAAAACAAATATAAACTCTTGAGTATATACATGATTTTAAATTTTGAAAAAAAAACCCATTATATGCCAGCTAGGAAAATTCTGGTTTTCAGCTTTTGGTCATATTTTCAACCTAATGCCCATCCAAGGAAACCACAAAAGAGAGCTCAAACAGATTTGCTTATTTGAAAAGCTCACTTTGCTTTTATATAAACCTATCCTTTTATATAAACCTATCCTTTTATATAAATCTATCCTTACATCATCAGGACAAATACTGACATTCCAATTTAAAGGGGGAGAATGAAAGGAATAGAGGTTAAGTGATTGGTAACATTAAAGGAGGTTAATCAGAGGTTGTACAAGGAGCAGAGAGCATACTGAAGCTTGATGCTGCCCCCACCATTTCAGTATCCTGCTTCCACAGTCTTGTAAGCTATGGAAATTCAATTCTAGATTGTATTTTTCTTTTCATGGATGCCTTGACTTTCTGGAATGATGAAGTTAGACAGATTTGGCTCCAAGGTGCCTTTAAACATTAAAATAGATAACCTCCAGCCCCAAGTTTCTTCCCTTTTTCTTTTCCCCCACCATCCAGAAAAAGTCAAATGTACTTCATTGGAAATTCTATAGCCTATCTTGGCTACACCCTTCAGCAGAACATATACCATGGTTGCTTCTCATAGTATTAACCCTATATTACAGAGAAGGAAACTAAGGCATGAAAGTATTTGCAGACTCAAAAATCAACCAATCAATCAACATTTAATATGTACCAGCTATGCTTATTATAATACAAAAAAGAGGCAAAAGATAGTTCCTACCCTCAAAGATCTTACAGTCTAATAAAGGAGATACTGGTATCATAGATCCAGGGGTTGGAAGAAGCTTTCTAGTCCAACTCCTTATTCAAAGATGAGGAAACAGTCTCAGGCAGAATTTAAATTCAATTCTTCTGCTTACAAATTCTTATTCTTCATTATGCCACATGGAATAAGATAAGACTTATCATCTTTAAAGTCTCTAAGGATATCATTCTATGATCTATCTCCTCTTTTTTTTTTTAACCAGGAGATCAGTCCAGGACAATAGCTCCTCCTTACCTGACTTTTCCCTTGAAGGATGCTCTGAGCTACTGGGAGTTCTTTTGAGAACAGGGGAGATGGTCCTCTGTGTGTGTGTGTGTGTGTGTGTGTGTGTGTGTGTGTGTGTGTGTGTGTGAAGGAGAGAGGGGGGAGAGGGACAAATGAAGGCAGAGCTGATGCAGAACTCCAAGTTCACTTGTTCCTTCATGCTCTCTTTAGCAGTGGGAACACTCACTCCCCCACACAGTGGCCTGCCAGCCAGGCAGTTCCAATTCCAATAGGGAGCTCAGCAGTACATCTTTTCTATTTCCTACTTTAAAAAGAAAAGAAAAAAAATCCCCAACCATTTCCTTATTCAGGTTTTAGAATATGCTTGGTTTTTTTTTCCCCAACAAAAAACTCAGCATGAGAGAGTCTGGGACTACCAGCTAGTAGGCTGCCTATTGGAAAGAACTATGAACCAACAGGATAAGGAAGCAGTAAGGTATAATCAGAGCTAGCTTTTAGGCTCTCAAAGCATCTCACACATTATCTCATCTGATTCTCACAATTCCTCATGAGGAAACCAAGGCTGAGAGAGGTAAAGTGACTTCTCTAGGGTTTTTACAGCTCATAACTATCTAAGGCCGATTAGAATTCAGATCTTTCTTATTTTAAATCTAGGGCTCCATTCACTATTTTGCCTAGTTGCCTGTCTAGTACATGGATACACTGTTGGATTTGAATCAAAAAGACTTAAAATGAATCCTTCCTTAGGCAATTATTTATTAGCTATGCAACTCTGAGAAAATTAGTTAACCTCCAGGTCTCATTTTTATTATCTGTAAAATGAGGTGGTCAGATATAAAGGCCTTTCTTTAAGGTTCATTCTAATTCTAAATTTATGATCCAAGGATACCTTCCCTGAGCTGACAGCCAGTATAAGTAATAACTAGCTATTGATTTTCAGCCATCTGAGGTAGTTAGTGGCACTTGATTATGTGGGCCTGGAGTTCAGAAGACTTGTGTTCAAATCTAGACTTAGACACTCACTATCAGTTAGTTGTATGACTGAGCAAGTCACTTAACTTCTATTTTCCTCAGTTTCTTCAACTGTAAAGAAAAATAATAATACCTACCTTCCAAGGTTGCTGTGAGGCTCAAATGATAGTATAATTATTACAATATGCCAGGCATAGAGCCTGGTCCAGAGTAGGCACTATATAAATTATTATTCTCTTCCCTCTTTTCCCTACCATCTCAGGACCTAGACTGTGGGTAACCAGACACTTGGGGTAATGGACATTAATCCCAACCAATCTAATAAGCCAATCTCATTGGAGAGACTTCTCTTCTCTCACTTTTTTTCATCTACCCTAGCATTTTAGTGGGCACACAGGACATCTGGGAAGTATCTTCTTGTTCCATTGAACCTTGACATGATTATACCTGCTGCTCATGGTTACACCTGCTGCCCAAAACATCTCTATTCTGAGAAAAGTCTGATCATCTCTCCTGCCAACGTCCCAGTCAGCACATTAACATCTGTTAGGCATGATAACAGTTGGATGAAGTTCAGAGAAGATAAAAATCCGCTTATTCCCAAATCTCATAGGAACTACCAGCAAGCAGCATAGATCAGGGTGTTTCATAGTATTCTTTAAATATTAGAAAGTCTGCCCACCAGTCAACCAACTTGCAAGCATTTATTGAGTTATGTTTTAATATAATCTTACTAGAGAAACAGTGTTGTGAGATGGCTACAGTGTAACACCTGACAGTTCATAAAGTGCTTTTAAAGACACTCAGAAGTCTGGAATCTCAGAGTATGAAGAATCCATCCAATCCAACCCTTAACTGAACAAAAATCCTCTATGCAACATTCCTAACTCTTCCAACAGCAGCTTGAAGCCTTCTCCTGTTGGGTTGCTCATCACTTCTGAGTTAGTCAATTCCCCTTTTGGAAATTTGTTTTATCTCATTTAATCTTCATAAAACTGCTGAGTTCTGGTTGGTGGCTGAGTATTACTTTAGCTATCCTGGGACTTTTCAAAGCATACTTTTTGAAAGTATCAGTGATGACAATAGTCCTCTTGCTGTTCTTTGTTCAAGACATTCCATTTCTCATCTCTGTGTATTTCCAAGAATTGTTTCCCATACCTCAAATACTCTCCCTTTTGTCTTAATCTCCAGTCTTGCCTGGCTTCCTTCATGTCCCTGCTAAAATTGCACCGTCTACCAAGGGGAGTCTTTCCCAGTCCCAAGTAATTCTTGAACCTTTCTTTTGTTGATTACTTTCAGTTTATCCTGTCTGAATCTTGTTTGTATTTAGCTACACACACACACACACACACACACACACACACAAACAAATATATAGTCTTTTCCATTAGGCTGTGAGCTCCTCAAGGGCAGAGACTTTTGCTTTTCTTTGTAATGCCCAGAATTTAGTATAATATCTGGTATACAGCAGATACTTAATAAATGCTTGCTGACAGACTATGAAGCCTTCTTTGGTTTATTATACTGATGGGGGGATGGTGTTTCAGAAAGCATCTGACTTACATGACTTACCCAAGGTCACATAGCTAATAAATGTTAGAGCAGAGATCAAAATCAGTTCTGCTTTTTAATTCAGGGACTTTTCCCACTAAGCAAGCATTTACTAGCTATGTGTATGGCACATATTCTGTACTGCCTCGTATTGTAGTTAAATGATCTTCCTTACTGAGCTCATCAGCTCCCATGGGTTTAATGATCATCTCTCAGAAGAAGACTTGCAAATTTATAGAAGATCCCTTGTCTCTCTCTCCCCAGGGCTCCAGACCAACATCAAACTTGTTCTGTTGGCATTTCAAATTCAATGTAACCAAAATAGCACTTATATTTTCCCCTATATCCTTCCCTGTTCCAAACAGTCCCATTTCTATTGCAGGCACCACTATTCTTCAAGTTACCCAGATCCACAGCCTTAGAGTCATCCTTTACCTTCCCTTTCCTTCAACTCCCATGTTCAATATATTGTCCAATTCTAGTGTTTCTAACTCCATTATATCTTCACATTTCTTTCCACTAATATAATCTTTGTTTTTGTTCAGAACCCATCATGTCTCCCCTTGCAATAGATTCCTATTTGCCTCCCTAACTCTACTCTCTCTCACACTGTCATCTTCTGCACAGTTGCCAAATTGAAATTCCTAAAACACAAAATTGATCATGTCCCTCCCTTTATTCAAAAATCTTCAGTAGCTTCTTGTTGCCTGTAGAATAAAACATAATCTCCTCAGCCTGGAATTGAAAACTTTCAACCATTTGACTATCAATCAGGTTCCTACTTTTCTTTCATTCATATTGCTCTCCTCACACACTCACTATTCCACTCAAACCAGATTACTTGATGTTCCATATACATTCTTTCTCCCCATGTCTGGAATTATTTTGTCCTCACTTATGCCTTGTAGAATTCCTGTCTTCCATAATGGTACAGCTCTCAAGGATCTTCCTGACTACTCTTCCCAGTACCTGGAAAGTAACTGTTATGGATGAGGGACCAGTCATCCTCACTAGCTGTTGACTGTCATCTATTGGATAGGTGAGTTAGGTTAACTGAAACAACAAAGCACCAAGAGGGAGAGACTCCCAAGGAGGTAGTATATGCCAGGCAAGTTACCACCTTAACTGCCACCTCTCCTCAGACCCTAACGGAGTTGGCCCTAGGTATAGAATTCAAGAACCTTAAGAATAGAAATGCCCCCCCCCCAAGTACCATCCCTACTTTCATTCTAAGCCTTGTAGCCATAATTAAGCACAATCACTATGGAGGAGTCCATTTTTCTTGATACTAAGAACAACTGCTGACCAGTTGATATCAATGAGTATGTACTTCAAGAACCCCAGGAGGGGCAGCAACTACCCAGATCACTGCCCTACTTCTCTATCCAGGCCCTCATTGGCAATCATTCCCAGAAATAGCTTATCTTATGAAGATAAGACACGAAATCCCCTGCAAGTACTCTAGTCCTTTGCTTTCTCAACAGCCACAGTGACCACCAAAATTCTTAACCCTGCCATCTGACTCAACATTGCAACACCAGAAACAGATGTGATTGTATTAACAGAAAAGACATTAAAGATACTTTAATATCTGCTTTGCTTTTGTACACTTTAAAACATGGGACTTGCAGCTGAAACCTCTTATATAGGTTCTTTCTCCAATTAGAATGTGAGCACCTTGAGAACAAGAAAAATCATGATTTGTATTTGTATTCCCAGAACTTAGCACAGAGCTTTCCATATTATACACTCTTAATAAATGCTTTTTAATTAGTTTTGTTGAAAATGAAGTGATATATTTATGTCCTTATTTTTATATATGCTTGTATCTCTCTAATAGAATGTAAGATCCTTGAGGACATATGGATTGTCTAATTTTTGACTTTGTATCCCTACAATCTTGAATTGTGCCTTACTTATAGGTGTTGCTTAATAAATGTTTGCTAAGAGATAAGCAGAATCAAAAGAAAATTGCACACCCTAACAGCAACATGGGGGTGATGATCAACCTTGATGGACTTGGTCATTCCAACAGTGCAATAATCAGGCACAATTTTGGGGTATCTGTGACAAAGAATGCCATCTGTATCCAGAGAAAGAGTTTGAACAAAGACTAAAGACTATTACCTTTAATTTAAAAAGAAAAAAGTTATTTATTATATAATTTTGCTATACTTCATACTTTATGTTTCTTCCTTAAGGATATGATTTCTCTCTCATCACATCAATGCATACCATGAAAACAATGTAAAGACTTACAGACTGCCTTCTGTGGGGGGTGGGGGGGAGGGAAGCAAGATTAGGGGAAAAGTTATAAAATTCAAAATAAATAAAATCTCTCTAAAAAAATAAATGTTTGCTAATTTGAAATGAATTAAATTGAATGTGTACATGTCTCCTCTCTCTCACAAGATCATAAGTTCCCAAATTATGAATGTTGCTGGATCTTAATATTCTTTCAATCCAGTATAGCAGCAAGGAAGTAGTAGACTTTGAGGGAATGTCTAAGGTGGGAAAAGGGCAGTATTTTCAAATTTTGCCTCTCTAGCAGCCCTAGTATCACAGAACTGACTTGGTAACTGGGAATATGTAACTGCTACCATCCCAATTAGCCTCTTGGATAAGAAGTCATCAATCATAGCTCAACTTCATCTCTTCCTCACCTAACTTTTCATCTCTCAGTGCTTTCATTAATATTTTTGAATTATAAGGGGAGGCTAGGTGGTACAGTGAATAGAGCACCGGCCTTGGAGTCAGGAGTACCTGGGTTCAAATCCGACCTCAGACACTTAATAATTACCTAGCTGTGTGGCCTTGGGCAAGCCACTTAACCCCATTTCCTTGAAAAATCTAAAAAAAAATCTTGAATTATAATAATGATAACAGTGCTGTTCATCCACAAAGGCCCCTCACATGAGCTGGTTTCTAATAAGACAATGCCTTTATGTCCATTTCTGATGCTGATGAAAAATAACTTAAAATAGTTAGTAATTTAGTATATTTAAGTATAAATTTTCAAGGCTGACATTCAAGGTCCTTCATAACCTGGCTGCAATCCAAATGCCTAGTGTTATCTTATACTACTTCCCTTCAAGTATTTCAGGCAAATTGGATTACTCTCTGTCCCTTTTGCTTATCTTGGCCTTTATCTCCCATTCTGTACTTTGACTCATGATTTCTTCCAGGCCTGGAATAGTTTCCTCTTACTATCTATTGGCTTAACTCTGTTTCTGTCTTTTGAAGTCTAACTCTGATGCTACTCCCTCCACTACTTTCCTGACTTTCTTCCCCAAAGCACCCCAGGTCATAGACTCTTATGATCCTAGATCTCAAAAGAAATCTCAGAAAGTATATAGTTCAACTCCTGATCTGACAGATGAGGAAACTGGGACCAAAGGCAAGGCAGTCAAATGACTTGTACTATGTCACAGAGATGGTAAGAATGAAGTGGTGAACACAGGACCTGTCTTCAGAAGACAACGATCTTTACATAGCACTACATTAAGTGATTTCTGCCTCTTCATATTGCTTACAGACTGTTTTTTTCCCCAGAACTTCTCCTTTATACTTATCTTACTCTGTCTAGTATCATTTATTTGTATACTTGTCTGAGAAATACTTGTATGGGTAGGCACCAACAGTAACTTGAACACAGTAAGCACTTACTAATTTTTACTGTTGAATTAAAGTAAGATGTTGACCTACTTGAAAAACTGTCAGACATCCTCAGTTTCCCTATGCATTTAGGTGAGGGGTTTTTTTGTGCCAGTGCCAACCACACATGGATGAATAAAAAAAGGTCTTCAAAGAAGTCTTTGAACAAAAAAGGTCTGAGTACCATCATATTTAGAGTGAAAGAAAAATAGGCTCAGGTGCCTGCCTTGGGACCAGTTCCTGGCTCTCAGAGTGCCACTCAAAGCTTACTCAAGTCTTCCTCCAAAAGAATCAAATAATTCATGCATTCCAAACTCAAATATAATTTTTTCCATTATCAAGTGACTTGGATGATCTAGTTCACTGTCCATCTCCATTAATGCGAATAACTGAAAGATGAATATCTATAGATGATGAATTATTCAACTCATATGCATTAAAATCATTCATCCATTTGAAAAACACTTACTCAATGTCTACTACAGATAAGGCACTAACCTAGGTAATCATTATTTCCCAAAGTCTTAGTTTCCTGATCTGTAAAATAAAAATGTTGGAGTGGATAGGCTCTGATATACCTTTTGATTCTACAACTATGGTCCTATGAAATAGAGATAAACAGTCCTTGACTTCTTGCATCTCACAGACTAGTATAAAATAGACTTGATAGAAGCATTGTTGCAAACCAATACTTTGATGACTCAGTTCCTCATGTCACTGAAGTGGATGATTCCTTCAACAATACAGTAATTCTTGTCTATGCCTTTCTGTAAATTATCTATAGAACAATATTTCATCTTTCTTGGCCTTAGTTTCCTTGTACAAAAATGAGACGACAGGAATTTATATCTAAGGTCTCTTCTAATTCTTACAAAGCATGTTTTTTTTTTTCTGTCTGGGCTTATTGTCAGAGGAGTCTCATTCATTCTTATTCATTCAATTATTCAACAAACATTAAGCATCTACTCTGTACCATGAACTGGGGATACCAAGACAAAAATTAAAAAATCTCTTGCACTCAAGAAAGTCACATCCTACTGGCGGCAATATGTTACAAAAGTAAGTACAAAGTAGATATAAAGTAATTTCATATGGAGGGAAGAGGGCAGTACTAACAATTGAGGGGATCAGGATAAGAATTCTACAGACTGTCTTGAAGCGGGGAGGTAAAGTTTATAAAAGGGAAAGATTAGGAGAAAGTAAATTCCAGGTACAGGAGACTGCTTGTAGCAAAATGCTAGGTGATGTGTAGTAGGCAGAATGTTAGACTTGGAGTCAGGGAGACCTGAATTCAAATTCTACCTCATACACTTTCTGTGTATATGCACAAATCACTTAACCCTTCTCTCTGGGCCTCAGTTTCTACATGTGATATATGAGGGGATTGTACTTAGTAGTCTCTAAGGTCTATTAGAAGATGACATTTAAAATTCTTAATATGCAGAGAGCACAAATATCAAATCTACCTTGTGTCTGCAATAGAAGTGGGTTTGTGGTCTATGGGTTACATCCATTCTTAGGTGTTGTTCAGAGCCTATAAAGTCCTGGGAAAAGAAGCTTGATCAAATTCATGAGAAGGCTGTCATGCTGCAGTGGGAAGGAAACTCAATCACTTGGTTCCTGCAGAAACCTAAAATTAAAGCAAGGCATAAACTTCTTATTGAAGCCTGTCAAGTCCATCTGCTTCCCACTCCAGTCACTGAACTAAAATCTAGGTGAAGTCTTTTCTTCTCTCTCTGTCTCTCTCTGTCTCTGTCTCTCTCTGTCTCTCCGTCTCTCTGTCTCTCTCTTTCTCGATAAACCCCAAATCATCTCCTGCACAACACTACTTTCTTTTTCACTAAATCTGGTAATGTTGCATTTACCCAGAATTTTATTTTAACAGAGTACTTTTTATCCAAGCAGAGTCATAACTCTGCTCATTTCATATATGGGAGGAGACAGAGAGAGGAGAAATAATTTTGTCAAGGTCACCACATAAATCCCAGGGGAAGAAAGAGCTCCAGGAACACACCTATAGGCTGTGTTGCTTCTGAATTGCTCCACTGTTAAGAACCAATCTCTTTTTCATTCTGATGAGTATAGAATAGACAGGGGTTCTGGGCTTTGAGCTATATTTCAAGAATGCCAAGAAAAGAGGGCCTACATTTCAAAGAAATTTGTCCTGTTTAAAGGAAAAAAGATGCTTGGCAAGTTTTCTCTTTTAAATTTTTTGTTCTGAGGACCCTCATTCTCTCCTTAATTTGTATCCTAACTCTCTTTCCTGCCTAAAAGCTGAAATACAAAAAGCCTGAGCCTCCCCGAGGGCTATTAATGCCATGAAGACTATTGGCACTGGTTTTGGAGATTTGAGAATCTCTATCCACAAAAGCCAACCAATCTATTTAGCAATAATATTCTTCCAATGTTGCTATATGGCTACAAATCATAAATCAATCAGAATTTCTGAAGAATCAAAATTGCAGATGACTGAAAAATATTGGGTATAAGTAGTTTCATCTTATTAGCAATGATAACTTCCATAAGCAATTATATAAAAGTAACATCTAGTAGAATGCTTCTCAAGGGCAGGTACTGTTTTTTTTTTAATTTTTGTATTCCCCATTCCAAAGATAGTACCTGGCACCTACAGGCATTTAAAACATGCTTGCCAAATGGAATTTAATTGTGTGATCTGAAAAGAAGGTAGGTTGGCTTGGTACAGTAGATAATATACTGGATTAGACTGAGAACCTGAGTTCAAATCTAAGTTTGGTTATTTTGTGTGGCACCTTGGGCAAATCACTTAATTTCTTTCTCTTAGACATAGCTTCATTATTTGCAAAAATGAGAGGTGGTACTAGATAATCTTTGAGATCCCTTTTGGATTTGAATTTAAGATCTTGTGCCTGAAAGATAACAAAAGGGTGAACTAAGAGTCAGAGAATGTTTAAAGATCTAGAACAGTGATTCCCAACCCATGGTACTGAAATATTGTGGCAAGGGGTCCATAAATGGACATGTAGTTTTTACTATCAACAGCTACTAAATAGTACAATTAATATTTTGTGTGGAGTCCATGACATTTTTTGACATTATAAAAAGGAGTCCCTACACTTGAAAGGTTAAGAAACAAGGACCTAGTAAAAGAAAGGTTTGTTGGATGACTCCCTTATGGAATATTTGTGGGAAGATATGAACAAGAATTATAGGGTGAGGATGTATATAAATGGGTTGTAGCTGGTCTTCACAATATGAGCCTGATTAGTCTATACTGATCTAAGCATTCATTCATTTAATAAACTTTTATGAAGCATCTACTACCAGCAGGTGCTAAAAAGGTAAATAAGAAATCTAATAAAGAGAGATAAGTGATAATGAATAAATGATTAAGTGCTTGCACATATCATCATATATCTAATAAATATGACTCCGGAGAAGAGATCATTCAACAAATTTTTTCTGTATGAGAAAATTTAGATGAGACTGGCCAAGGTTTTTCCATTTTCAAAAAGAATCCATGAGGGGGAAAAAATTAAAATGAATTTAAATACTTAGTTTTTACCTCAAACTCATCAGATTGGCATTGGCAAAAAAAAGGAAAATGACATATATTGGAGGGGTCGTAAAAAAACAGATACATTAATGCACTATATGTTGATGGGGCTGAAAACTGGTTAAGTCATTCTTGAAAACAATTTGAAACTATGCTCATGGAGTTACCAAACTTTGCATGCCTTTTGTCTCAATAATATTATTTATCAGACCTACATCCCAAGGAGATCAAAGAAAGAGGAAAAGGACCTGTATGTACAAACATCTTTGTAACAGCTCATTTGTGTGTGTGTGTGTGTGTGTGTGTGTGTGTGTGTGTGTGTGTGTCCAAAGAATTAGAAAATATGGGAGTGCCCATGAATTAGGGAATGGCTGAATAAGTCATGACATATGATATTGTGCTATAAGAAAGGAAGAAGGGTATGGTTTCAGGAAAACCTGGGAAGACACGTATGAATTATTACAAAGTAAAGTGAGCAGAACCAGGAGAACATTAAACAACAACATCATAAAAACAAACAGTACCAAATAACTTAAATATTCTTATCAATGCAGTGAACAATTATGATTCCAGAGAATCACTGATGAATATTTCTTCCCACCTTCTGACAGAGGGATGGGTAAATATACATAATGAGGCATATTTTTTTGACATGTCAATATGGGAATTGCTTCACTTGACTGTTACAAAGTTTTATTTTTCTTTTTTTTCTCACAAGGGAAGGACAAGAGGAAGAAATATTAATTGCTTGTTAATTGAAAAAATAATTGTAAAGTAAAAAGAACAATAGTAAACCTCCTTGAATGGAGATCATTAAAAGCTACGAAGTATTTTAAAATTGCAATTTTTTTTCAACAAATAAAAATCTCCTTTGTCTTCCTATTACCTCTCCCAGTTTTGGGGAAAAGCAAAAGCAAAACAAAACCCTTGTAACAAATTTGCATAATCAAGCAAAGCAAATTACTATGTTGTTCATGCCCAAAATTATGATTCATTCTACATTTTTTAGTCCATCATCCATTTGTCAGGTAGCTTGAGGAGCTATGAAATCTTCAACACAGTATGACTAAAACCTAATTGAAGATATCTCTGTGAAATCATCAGAAGAACTAGAAAAGATATGGCATTGAACAGAACCACCTGAAATATTTTCTGGTCAAAGCAATATCTTGCTAGAATTCTCTACTGCAGGAACCTCTAGAACCCATCCTCCCCAAATTTCTATTGAAAAAAATGCAACCATTTTTCCAATTCCTCTGCATGTCTCAGAAAAACCTTACAAAGTATTACACAACCCCAATAATACTGAAAACCAGAGTGGGTCTGGGAATAAGGGAAATTTATTTTATTAGAGCTCTGTAATGCCTTTTTAAAAAAAATCTTAATGAGTTCACTTCTTTAAAAATTGAGAATGTCAAAGTGGGTGAGGAAATGGATGCCTAGATTCATGAAAACCACATCCATCTTCTGGGCTAAAAACAGCTTTGGGGAGTCCTGTCTTGGGAGAGTGAAGGGCAGTTTAATTAGATTTTGTTTCAATTTGTATGGAATTGGTTTTATTCTTTTAAAACTCAGACTTGTATCTTAATCAAGGACCTTAGAATAATCGGTCACCAGGGTGTGTCTCTGACACAAGTAGAAGAGATCAGAGACTACTCACTGCCTCATTGGTAGACTGGCTCTGGTACAATTACCAACTCATAAAAAGTATCTAAGGCTGTGTTTGATTCTCTACAAATTTTTAGTTTTGACTATGTCTAGAATAATAATCTAACTTTTGCTTTGAGGGTAACAATGTGTGTCCCCTAAGGACTGGAGCATTAATTCCAAAGAGGATAATGTTGAATCCCTGCCATTACTTCTATTCATCTTTCTGTCTGTCTCTTTATCTCTCTCCCTCTTTCTTCTCTCCCAAACTGAAACACCATGTCAAGTCAAACTGGAACAGATTTCTAAGACAATGTAGTTACCTGAACCCCAGTTATACTCTTCTATACCCACTAATTATTTATTTTTTATGTGCACAGTAACAAATTCTGATTAGACTAAACATTTTGAATACTGGCCTAAACATTCATTCACAAGATGCATTTTTAAATCATCAATAATATATCATGTCTCTCTCAAAGTCTATTGGTATGCATCTCTCTATTGGTGGAGATGAAGACCCTGGCCTGTGTGAGGGAGGAGGTAGAGTTCATGAGAAGTCAGAATTTCAGTTTTCAGACAGCACCCCTTTGGGGACTGTCCAAGGAAGAATCTTTTCACATAGCATTAAATCTGTTTCCAGCTTCAAAAGAGAAGATAAAAAAAGGTCAACTCCACCAGATTGCTAAAGGAAAAGACTGGGAAGACATGAGAGGAACAGGAGTTTTCCCCTGGGTGAAATCAAATACACTCTTGGTTAAGCTTAGTTATCTCACTCCCAATGGGAGATTCTCTCTCTCTCTCTCTCTCTCTCTCTCTCTCTCTCTCTCTCTCTGTGTGTATATATATATATATATATATATATATATATTTATGTTCTCTGATTTTTGTTTTAGTTATAATTTGGATAAAAGGATTTCTCTGCTATTTGCCATATGTGTTAATTGTGGAACTGGTATTAGGTATGAAAAAGATCAAGTCTTGAAAACAGAACTTAGGGCCTTCATTTCTATGAAATGACAAAGCCATAAAAAGTTAGATGGAACTCAATTAAATCCCCTAGTTGAATAATATTTGAGGGAGTAGATGTATATTCTTCAAGTCTAGTAATCTTATCTCTTTGAAAAGAGTAAAGTGGAGTAAAGCAGTAAGCTCTGGCTTCAACCTCCTATCTCCCCTTCTGGAAGGAATGAAAGATTCTGTTGGAGAAGAGTGGGGAGAAAAGAGACTAAAGTTTTATTCTTCCTCTCATCAAGCCACAAAAATTCTACTCCCCTTGTCACTACCTACAATTGTACTAGGTGCTAAAGGAGATGAAAAAATAAAGAATTTACAATCTATAATTTACAAGAAAGAAATGAAAAAGTACTTACTACCCACATTGATGAAATTATTTATCTAACAGAAACATTATTTTATGCTAAGTATTATGCATACAATAGAAAAGGAAAAGAGTCCTTGCTTTCAAAGACCTCATATTTTGATAGGACATGATGACACAAATAATGATGTTCATGGAGAGATGAAATGCAAATAACAATACAAATTTATAAGAAGCATAAAATGCTATGACATCAGATGGTCAAGAACAACTTGGGGCAAGGAGGGTGGATATAAAGGACAGACCAAAAATCAGAAATAAAAATAGAAGAAAGGACATTCTCCCAGTCATAGGGATTACCCCTCCACAATTCTTTCTCTCATCAACCTTTTTTTTCCATTGGTCACCTCTCCAATTCTATCAGCACTTCTTGTCAAGATTACATTGTTGTTGATTTTCAATCATGTCTGACTCTCTGTGACTCCATCTTGTCAGAGATATGGAAGTGGTTTGCCATTTCCTTCTCCAGGATCATTTTTACAGATGAAGAAACTGAGGCAGAGTTAAGTGATTTGCCCAGGATCATATATTCAGTAAGTGTCAGGAAGCACTTTATCTTCTGTGCCACCAAACTGCCTTTCTAGACTATTATAGCAGCTTCCTAATTGCTCAACTTGCTTCTAGCCTCTCTACTCTCTAGTGTACTCTCTATAAGCCAAAATAATCTTTCTGCGGAGGTCTGAATATATTACTCCCTTGCTCACAAGTCTTTAGTGGCTCCATAGTCCCTCTCTGATAAAATGTATATACCTCAGAGGTTTGGTCCATAAAACCTTTCACTATCTGGTTCTAATCTTACTTTCTAGATATTCCACATAGTTTTGTTCTAGCCATGGGTATAGTTAGAGTCAGCTTGAATAGCTCCAGTCAATTGTTAAATTTTTAATGTGAGCATTTATTCCTTGGAAAACTACAAAAACCAGTCTTGCTTGATTGTTTTGTTGATTGTCTAAACTTAAAGTGATGGAAGAAATGCCAATGCATTATTAGACTTAATAGTATTTTTGGGGATGAGGAGTGGAGGAGAACCAGTTGTTAAACATACTCCTAGTACCAGACAAACTGGCCTATTTGCTTCTTGTCCAACCAGGTATTCCATCTCTTTGTATTTGTATAAGTTTCTCCCCCCTGCCTGGAAGACACATCCTGCCTTTTGGCATCTCTAGCTTCCTCCAAGGCTCATCTCTGATGCTGCCTCCTCCTGGGTACTTCTCATCCCCACTTCAAGACTGAAGGTTTTGGTTTTTGTGTCCTCAGTTTTTATCCTTGTTTCACATACCCTGTAATTGCTTAAGAAATGTCTGTTGAGTTGAATGAAAGCAAATGTAGAAGTGTGAAGTGTTCAAGCAAAAGCATCTGGCATAATATTGCAGGAGTACAGAACATGTGAGAAACTAACTCTGAGATCAAATTGTGGAAAGCCTCAATGCCATGCCAAGAAGTTTGGTCTTTGTCAAATCATCATCCTCATGACAGAATGATGGGGTGGAAGGACGCTTTAAAGGCACTTAGCCTACCCTCTCATTTTGTTGTTGTTGAGTCATTTTTTTCAGTCTTGTCTGACTGTTCCTGATGTCATTTGGGATCACTAAGATACTGGAGTGGTTTGTCATTTCTCCAAATTATTTTACAGATAAGGAATTGAGGCAAATGGGGTTAAGTGACTTGCCCAGGGTAACACAGCTAGTAAGTTTGAGGTCCAATTTGAACTCAGGTCATCCTGACCCTGGGATATGTACTATATCACCTAGTTGCCCTTAACTCTCATTTTACATTTGTAAACCTCTCATTTTACAAATGAAGAAACTGATTGTTGAAAGGGGTTAGATAGAGGAATTTTATCTAGGGTGTAATAAGCAGCTTCAAACTCAGATCCTTCTTGGTTGGGGCCAGTTTAGTTCTCCTCCCTCAGGCGTGGGTCTGCCCTCTGGGCAATCAGAGTAAAGTGACTTGCTCGAGGTCATACAACTATTAAGTGTCTGAGGCTCAATTTGAAATCAGATCCTCCTGACTCCAGTCCTCAAAGTACTATCCACTATGCCACCTAGTTGCCCCAGCTTAGCTTAATCTTAATCATAAATATAGGTTTTGACCATCATAGCTAAGAACAGTACAAAAAGAATTAAAATTATAAATAACAATAGAAACAGGAAAAAAAGCATAAACCCATTATAGCATGTTTTCATTATGGGAAATGGTGAAAAAGTCATTCTCAAAGTTATGAATGGTGAGAAGAGGAGGAGTTATTTTCAAGAAGGAGAGACAACCAAGGGACAACCTAAGCCGCTGCCCTGCTACATATTGAAGGAATACAGGAAAAGCCTCCAATGAGTTGGGTTGATCCTCTTTGGGATATTGATTGTTAGGAAAGTATGAACAGGTCTGTTGAAGGAATGGATGAAATTGGGGATCCTTCAAGCATCAAAGTACAAAAGGAAAGGATTGTTATTACCCTTATTAATGGTTTGTGGGTCTTGGGGTTCCTTGCCAGATAGAGGGTGAAGTGGGACTGCTGGAGGAAAGGAGAAGGCAGCCAAATGGAAAATTAAAAAGGGTAAAGGATTAGGAAGAAGGAAGCATGATGCCTTGCATATATAGTGGCTACTCAAGAAATGGTTGCGGAAATTAAAATACATTTTTACTGAATTCAGACTTCTTAGAGACTGGGAAAACAAATCTAGACTGAGAGTTCTCAGAGGTCTCAGGGTTTCTGATCAATGGAGCCATGCCCAATGGCATAGAAACTACAAGAGTTCAACATGTTTCCTCCTTTCTCTACCATAGCCAATGTCCTGAGCTCTTTAGTCAGACACTTGCATGGTAGCAGCCCTATAGTGGGGGCTGGCCTCCCTAAATGGGGCCCATTTCTCTTCCCAATTGAGCTATTTGCATTTCCTCTCTACCTTTTTGGTATCTATTTCACATGGATATATGTTCTTAACCTTAAACCTGATAGTAGGTAAAGCCTTGCCCTAGCCATGGGGCAGCAAGGGGTCAGGTCTCCTTGCTGATCTAGGAAGATAGTAGAAGCACATACCAAAGTGGGATAATATTTCTTCCCTACTGTTACTGTTAAGTGCCCCTCTCCCAACCTTCAAAGGGAGAAGGATCCATCATCAAGGATCCAACTGGTCTCAAGATTACTATAGGATAGTAACTAGCTGCAGGAAGTCAGCCTATCAATTTTCAATCCATCAATAAACTCTTATCAAGTACTTGTTATATATATTAGGCATTGTGCTATGAGTTGGGGATACAGATAAAAATAATTTAAGGGCAGCTAGACTGTGGTTCTTAAACCTGATGTTTTTATAATGCCACTAGACACCCCAGATAGTATCAGTGGCTTACTTCTTGGTGGTATTTCTGGAGTGGGAAGATTACATTGGAATTGGACTGAAGTCTCAGAAATGAGTTTATTCTTCCCTTGGGTGCACAGGAAAGGAAGCCAAAAACGCATCACTGAAGATGTGCTGCTGTTTGTCTGCCCATTCCCCAATTGTCTCTTCCTTCTCTGAAAATCAATTAACTAGTCACTGGGCAGAAGAAAAACAAGACTGCAACCAAATGAGGGTAACCAATCTCATTGAAAACTTTCCATAAGAATTTTCCATCCACAATTTTATGCTTCAGCAAGTCAAATCCTGGGGAAAGAAACAAATAATTCTATCAAGGGAGAACCCCTTGAAGTACTGCTTGAATACCAGGGTATATCAGAAAGGCTGTGATTCTGAACTCTTGCCAGAACTGGCAAACCTTAGTAGTAATAGAAAGATTCCCAGATAGAAATGAACTGAAAACAAAGCAGGAAGTCATAGACTAAATGGATAGCTTAGTTCTTAAAAGCACCTTACATATATTTTATCTCATTTGATCTTCACAGCGACTCTGGGACAAGTGTTATTGCTATCCCCATTTTACAGACGAGGAAACTTATTAAGAGACCTTAAGAGACTTTCCTAGGGTCACATATGCTCTGAAAACAACTCAGTCTTCTTGACTCTTAAGTTTAATCCTCTATCCATCTAAATGCCAATAATGACTTCGGAATTCTGATCAATGCAACAACCAATTATGACTTTAAATGCTAAGCCCCTTGAGGGCAGGGGTTGTCTTTGGCCTCTCTTTGTATCCCTCAGAGCTTAGTAGAGTGTACTAAAAACACAGCAGGTATTTAATAAAGTGTTTATTGATGGATGACTTCAGAGAAATGACAGTGAAACATGAATCCCTCCTTTTGTCTGAGAGATGCTGTACTGTTGATATGGAATGAAACATATTTGTTTAACTCTACTTTGTGACAGCATAAGACTCCATTAGGGAGAAGAGTCACTGGAAGTAATGGTGAAATAATGGAGAAATGACCTTGGGCTCTGACACTGCAGCCTCCTCATCAGTAAAATGGGGTTAATGATGCTTGTAATACCTACCTCCTGGGTTTGTCGTGAGAATCAAATGGGATAAAGGATGAGATATGCGTGGTAATCATAAAGTTATATAAGCTTTATTAGTCCACATCACATAGCACTCCTTATGTCTCCAGAGCAGTTTCACATTACAATAAGTAATATAATAGTAATAACCCTGTAGGTAGAGAAGACAGAGAAGATTATTTTTATTTGATTGATGGATAAACTGAGACAAAGAAAGGTTAAATGCCTTTTCCAATGCCAGGAAAAGTTAGTAGCAAAGCTAAAATCAGAGAGGGTGAAATTGGTAGACACAAGATCAAGGTTCAAATTTTGATTCTGTCTCTTGGTAGCTGTGTGGCTAAATTCTTTAGGCTTTCAGCAGTTCAATTTCATCACTGGTTCCCAATTTTGTGAGAGTTAAATGCACAAGTAAATCAAGGTCTAGCATCTTAACCCAGCTCTGACAAAATATATAGTGTAACAGTATAACAAGCAAGCAAACATACCTTCTCTAGGTTGAATAATGTTTTCACACTCAAATATATTCCAGGTCTAGTTAAATACATAAGAATATATAAAAATATATTTATATAACATTTTATATGAATATTATCACATGTATGTTAACTAGACCTATGATGTCATTGATGTAGGGAACGCTAAATGAACAAACTCTCTTTACTAATGCACATGACAACTACTCTGCAATTTGGAATCCTAGTACATTGCCTGGAATGAAATGTACAGAGGGGTGAAATTATTTGTTCAACAAAATACTGCAGTATTTATCAGAGGCAGGACACAGGTGATAGAACCCTAGGCCAAGAATAAAGAAGAGGGAAGAGTTGACTTCAAATTCTACCTCTGATACTTACTAGTTGTATTACCTAGGGCAAGTCATTTAACATCATTCAACCTCAGTTTCCTCAATTGTAAAATGGGAATAATAATAGCACCTACCTCCCAGTATTCTTGAGAGGATCAGATAATATTTTATTTTATTTTGGGGAGGTGATTTTCAAGGCAGTGGGGTTAATTGACTTGCCCAAGGTCACACAGTTAAGTATCATGTGTCAGAGGCTGGATTTGAACTCAGGTCCACCTCCAGAGCTTGTGCTCTATTCACTGTACCACCTAGCTGTCCAAGATCAGATAATATTTTAAAAGCATTAATATGGACACAGTAAGCTCTTAATAAATTTTGTTCTCTTCCTTTCCTCCTATTCTCATCTCCATCAAACTGCCTTGTCTCTATATATCCATATAATTTTTTCAAATGTACAGAATATAAATATTGTTAACTTCATTTAAAATTATTAGTTATTAGTAGCTTTTTGATATTGTATATTTTCTTAGTCAACGAGAATATATTGTTCAGTGGGAATCTAAGAGTTTAAAATGTTAAAAAGAAGTCTTTGTAATAAAAAAGATTAAGAGTCACAGAACAGGACTAATTCTAAAGATTCTTATTCTGGAAGGGATCTTAGAGGCCAACATGTTCAATCGTCTCATTTTACAGATAAGGAAATTGAGGAATAGAGATAGTAAGAAAATTTTATGATGTTCTACAACTAGTATAATGTCAGAGACAGGATTTGAAGTTTTTACTCTCCTCCTTTGTCTTCTATCTTCCTAACCCCAGCTTGAGTCCACAGTTGTAAACTTTGCACTTCACTGCTCTTCCCACTGCAAATGCACATTTGTAGGATTCATAGTGGGAAGAAATCTTGGAGATCCTCTATTTCAGGGGTTCTTAACCTGGGGGATATGAAATCATTTCTTCAGAAAGAAAGTTAACAACTATTTCAATATAAATTTATTTCCTTTGTATTTCTATTTATTTTATGTATTTAAAAACATTACTGTGATAAGAGATCCATAAAAGATTAAGAATCCAAGGTCTAGAGGGCAACTAAGCAGCACAGTAGACAGAGCACCAGCCCTGGAGTCAGGAGAACCTGAGTTCAAATTCAGTCTCAGACACATAATAATTACCTAGCTGTATATAAATCACTTCACTTAACCCCACTGCCTTGCAAAAAAAAAAAGAATCCAAGGTTTAACTCTGAGATGATCAACTCTGATAGACTCAGTTCTTCTCAGAAGTTCAATGGCCAAAGACAGTTCTAAAAGACTTGTGATGAAGGACCTCTTATAGTAGAGGGAAAATAAGGAGAGTGAAAACATGGAGAAAATCTTACAGATTAAAGAGGAAATGAAATACATTCCCAACTGGGTTTAGAAATTTATCCTATCCTACAGGAAAGTAATGAGAGAAACAGGGGAAAGGATAGTCTGAGACAGGCAGTAGTCAAAAGGAAAACATTGATGAGGAGGGATAAGGGGAAAGAAAAAAGAAAAGTACAAACAGGGTAAAGATAAGGGATTTTTTTTTAATATGGATGAAACCAGTGTAGCCAAGATTAAAGGGCATGCAGAGGGCTGGAAGACAATTTTCACAGCTAGTGTTTCTGTGAGAAGTGATGAGTAGACAGTCTTTAGAAGGGCCTGGAGAAACTTGGATGAACTGATACTGAGAGAGGTAAGTGGAACCAGGAGAGCACTGTACACATGAACAATGGCATTGTGAGAAGAACAACTATATTTGATGCAGCTCCTCTCAATGGTTCAGTGATTAAGGACAATCCTAAGAGACTTGTTATGAAAAATGCCATACAAATTTGCAGAAAAAGCTATGGAGTCTGAATGCAGAGCAAAATATGCTATGTTCACTTTTTAAAACTTCTTTTATGTTGCTTCTCTCTCAAGATCTTTTTTCTCCCCTTTGTTCTAATTCTTCTTTCACAACATCCCTAATATGAAAATATGTTAAAGATGATTGTATATGTACAACCTATAGTAGATTATTTGGTACAATGGGGAGGTGGGGGAGAGAAGAGAGGCTGGTAGAAACATGTGGAACACAAAAGCTTACAAAAGTATGAATGTTGAAAGCTAACTTTGTGTGTAACTGGAAAAAATACATAATGATGGGAGGAAAAAAAAGACTTGTGATGAAAAATTCCATCTACATCCATAGGAAAAAAAACTATGGAATCTGGTTGTAGACAAAGGCATACTTATTTTCACTTTTTAAAACTTGTTTTATGGTTTTTCCTCATTTTTTCCTTTTGTAGTGATTCTTTTTTCATGTGTCTAGTATGGAAATATTAGTTAAACAAGATTGCACATGTATAACCTATATCAGATTAATCACTGTCATGGGGAGGGAGGAGGGAAAGGAAGAAGGCAGAAAAATGGGGAACTCAAAAGCTTACAGAAAGATGAATGTTGAAAACTATCTTTACATATAAATGAAAAAATAAAATAACTTAAAAAAAAGAATCCATGGTATAACCTAACCTCTTCATTTTAGAGAGGAGGAAACAGATGTTTTCCTAAGGTCAGTTAGTCTCAAACCTTGACAGACTAACTGAAACACCATTCTTAGTGCAGAATGAAGAACTAAAGTCTATTTATCTTGAAGAGGGTATCTTATAAAATTTATTTACCTTCCACTTTTTTTTGAGTCAAGCACATGGAAACCAAATGATTTTATGGAACTGGTCTCAACTCCACCTAAGATTATGTGTATCAAGCCCTGAAGCAAAAGTGCCAGATGTTCCCTGTACACAATCTAGGGAACAATGCAATCACTCATATGTACAAATGCTTCTCGTGTTTGCTAATTTTCAGCTTTGTCCCTTGAAAGGATCTCGAGCAAAGTCAGGACTAGGGATTTAAAATTGGGAGACCTATTGAGAGCTGAAGGCAACAGCAGTAACCAAAGAAGTTCCATTTGAATGTATGTAATTAATCCAGGAAAAGTATCTTTTTGCAGTCCTAAAGAAGCATATAGAATAGACAGCCCCCTTGGAGAGAGGGAGACCTGGGTTCAAGTTCTGTCGTACTGGCTGTGTGAGGCTAAACCACAGGAAGCTCTCAAAGATTAAGCATTTCACCACCATTGATTGCCATTCTGCTTTGGTAGATAGAATTTCCTCAGCAGGAGTTTCCTGCATCTACGCAATCATAGGTCTATACCAATCCTCCCCTCCCCAAATCCCAGGCTGTTAGCAGGACTTCCATAGAGAAAACAGATGTTTAGAAGTCTTCTGCTACAAAACAAGACCTCTGGGTCTCTCTAAGCCCTTACTTCATTGCTAAGAGTCCAAGGATGTATTTGTCAATAACCCCTCAGGAGGAAAAAAACCCAACTAGTTTTCTATGGAAATTCCTAACATTAGGTAAATAAATAATTCAAGTAATTCAAACATATTATCATTTTTTTTATCTTCCTTCCTGAGAAATGAAGATATTCAGGAGTTTATAGAACAAAAAACCCTACTACCATAGCTGACTGGGAGAGAGAGTATTATGGCATGGTTGAAAATAAATTTTTCCAAGAGTCGGGAATTTGAATTTTCAAGGTTACAGGCTTTGGAATTGATCAGAACCTTTGAGATCAACTGATTCTGGGGTTCTTAATCTTGTTTTCATTATGGACCCCCATTTTGCAATACAGTTGGCCCTTCTCTCAGAATTAATGTACTAAAAAATGCCAAATTAGATAGTAGTTAAAAGAAAATATGTATTATTTTCATCCAAGCCATAGATCCCTTGAAATTTATCTATGGACCTCAAGAACTCCATATAGTTCAAATTGTAAAACTCTCATTTTGTAGCTGAAGAAAACATGACCTAGGATATTAAAGTTCTTTACCTAAAATCACCAGAGAGTATCAGTACTGACATAAAATTCAAGTCTCTTCTCACCACATCATACTGCTAACTTGTTGGATATTTTCATTTCTCTCAGTCTTAGCTTTCTCATCTGCAAAATGATAGGGTTTGGAAGTGATCATATCTTATCTAAGTGCCCTTCCAAACTTGCCAATCTAGGATTCTCATAGGTGAACTTAAGTCTGCATTCACTTTGTTCCTTTCTGTGTCCTCTATTCTAAACTTTATGACTAGGCTCTCTGACACTCAAGGGCCCTCATATGGTTCCCAGTGAGTTGACCTTTGTTACCTTCCCTCAGGATTTTGCCCTTTGCTAAAGGAACTGATAAATTAAACTTAGCTAAGAGTTTTTTTTTTTTTTTTTGAGGGGTGAGGACAGAAAAAGAACTATGATTTGATTAGGGTAGAGAACTCCCAGAAATAAAACACTCTCTAGGTAGCAAATTGGCAACTATTCTGCAACATATAGTCACTTAGGAGGTACTGAGAAGGTCAAATGAATAGTCTAGGTAACACAGAATGTATCTATCAGAGATGGAACTTGAACTCTGGTTTCTTCTAATGCAGAGACCAGCTCTCTTTCTCCACCTCATCCACTTGATAGTGGCTTCATGGGATATGCTGCCTAGAAAACACCTGTATTTTTAATAGCTGCCTTCAGGGACAGTTATAAACAGTTATTTAATGAGCAATTATTTTAGTGCATAATCCCTTCCCTCAATGGTCTTACAGTATAGTTGGTAAATGCAAAAAATACAAAGAAAAAGATAACAATTGAAGGCAATGAAAATAAAGACTGAAGATCTGGAGAATCTTTAGAGATTAGTCAGCTCCACCCATCCCATTTATGGATTGGGAAACTGAGGTCCAGAGAAGAAAAGTTACTTGCTTAAGATCACATAGGTAGCAACTAAGAAAGCTAGGTTCTTTGAATTCAAATAATCTCTTTTTTCACTACTTAGCAATGGCCCATAGAGAACAGTGGTAGAGATCACTGTGGTTTGATCAATAAAAGGTATATGGAAGTAAATAAAGAGTATATGGAGGTGGAACCTGAATGAACAGGTTTCAAGGAAATAGAGAGAGAATTGGAGGGCATTTCATATAGGGGAGAATAAATTACTTTGAGATTCAAAAAGAAAGACCAGAATTAACAATGCAAAATCAGTGAGTATTTATTTTAAGTGTCAACTATATACAAAGTATGAAAGGTACAAGAATAAAAATTCCAATCCTCAAGGCATTTATATTCTTCTAAAAGGGAGCTTCGGGCAGTGATGGAAGCCCTTAGATATCCTACAGGAAGGTGTCTTAGTTAAGTGCCAAGGGTCTTGAACTCCAGTCAAATCAGATCTCAATCATTAACTAATTTCCAAAGAGGACAGACCCAAGAAGCCACTGCAGAGTTGTTTTTAGAAGAGCATCGAACAATATCACAATGGATAATAAGGGGGAGAATTAAGATAATGAAGCTTATAAGGTGCATGACAGTGATCTATAACAGAGAGTTTCAAATAAAGGGTGAAAGTTAAGACTTGGGAAAGGTCATTAGACTCAAATTAAGGAAAACAAAAACATATCTACAATGATCTCTCAGAAAGATGCATGTTATTTAGGAAAAGGAGACAGTCCCAGGAAAAAAGTTTTCCAGTTCTTTGCTCTTCACCCCCAAATACTTTCCTCCCGTTCATGGGTAGAAGGCATCAGGAAGAACGTTAAATTTCAAGTGAGAGGATCTGAGTTTAGAATTTGGTTTTGCTACTATTACCTTGAGAAAGTCACTTAAGTTTTCTGAGGCTTAGTTTCCTTATCTGTACATAGAGGAGTTTGGACCCTCTGACCAATGAAGTCTCTCTCAGTTCTGAATCCTATTATTGAATTGAAAAAAAACCCCCACACAATTAATTATAGCTTAGAGGCAGCCAGGTAGCAACAGCTGGTAGAGTACAGGGTCTAGAGCCGGTCAAACCTGAATTCAAATCTGGCTTCAGACACTTTTGTTTGAGGCTATCTGACTCAAGAAAAATCACTTATACTTGCTTCAGTTTTCTTAACTATAAAATGATGATCATAATAGTACCTCCATCCTAGGTTTGTTGGGAGGATCAAGTAAAGTAATTAGTAGAGTGTGACTTAATCAACTTTTCTTTCCTCTTCCTGTCTCTTGTCTTTTGCATTTTTCATATAGGAGTGGAAGGAGCTGGTTACTATCATATAAAGAATTGAGGTCCGGAAGACACAGTTCTCTATGTTCTCAGTTACTGCCCAAGATAGTCTGCTGGAAAACCTCCTATTACTGCAACTTGGTTCGTAGAAATATTCTCCAAGGAGTGTTATAAAGCCACAAGAATTTTGTGGTCAAATGTAAAGGTATTGATCACTGGGATCTGTCTAGCATTAGCAGGCATTAGACTAGAAATCTTTTTCTTAGAAATCTAAAGCTAGCCCACATTTGTGTACTGTTTTATAGTTTGAAAAGTTCTTTCATTACAGGTAGTTCAAATATTGTTCTTCCTTTTTTTTTGCTAATGAGGATACAAAGCCCAGATGCCTTACATGGTACCATCAAAATCATATGATCGGATATCATCCTATAACAAGTTTTGAACTAACCAGTTCTCAGATTCCGACACTCTTTCCATTATACTGTGCTGTGCTTTTGAATCTAAAACAAAATGCTTCTTAGATGAGTGACAGAGTGATTTATTGCATGGGACAAGGAATTGGAAATCTGGTTTATTTCTGTCACTTAATTAAGTGACAAGTAAGTCACTTAATTTCTCATGGTCTTTGTTTCCTTGTCTGAAAAATGAAGGGGACAGACAAGGTGTGTTTGCAAAGCCCTTTAAAGCTTTAATATTTGCTTCTAGCTATGGTGTTATTTATGAAATTCCCAGATTCCAAGGCAATGTTTTGGGCAATGAGGTAGAAAAAGCCTTTGGGGTACCTGTCCATTACCTTTTCTTCAGTTCTACTTTAATTTCCCACCTGGCTGCACTCTACTGGACTTTCCTTGGCCATATCCATTGTCATCATGCCCAAGGGACCTCATCACTGGAAATGCTATCATCTTGCAGGATCCAATCAGCCTTGATATTCACATCTCCTCAGAACCCTCTGCTCTTCTAATTTGGAGGGTGGAGCCCCAAACCCCCAAACCTTCCTTTAAGGAGGGAGCTCAAGTCAGCCTCTTTTCATCCTGCTCCCCTCCCATCCCTCCCAGATGCATTTTACTGGACTTCCTTGTACTTCTCCATCAATGTCCCCAAAACAGGTACCTTCTTCCCTTAGCCTTTTCAGTTTCCTTTTGTGTTTTATTTTCCCTATTATAGTGTATACTCTTTGAGAACAGAGACTTTCTTTTTTTCCTATTTTTATTTGTATCACAAGTGTTTAGCACAGCACCAAGTACTTGGTGCTTAATCATTACTGATTAGTAACAATCTTACTTCCTTATACTTATTAGCTCTGTGACTCTGGGCAAGTCACTTCATCTTTGTCTGCCTCATTTTCCTCAACTGTAAAATGGGGATAATAATAGCCTCTATTTCCCAGGATTATGAGAATCAAAGAAGTTAATATCTGTAAAGCACTTAGAATGATGGTTAAGTTTTTTAAATTGCTATTATCATTGAAGGCAAAGGGGGTAAACTGGAAGGTTTATCTTTTCCCAAATAAAGTTTTGGGCAAAGATGGAGAAATAGAGACCTATGGTAAATCAATTCAAATAGAAACTCCAAAGATATTTCAACACTGAGATACTTTTCAATGATGAAATGATGAATGCAATTAAAAAAAATATGCCCTGGGCCAGTGGTTTAAACTGGATGGGAAAATTATATTCTGAATGAAGACTAGAGAAGCCAGTTGGTTCTTTCAGGATTCCTAGCTTGGGAGAGTGGAGTCAAGATGGTGGAGTAAAGGCAGAAACTCCCACAAGCTTTCCCTCAGACCAGTCCAAATACCATTAAATAATGACTCTAATCAAATTCTAGAATGGCAGAACCCACAAGAAGACTAAGTGAAACAATTTTCCAGCCCAAGACAACTTGGAAGATCCATAGGAAGGGTCTATTGAATAAGGATTAGAAAGGGTCTGCAGTATAGTCCAGACTGTACCAGAACAAACTGGCTCTAGCTATCCAGGAACAGTCAACCTGGGTCAGAGGCAGAGGTGGAGGTTTCTGGGTCAGTGGCAGAGGTGGAGGTTTCCAGGTCTCTCAGTCTAGGGAATGCAAAGTAGAAGTTGGAAGGTCAGCAGGGAAAACTCTGCCATACCAGAGTGAGACAGGAGCCTAGTCTAGCTCAGGCCTCAGCACAGCCCTGGCCCAAGGAGATGACGGACAAGCCTGGGGAGCCAGCTGGCAGAGAGCCACCCTGTTGCTGCCTCCAGAGCACTTGGGCTAGAATGGTAAGGAAGTGGGGGGAGATAGCAGAGTTCTTTTTGCTGTCCTTGAAGCAGAACTCTGTGACTTTGACCATACTCAGATCCAGGTTGCAGTCTGGGGCTCCAGTCTCAGAAAAAGGAGGAGCTCCTCACAGTTCCAGGGCAGAAAGGAGTGCTTGTAGTCATCTACAGACCAGAACACAGGCTAGGAGAGCAGTCAGAGTTTTTCACATGACCTTGAAGGAATTGGGGTCCTGGGAGAATTCCTAAAAACAGCTACAAGAACCTTCAAAAGCTTGTGTCTTCCACCCTGGAAGCAGAGTCTCACTTTAACAAAGAGTTAAAATCAAGTTATAGGTTGAGGAAATGAGCAAACAACAGAAGGAAAAAAATACAACCACAGACAATTATTATGGAGGATCAAAAGACACATTCAGAAGATAACAAAATCAAAGTTTCTGTATCCAAAGCCTCCAAGAAAAATATGAATTGATTTCATGCTATGGAAGAGCTCTAAAAAGATTTTGGAAATTAAGTAAGGGAGGGAGAGAAAAATTGGGAATAGAAACGAAAGTGATGTGGGAAAATCATGAAAATCAAGTCAGCAGCTTGGTGAAAGATATATACACAAAAATACTTTAGAAAATAAATCTTACAAACCAGTTTGGGTCAAATGCAAAAAGCATTCCAAATGATCAGTGAGGAGAAGAATGCCTTAAAAAGCAGAATTGGCCAGATAGGAAAAAGAGATAAAAAAGCTCTTTGAAGAAAATAATTCCTTCAAATGTAGAATGGAGCTAAGTGAAGCTGATGACTTTGTGAGAAATCAAGAAACAATAAAACAAAACCAAAAGAATGAAAAACTAGAAGAAAATGAAATATCTCAATGGAAAAACAACTGACATGGAAAATAGATCCAGAAGAGATAATTTAAAAATTATTGGACTACTTGAAGGTTATGACAAAAAAAGTGCCTAGATTTCATTTTTCAGGAAATAATCCAGGGGCAGCTAGGGCCTAATAGATACAGCACTATCCCTTTAATCAGGAGGACCTGAGTTCAAATCTGGATTCAGACACTTAATAATTACTTAGCTGTGTGACCTTGAGCAAGTCACTTAGCCCCATTGCCTTATTTTTTAAAAAACTAAAAAGAAAAAAGAAATAATCCAGGAAAATTGTCCTTCTATCCTAGAAGCAGAGGGGTAAAACTGAAAGGATCCATCAATCACCTCCTGGAAGACATCTCAAAATGAAAACTTCCAGGAATATTATAGTCAAATTTCAGAACTCCCAAGTCAAAGAGAAAAAATTAAAAGCAGTTCGAAAGAAACAATTCAAATATCATGGAGCTAATGTCAGGGTAATACAAGATTAGCAACATCTATATTAAGAGTTCATAGGGCTTGGAATATGATATTTTGAAAAGCAAAAGAGCTAGGATTACAACCAAGAATCAACTATCCAGCAAAATTGAACATACTCTTTCAGTGGAAAAGATGGACATTCAGTGAAATGGGGAACTTTTGAACTTTCAAACTTTCCTGATGAAACAACCAGAGCTGAACAGAAAATCTGATCTTCAAGTAAAGGACTCAGGTAAAGTATAGACAGGGTGTATGGGAAACATTAGGGACTTAATGTTGTTGAACTGTTTGTATTCTTACATGGGATGGAATAAAATGTCTACGAACCTTCTCATTTATTAGTTAGAAGGAACATATATAGACAAGACAGAGGAGGGAGCTGAATTTGAAAGTATAAAATATTAAAAAGATGGAATTAATGGGTGAGAAAAGAATGGACAGGGGAGAATGGGGACAGGCAGACAGGGGTAAAGGTGCTAGAAGGTGATAGAAGAGAGTGAAGATGATGAGAAAGGGTAGTTGGAGAGGGGAGAGGGTGAAAGAAGAGAGAGAATAGAATGAATGGGGTTGGGGGAAATAAAATGGAGGGCAATGAAGCTAGCAATAGCAGCTGTGTGGAAAAAATATTAAAGCAATTTCTCCAATGCACTTATGATAAAGAATGCTGTTCATCCCAAGGAAAGAGCTGATGTCTGAATACAGACTGAAACACATTTTTCTCACTTTATTTTTCTTGAGGTTTTCTGTGTGTGTGTGTGTGTGTGTGTGTGTGTGTGTGTGTGTGTGTGTGTGTTGGGGGGGGATTATGTTTACTTTTACAACAAGACTATTAGAGTAATATGTTTGGTGGCTATACAATTTTAACCCATATCATGCAACTTGCTTTCTCCATGGGGGGAGTGGGGAGGAAGGGAGAGAATTTGGAACTCAAGGTTTTGGAAGTAAATGTGGAAACTTGTTTTTTACATGTAGCTGTGGTAAATTTTTTTTAAATTTTAAGTAAATAAAATTTAATGAGAAAATTTAAAAAATTAAAAAAATAAAATATAAAAAATTTAAAATTTAAAAACTTTTAAATAATTTAAATTTTTTAAAAATTTAAATAAAAAATTAAAAAGAAGAATTTATTAGCTCTACCAGTAGCTAGGTAGAAGAGTGGATAGAATCAGGAAGATTTTTTTTCATGAGTTCAAATCTGGCCTCAGACACTTACTAGCTGTGAGACCCTGGCTAAGTCACTTATCTCTCTTTTCCCTCAGTTCCCCTTATCTGTAAAATAAGTTGGAGAAGGAAACTGCAAACCACTTAGTATCTTCAAAATAGGGTCACAAAGAGTCAGACATGACTGAAAATGACAATAACAACAAAAATTAGCTATATATTTTTGCAGGTCCTACCCCTACTCTTAAGGCTGACTGCATTTAGCTCCTATAGACTGAAGGCTTTTTCCAAAATAATAGTTCTGGTCACTTTAGACAAGGCTATCACTCTCTAGGGCTTCTGGGATTTGATAATCAATCAACCAACCAACAAGTATTTATTAAGTTCCTACTATAACATTTGAATGTTGAAGACAAGTACATGTGATATATATATATGTATATGTGAGCACATACCCAATGCTTTTATGTACATGCATGTATATGTACATGTGTGTCTAATGCTTCTCACACGTGTATGTACTACATGTGCATAAACATGTATAGCTAGGGAGTGTAAGAGATACACACAAACATACACACATATAATATCTTGACTATAAAGTGAATAAAACAAATTACACACTGATTAAATATAAGGTAGTTTGAGAGTAGAACATAAGGAGTTGGAAGAGGTCAGGAATCACGTCATGGAGAAGATGGTGTTCAAGTAATTTCTTACAAGAAGGGAGAGATTCAATTAGTTTCTATAAGAAGGGATTGCAATTAATTGCTCATGTATACCAGATTGCTTGATTTTTGGGGAAGAGTGCTAGAAGGGAGGGTAGGGAAAAAAATTGGAATTCAAAATCTATAAAAAATTAACAGTGAAAACTATCTTTACCTTTAATTGGCAAAAGATAAAATATTACCTGCAAAATAAAAACATACAACAATAAGCAAGCAAGTAAAGGAACAAAAAGAAAGGAATGCCTTTCAGGTAAAAGGAGTATAGTGACAAATGAATCAGATATGGAGTTGAAGGACCTGAATTCTAACAGTTTCTGTGAAATTTGGGAGCTTCACTTTGCAGGTTTTTTTTTTGCAAGGCAAAAGGGTTAAGTGACTTGTTCAAGATGATTGAGTATCAAGATCAAATTTAAACTCAGGTCCTCCTGACTCCAGGGTCAGTGCTCTATCTATAGTCATCTAGTTATTTTTCTTAAGAAAAAAAATAGGAGTGGGTGGGGTTAAATGAAATGACATCAAAGGATTTAAATCAATATACTATCTCATAGGTGCAAAATACTTTGCAAACCTTGAATGATACTCACTGCAAATGCCAATTATTAGAAGCTAGTTGGGAATATTATTTATCATAGAATTAGAACTAGATGGAACTTTAGAAATCTGTAATTCCAGAATTTCTATTAGCTCTACTAGCAACTGGGTGGCAGAGTAGATAGAATCAGGAAGACTTTTCACAAATGAGGAAACTGAGACACAGATGGTCAATGATTTGACTAGGGTTATACATGGCTAGTGTGTACATCTTCCTGATTTCAAGTCCATGACTTTTCCCCCTTAATTGAATTCAATTCACATTTATTATATGAAAGATAGGGTATATTATAAAATAAACAAATAAAAAATATCCCACATACCAACCTCCTCCCCCCACAAAAAACTATACAGTCACAATCCTTACAAGTCCCAGTTCTACATTCAAGAGAGTGTCCTCTCTCTACAAAACAGGGAATGACCATACAAATCACTGTCCTTTGACACTCTCAAATCAGCAGAGAAAAGTTTTATGGGGTCATTTGCGTCTAGCACGTTTGTCCCCCAGGGACAAGGGCTGGGCTCCAAGGTGACAAATACATCCAAGTGTGGCTCTGAAATGAAATCAGCCACACACAATGGCCTGAATGGTCAGGGATCAACCTCTTGTTCCCTGGCTAGGATGGGAAGGGGCTTGATCCAGCCAGCTGAACGAGTCTTTTAGGGCTGCTAGAATAGAATGCTTCTGCTCACTAAGCTTTCTTTCCCCTTTTCTATCCCTTCCTGGAAGTAGGGCAGGCAGGTGTCCAGGGAAAGGAAGCATTAATAGTGGAAAGGCTATGGAGACTTTAGCCACCATTTCAATCAGATCTTTTAAGAAGTCTTTGAGTAGATTCCCATACCTTAGACAAAACAGCAGATTACCATCATGTGAGAAAGTCTTTGGTAGTGACTGGGCTCAAACTCATCTAGCCCTTTTTAGGTCACAAAATTTCCTGGGAGGAGATTTGTATTTTCTCTAGAGGTTGAGCATCTGGCCCAGCAAAAGAAATGCGATGGAAAGAGCTCTGGATTTGGATCCTGAAGACCTGAATTTGATTACCAGCTCTTTCCCTCATCATCTGTATGACCTTGGGCAAAACACTTCTCTCTGAGTTTCATTTTTCTCATCTATAAAACGAGAGGGTTTGACTAGATGTTCTCTCGGGTTTCTTCTAGCCTTAAGTCGATATATCTTTGACCCCTGCTTGGATTGCCCCTGTCACTCTAATTTAAACCCTAAATGGAGTTGTAATGACATTCCTCCTTGGGAAAATGGGTGCAGAGTAAGTAAGTCAGACTCAGGAAGCTCATTGACAGCACTTATTTGGCATCCAATGTATACAGTTTCACTGTTGGGTGCTTTCTGGGGTGATTTAGAGAGACCTGAGAATAGTATTAGCCTAAGTCTATTGTGTAACTAAGGTAGAATGCAAACTGAGATCAACAGTATTCTAATGAAATGAAAACAGGAAGACCAAAGGTCTCTGTGGCAAAACTAAGCAACAGTAGTTTTTGTAATCACCCTTTATCTTAAATGAGGCTTCAATTGAAAGATCATATTGGCTTCTGGGATATCAAAAGGAATGAGAGTGCCACACAAATTCTTGGAAGAATAGAAAGGTTCTACTTTAGAGTTGCGATAGAGACCAAGACTAAATTCTCCCAAGCAACAGCATTAGGAGAATCAAGATACTTGGGTTTCAATCCTAGTTTTCTATATACTCAAAATGTGACCTTTGTAGCTATAGGTCACTCTCTGAACTGCATGTTCCTCATCTTGGCACTGAGTTCTAGGTCAAAAAATCCAAGTAATTTACCCTCTCTGGGCTTCAGTTTCCTCTCAATAAAATGAGGGGATTGGATTAGTAGATGATCTCTAAATTTCTTTCCAGCTCTCAGATCCTGAGATCACTCTAGTCTCTGCTTTCAAAGGAGTTAATCACCACCCTGACTCTGAATTCAGCAATTATAATCTAGGTCATCCATCAGCAAATTCAAGGAGCTTTTCTCTAACAGATCCAACAAAAAGTGTAATAGGAAGCTGTAGAAGGTCACTCTCCAAACTCACACTCCTTATCTTCTCCTTCCTGCTCTAGGTCAAAATGATCTAATCTCCCTGCTGATGAGAGAGCCTCAAACCCCATACTCATACTCTCCAATGATTCAAAATTACTTCATTACTGATTCTGGTTTATGTTTGTCCCCTTAAATAAATTTTCATTTATTGAGCACATACTATATAAGACAGAAACAAACTTCCCAAAACCAAAAAAAAAAATCCCCAAATATATACAGTCACAGTTCTTACAAGCTTATTCTATTAAAGGGAGTTTGAGGTGGTGGTAATAGTAGAATACAATATGTTCACAAGTAAATACAAATTACATACAAAGTAATTTTAAGAAGTAGAAGAATAGTGGGTTTTTTTGGCGTGTGTGTGGGGGGGTCCAGAAAGGCCTCACATAGGATTTGGTATTGGAATTGTGCTCTTTAGGAAGTCAGGGATAGAAAATCAGGAGGGAATGCAAGCGGGACCACTTGAACTCATGGAGACAGGCAATGGAATGACATGAGAATACAAGCCCTTTGTATGACTTGAGTCTATACATCCTGAAAAGATGGGAAGTTCTGGGAAGCTCCAGAGTTCTGATTACTTTTTTCCCCCTTTTCTGGAAAAAAAAAGTGTATGGAGAGATATCTGCAGGAAAGGAAGGATTAGAGAGATCAGAATAAGGAAGGATAGAGGTCCTGCTTTTATGTTCATCTATGGGAAAGACAGTCAGGTCACTGAATTCAAGAGAAAATAGGGGGAGGGGGTAAATTCTAAGGAACAAAGCAGAATAATAAAACTTCAGGACTATCATCTGCAGTTAGAAGGCAACTTCTTAGGCTCCCAAAACAAATCTTCTACTTCCTAGAATTCTCTCCCTCCTAAATCTGAACTGTTTTGAAAACAGATAAAAGTTTTTTCTCCCCTATCTTGGGAAAGCAGCTCTAGGAAACCTCTCTTTCCTCCCTTCTTTCTTGCCTTCACTCCCTGCCAGGTGCAGCTCCTTTTAAGAAATTGCTTGCTTTCATCTGGGTACGGTCTCTATCCTGCTGCCAGGCCTCTGCTATCATATCCACCGACATCACATTTCCTAGTTAGAACCTAGCAAAAACACTGGATGGAAATGAAGTCAGGCCGGAGGCCTTGGCCAGACTTGAGAGAACATCCTCCCACAATCAAGCATTTCAGCTCTGTTCCTGAAATTCCCCAAGGATGAAGCCGGCATTTCTCCATTGGGAAAAGCACCTGGATTGGATTCTACTTCTCTGGGAAGTGACCTCAGTCCTTTACTGGGATTAATTCTTTTGCTTTGCTATTAAATCCCAAATCTATCACAAGAGGGAACATGGTGGGCAGTCTTAGAAAGCAAACTGGGATTAAATTCTAAGGAATTCTAAGGAATTATCTATCACTTTTTTGGGGGGGGCAGTCAGTATTTTTGGAAGTAAGCATGAGAGAGAGAGAGAGAGAGAGAGAGAGAGAGAGAGAGAGAGAGAGAGAGAGAGAGAGCCTGGCCCTTTCTCTAAAATGAAAGGACTTTAATCCCATCTCTAAGGCAGAATGTCAAGAGATATGCATGTCTCCATCTTGATTTCTTACATCTGGGGATGGGGGGATCAAAATTTCTCTCCAAATAGAGGGCGTCCTGAACCTGTATTAAGGTTGAACGTTCAGATCTTCTATTTGTACCTCCAACACCGTCAGAGATGACCGCTAGCTCCTGAGATGGTCTAACCTGTCATCTGTGATGATGCTAATCTTCTGCCTCTCCTTTCTAGGAGGACGTAAGGGTCTGATCTGAGTAGGGTCTTCACCATGGGGTGTGTGTGTGTGTGTGTGTGTGTGTGTGTGTGTGTGTGTGTGTGTAGGAGGTGGGGGGCGGCGGTGACCCTGCCCTCCCCGAGGGACCACCCCATGGCTCGTCCCTGGAGGACCACCAATCTGAGATGTGGAAGGGTTACTTCATCTTTTCCCGACGGTGGGGGCGCGGAGGGGGTGGGGGCGCGGAGGGGCGGGGTCCATGCCCCTCCTTTGTCCGGACAGTCCTCTTGAATCTCCGGGGTCCGCATCCCAGACTGAGGTGTCTCCTTGGCGGCGGAGGTGGGAGCGGGGGACACTTGCATTAGGTGAGCCCTGCCCCTCTCCCAGGAGCACTCCCCGCGTGCTCCGCCCGGCGCCCCTCGGGCCCCACGACCGTGCTCCGGCCCCCGCCCCCACTCACCGGGCTGCCGCCTCCGGACGGTCAGACAGGCTCCACAGGCTCGGGGCTCGGGGCCAGGCGCTGGGCGCTGCTCTCCCACCAGTCCGGCCCGGCGGCTCCGCTCCCCGGTTCTGCCGCGCCGCCCCGGCCAATCACTGCCGCGCCTGCAAAACACGCTCCGGCAACGGCCAATGGGCAAGGCCGCTGCGGGCCGCCGCCCCCTGGGAGGAGGAGCAAGGAGGAGGAGGAGGATGCAGGGGGAGCCAGCCTTGGGGGCAAGGTCCAGCCTGGAGCCGGGGAGCCTCCGGGCCAGTGCCCGGCCCGGGGGGGAGCCAAGAAGCAAGGCTGCTGAGGAGACATGTCATAGAAAAAGAGAGCTGCAAGAGAGGTTCGTGCACCTCTGCTAGCCCAGGTCCTAACCAGCTCCCACCTGTCCTCCGCCCTGCCCTGGTAGATTCCAGACAGGTTTTCTTTTTATTTCTCCCCCCCCCCCCCCATAAAATCACTCCGATCTGTCGCCCCTCCCTGCCTCCCACCATATCCCACCCTAGTCAGACTGGCTGTTCTCTCCACCACAATGGTCCCCAAATTATAGGCCAGATAACCTTAGAAGCCTAGGAAGCTAACCCCTTCGATTTCTAGAGAAAGAAACACACCTAGAGAAGTAACTATTTGCCTAAGGTAAGACAGGTTTGAATCCAAGTCCTTTCATCCTAAATTCAGCATACTTTCCAGTGTACCATGCTGCCTCCCCCAGCCAGTTGCACCCTTCTTCCCCTCCCTGCCTTAGGAAAATATCCAATCTCTTATGATCAGAGTTTTAATCTGCTGATTCTTTCACCCCTATCTGTACGTAGGTTATACCTAAGCTTGGTGCATCAGTCTCCACCTTTTCCCCTCCTTAGATCAGACTCTCATTCATGTTTTCTCTCCCTACCCCTCACTCACATACTCACAATCAGACTGCAACCTACTCTAGCTTTGTCACTACTTCCATATCCCACTCATTGACCCTCCTTTTGTATTGCCTAAAGAACCAGGACTCTCAGCTGTGGAATGGCAGGAGCACTGAACTATAGATTTAGAGATGGAAGGAAACTTAGTGACTTTCAAATCCAGCAGCTACTGGATCAAGGAAATTGAGACATTGATTTGCCTGGTATATCATACAAATGTCAAGTGCAGAAAGCTCAGTCTACAGTAGGACCTCCCTCAATCATCTCACCAGCTCTCATGAATTCAGTTATCATCTCTATGTAAAGGACTCCCACATTTAGACCTACTCTCTCTATCACTCTAGTCTCCCTTCACCAATCTGAGACAGAATTTGAACCTAGGTCTTCTTGGCTCCAAGTTCAGTACTCTAGCTATTAAATCAGAAGGAAGAGGAGAAGGAGCTCCTCAAAGGCCCAAAGCTGCTGACTTTAACCTAAGTTCTAAACAAAGGCCTTGTTCCTAAATTTCCTCCAACTTTGGAACATCCTGGTATGTGGTTCAGTTTTTGCTGTAGACTGGTACTGCATCTTCTTATTGTAGGAAGGTTTTAAAGGAATCAGAAACATAGAAAGACAGAACACAGGAGCATCAGAAATTCTAGTCTAACTCTTTAAGTGCTGAAAATTTTTTTCCCTTTCATCCCCATGCTGAATACTTTATGACAAATTTGGCCCAGAATACAAATTTCACAAGAAATTTCAGTTTATGGTAGTTTCTTCCTAATTACCCTATAAGCAAACCCAAAACAAGTAAATAACAAATAATACTTGCAGAAAACATGCTCCCACAACAAAAGAGCTAACATTAAGAGAAATTCTGGGTCCTTGGGACTGGGGCATTGCACTCATTCCTTCTCCCTAAGAGTTATCTTTGTTCTAATCTCAAGCATAAAGTCATGAGGTTCAGTCCTGGGAGAGTTTAGACTCTAATGAGATGGGGTAGGCTTTCTTTTCTCACACTTTTCAACCCCATACATCTTTATCTTTATGCCTGGTAAGAAGGAAATGATTTAAAGTTAGGAATTGGGCTGATTTCTAGGAGCCCCCATGTGTAGGGAATACAAGGCATTCACTGCATTAGGAATGTATTTCTTATACACAAAGAAAGGCCAATTGATACAAAGGATTCATGTGATAGGACCAGCATTTTCCTGCAGCAATATCTGTTAACCCCAGATTCCTCTCTTTATGCAACCTGACTGACCCTCACTTACTTGTCACAGTTTCTGTGTTGAGAGGATTTTAAAAAATCCCATTTTCTTATAGTTTTAAACCATTCTGACTTGGTGGGTATCTGAATCCACATGAGTCACCATATTTGGATGACTTACTGAACACAGATACATTTCAGATGGAAATAAGGAGGGGCCACATCTAGAGAAGATAAGTTCCACTGTATCCTTGTTGCTTATTCTAATGTATTAGGGCAAATATTCTGTGATGTGTGACCTTATTTTTGTTTTAATAACTAACCTGAACTAGCATTTCTCACCTGACTGCAGATGATACTCTCACTTCTCCATCATGCCCTAAGCTCATTAGAAAAGCTCATCATTTGGAATATCTCATCAACCTTGGTATTCTACCATGTCACAGACCATTCCTCTCTGAATAGAAGCTGGAACCATTAGCTCTAAACCATCTATTTAAGGATGTAACAGCTCAGAACATCTCATAACTTTTCTTTTGGAATTAGTCTTGTTCTTTGTAATTTTTAGAACTTTCACATTTGTTGTTGCTGTTGTTGAGTGTGGTTTTTCTTTCATCTATATTATTGTAGTCAGTTAAGAGAATTATGATTTTCATATTTATTGATATATGTAATGAACTTAATAATAATAATAATAATAATAATTTAAGTTCTAGAGATCCTTTCCATAGGCAGGTTCTGGCCCTGGAAAAAGTGAAAATAAACCAACCAGAGTAATTTGTTTTAATCCTGACAATCCTGCATTCTTTTGCTTGTGTTAACTGAAGTGAATCGGTATATCCTGTATTGTACCCAAGTAAAAATTATATACATTCCCACTACTATGCAATCAACTTAGTCATTCCCATGGGACTCAAGGACACCTATGTTGTCCTACCTAAATGTTCATATCTGTTGTAATTGTTGTATTGTCCTACAGGGGACTTGTCTAGGGAAGATCACTCAAGCCCCCATACTGATTGTTCTATGATCCATCTTCTCCTCTTCCCTTTCCACTTAAGATTATAGTTGGATAGATAGATAGATAGATAGATAGATAGATAGATAAGATACATGGATAGATATATATGTATATATGTATAGTTTCATAACAGTAAGATCGAGCTCCTATCAGGAGAAATAATATGATTTACAAATCAGGCCTTTTTAATGAAAGTAATTAATTATTCTGCTACCTGTTTAAGGGTACTCTGAGTCTGGCCTGCTCTGTTCTGCCCAGGTTAGAAACAGACTCAGTAAAAATTCTGTTAAGTTATTTTGTACATTGTTATTTTGGCTTTGTTTACTTCCCTCTATACAAGGTCATGCAAGTAGTTCCATCTTCTTTTCATACAATAGTATTCCATTACAATCATGTGCCACAATCTGTTTATCCATTATCCCAATCTATGTGTCTCTAGTTCTTTGATATCACAAAAAAATTGCTATAAATATTTTGTGGACTAAATACATATGTGGAATTATAAATAAATAAATAAGTAAACAAGCAAGCAAATAAATTAAAATAAATAAATAAATATTTTGTGGAATAAATATATATGTGGAATTCTTATCAGAAACCTACTTGGGGATATAAACCTAGTAATGGAATCTCTAGGTTAAAAAGAATGGATATTTTAGTCATTTTATTAAAATAATTCTAATTTGCTTTTCAAAAAGGCTTTGCTGAATCTCAGTTCTACTAACCATGAACTGTATCTGTCTTCCCACAACCCCACCAACATGGAATATTCCCCTTTATTGTCATCTTCACTGATTTTCCAGGTGTGATGTGAAACTTCAGTATTTTGGTTTAATTTCTTTTTTAATTAGTGGACTGGCAATGGGGTTAAGTAATTTGCCCAAGGTCACGCAGCTAGGATGATTATTAAGTATCTGAGGCTGAATTTGAACTCAGGTCCTCCTGAATCCAGGGCCAGTGCGATCACTGCAAGCAAGTCACAAGTCTTCTATGAGGGCAATATCTTTTCTCCTTTAACCTCAAATTACTGTCCTTCTTTCTCCCTTTTAGGGACAAACTCCTGGGAAGGAGATGACTTAATTCCTTGTAAACTGTCTTTGAACTCTGCCACTCTACTAAAATTACTTTCTTTAAAGTTACCAACAGTATTTTAAGGGTAAAATCCCTAGGCCCTTCTCTCCTTATTGATGACTGCCTCTCTTGGACCATTATTTTAGGAAAAGTCCCAGTCATGTATCATTTCATTCTTGACTTTACATCTACCTTCTTCATAGCCTTGTCAGTTATCTGACTTCCCTCTCTACTTTCCCCATTCCCCCTATCTCTGGAACTGTTAACCAGGATTGTATCAACTATGAAACTATTCTTGGATATGGTGTGTAGATGAACTTCTTTATGAACTCTGTCACCATTCCTGTAAAATACCCTTCCAGGCCACCACTCTCTTTGGTGTGCTGTCTTCCCTTTTAGAAAGTAAACTCCCTGAGGGCAAAGATGGTCTACCATGTTTTTAATTGTATTTCTAGATCTTAGCACAGTGCCAGTAAGCTCCTACATTCTCTCGTTTCTCTCTCTCTCTCTCTCTCTCTCTCTCTCTCTCTCTCTCTCTCTCTCTCTCTCTCTCTCTATCTCATCTGCCTACCTTCCTGTCTGTCTATTTGACTGCTTATTTGGGGAAAAACATATTCCCTCACTATTTGGTTCCTACTTAACTTTCCAGTTATTCCATATTTCCTAAATACTCCATTCTAGTCAAACTACTCCATGACAGTTATTATCCTACCTCCATATCTCTATACAAATATTATCCATGTCTGGGATATACTTTTTTTCCCTCAATTCTGTTTTGTAGAATACTTGGTTGTTTCAAAGCCCACTTCAGCAACCATCTCTTTGAGAAAGGCTTTCTTTATACCCTAACAAATTATTATCAGTATCTCTCTCTTGAAATAACTTTTTAATGCATTTTATAGGATTATTTCTATACATATTATATCCTCCCTACCCTTGGATAAAATATAAATTCCTTTAGAGCAAGAATTACTTTGTTGTTTTCTTGTGTATTGTTTAATATCTCTTATAGTGCTTTGTAAAGTGCAAACACTTAATAAATAATATGCATTGAACTTATTGAATCTTTCTTTAAGTTTTCCACAAAGGTCAAGCCAGTATCCTGGAAGTCTTCCTCTATTATCATATGATGAATTTCATGCTTACCAACAGAGGATGAAAGCCATCTATCTCTTCTCCTTTGCTTTCACTACATGACAAGTCCACTTCCTTTTCTGGTCATACTTTCCTGCATAGATCTTAGTTGATAATGTGTTGCAGTCTACTGACACCCACCAATTACATTTCTATTGCTTTTTGCTTGACCTGAAAAATCAATTCTTTAGAGTTGGAATTCTATGATTCATTGCAACTTGCCCTTCCTACCTTTCCAGGTTTTATATACTTTATTTCCCTCCACATACTCTTTGATTAAGAGTAATTATATTTTCTGTTGTTCTATTGTTCCTATAGAAGAACTCATGTCTTTCCTTCCTATGCCCGGGATCTTCTCTCTCCTTACTTCCACTTTCTATCCTTCTACAAAACTCAGATTACTGAGTTTCTTCAAAACTTCTTCTACAGGAGACATACTTCAGTACCGCTCCACTCATTCCCCCACCCTCCATTACCAATGCCTTCCTTCTGAAATTACTTTCCATACACACTGTGTATATTGTGTGTATAGATAGCTGTTTGCATATTGTCACCTCCATTAGAATTTAAGCTTCTTGAAGGACTGCATTATTGCTTTTTTTTGTACCCCCACAGCACTCTGCCAAACAGCCAAACAGCATTAGCAGAGGAATATTGAGGTTAAAAAGGTAGCCTTGGTTTCAGGGATGTATCTGCTATATTAAACAAAACGTATCATTTAGAAAAATTAGTTTGTAGGATAACTACTGATAACACATTGTACTGAGAAAAGACCTTCGCATTTACTGAGTTTCTCTTTTCTCGGAGACAATGAGACTTAACAGAAACTTGAAGGCTAATGTGTTTGTCCTGTTTCAAAATAGAGAGTAGAAGTGATCTGAATTCTTAGCAGTGTTCAGTGTCCTGGCATCATGAAGATGATGATAATAAAAGAATTATAATAGGTAGCATTTATATAGTGTTTTAAATTCTACAAAGTATTTCACAAATATTGTCTCATTTGATCATTACAAAAACCCTGAGAGGTTAGTGCTATTAGTACCTCCACTTTTAGGTGAGAAAGCCAAGGGAGACAAAAGTTAAGTGGCCTGTCAGAGGTCATCCATTTAAGTATCTAAAGTCAAATTTTAATTCAGGTATTACTGATTCCTGGTCCAGCACTCTGTCCACTGTGCTACAGTTACATAGGAAAATGACATTTTAGAGTAGGAATCTTAACATGGGGTTTGTGAACTCATTTAATTTATGGAGAATATAGGTATATTTGAATAACTGCCTTCTCTTTTCCTTTCTATGTTTTATTTTATAAATTTAAAGACATCTTTCTAGAAGAGGTCTAAAAGTTTTACTAGAGTACCAAAAGGGTCCATAACACAAAACTATTAAGAATTCTTTAGAATTTTTTAACCTAGAGTCTAGGCAGCAAGGTCAGAACATGGGAGATTATACTTCTATCATTCTTTGCACTGTTTCGATCATCTCTGAAGTATTTTGTTTTGACTGGACTATTTTTTCTCTTCCCTTCTCTTTTCCCTTCTCTCTTCTCTTCTTTTCTCCTCTCCTCTCTCTCCTCTTTCCTCTCTTCTCTAGTCCCTCTTCTCCCTTCCTCTCTACTTTCTTCCCCTTCCTTCCCTTCTTTTCTTTTTTTCTTCTCCTCTAACATGCATGAATAACTTTATGTTCAGTATGTTCAGAGAAAGGTGATCAGAATGATGAGAGGACTAAGACTTTGTCATAAGAGTAATGTCTGAAGAAACTGCAGATTTTTACAGAAGACAGTGGGTGGGATGAGTGGAAGAAGAGAAGAATGATAGCTGTATTCTTGTATTTGAAGGACTGTCAAGAAAAAAATGAGATTAGGTTTTTGTGTTTGACTTATAAACTGCAAAGCATAAGATTTGGATCAGAGATAAGGAAAAACTTCCTAACAATCACAGTTGCTCCAAAGTGTAATGGGCTGCTCATCTTATAATGAATGCTCCCTTATTGAAAAGAAAAAGCAGAAGTTGGATGACTACTTCTTCAGGATGTAGAGACCACTACTATTCAGAAAAGAAAAGGGAGAGAGTTTTTTATTGTTTGTTAATTTTTGAGAGGGGGACAAGGGAAACCTCTTTGGTATCTCTATAATTTCTCTGCAATTTACTCATCTGAAAAATGGAAAAAATATTCTGATTGCTTATCAATTGGAGAATGACTTGTATTTTTATAAATTTTATTCAGTTTTATGTATACTTTAGAAATGAGACCTTTATTAAAAAACTTGTTGCAAAATTTCCCCCTATTTCCTGCTTTTCTTCTAATTTTATCTGCATTGGTTTTGTCTTTGCAAAATCTTTTAATTTTATGAACTCAAAATTATGCATTTTCCCTCCTGTGATCCTCTCTATCTTTTATTTGGTATGCGTGCATAGAATATTATTGTACATACATGCCTGAAGAGAACTTATTTGGAGTCAGTAATACCAAAATTCAAATTTGACTTCAGACTCTTAAATGTTTGATCTCTGAAAAGTAACTCAAGTTTACCTGCCTCAGAAATTTGGTAATTTCTTCTAAACTCCACTAATTTGCCAATGATATCACCATTTATATCTAAACCATAAAACCAATTTGAACTTCCCTTGATATATAGTGTGAGATGTTGGTGTATGCCTAGTTTTTGCCAGACTACTTTCTAGTTTTCTAACAGTTTTTGTCAAATAATGAGTTCTTACTCCTAGTTTTGGGGATCTTTGGGTTTATCAGTTACTCTCCATTTTACCATCTGGTTTGCACCTTACTTAGTGGTAGTAGAACTGATGGTGAAAAAAAAATGCCACATTGTTAAAGAAAATCCTTTCCATTTGTATTTTTCCAATTCCTCTCTCTACCTTTTCTTATCATCTTTTCTGATGCTGAGTCAAATAGTTGTCTGGTAATTCCCTGAGTGTTACTTTCCTTTTTAAAGGAAGATAAGATACAGCTAAGTTCACACCATGCCAACTGTCACTGCTCCCCCTTTTTGGAAAGTCATTTTGGCCCTAAGAATTGTTGGATATATGAGAGAGGAATTACATTTCCAGAGAGGCTAGTTCTCTTGTGAGCCTCCAAAAGAGATTCCAAAAGGAGTAAGGAATGGGATAACAGAGAATGAGAAAATAAGAAATCATATTAGCTGCAGTTCCAACTTGCTGGTATCATGATACTTCTTTTTTTGTATCATGCTTTTAGCTTTATAAAGTGAATTTGAATACCATTATTATCTCATTAAATCTTTGAAATAATCCCTGTGTGCTAGGAACCATAAATATCATTATTATACTTATTTTATAGTTGAGGAAAGTGAAGTTCAGAAATGATGTGATTTGTTCAAACATATCATATAATATATTATTAATAATAATATGATAAGCTAATTAATAATAATAGGTTACTTGACAAAATCAGGACTTGGACCTTGGGTTTTTTTTATTTGAAATTCAATGTTTTATTTAAAAAATTTTGCACTTAAACATGGGTCCTCATTCCCCTGAAAGAGCATTCCTCTTTGCAAATTAGAATAGAAAAAGATAGTAATGGAGGGTTCTGGGGCCTGCTTACACTGGCTTCTGAAGAACAATTGCTACATTTTCAATGTGACTGTGAGATTTTACACTCTGGAAACTGACAGATAACATAGATCAGAGATTGCTTTATTTTTTGTTGATTTTCCAGACTCAAGAAATTAGAAAAAAAAGTTAATATTGCAGATTGATTAAAATTTAAAGTGTGTCAAGAGTACATTTTTGAGAGTACATTTTTTACTACCATACCTCTATCCCACTCCAACCACCCAAGGCAGCTAGGTTATACAGTGGATAGAGCACTGGCCCTGGAGTCAGGAGGACTTGAATTTAAATTTGACTTTAGACACTTCCCAGATCTTGGCAACTCACTTAATCCTGTTTACCTCAGTTTCCTCATTTATAAATGAACCAGAAAAGGAAATGGCAAACTACTCCATTGTCTTTACCAAGAAAACCCCAAATGGGATCATGAAGAGCTGCATATTAGCAATTGACCAAACAACAACTGTATATCCCTTTAAATCTTGATTTCACACAGTCTGTTTTTTTTAAAAAGTACATATTATATTCTCCATTACTTTCAAGGCTATCCTGCTTGTCTGTTCCTTTGGAACTTCTTTCTGTTCTCTTCTATGCATTTTCTTTTAAATAATTCAATGACTATATTTTCTTTCTTTTTTTTTTTTGTGGTTGTTTTTGGTAATGGCTTGTTACCTTCTTTATTCCCACTAAATGAAAACAAAACAAAAAATGAAACTTGTAACAAATAAACATAGTCAAGCAAAACAAATACATACATTGACCATATCTACTCTATATGTTTCATTCTGCACCTAAAATCTATCCCTGCTTTATCAGCTAGTGGGTTAATTGCTTCATAATCAGTCTTCTGGCATTGTCCATTGTTGCAGTGATCAGAGATGTTAAGTTTTTCAAAATTTTTTTTTGATAAAATGTTTTAAATTTATAAATTGTTCTCCAGGTTCTGCTCAGTTCCCTCTGCATTAATTCATACAAGTCTTCCCAGGTTTCTCTAAAACTGTCCTTTCCATCATTTCTTATACAATCCATATTCCATAATTTGTTCAATCATTTTCCAGTTGATGAGTATGCCCATTTGTTTTCATTTTTTTTGCTACAACAAAAAGAGAGCTGCTATAATAATTTTTTTACATGTGGGGGTCCTTTTTTCTTTCTTTGATCTGTTTGTGGGATAGACCTGTTGATAGTATTCCTAGGTCAAAGAATATGCATAGTTCAGTGACTTTTTGAGTATAATTCTAAATTAGTTTCCAGAATGACTGAATCGTTTCAGAACTCCATCAACAGAACATTAGTGTTCCTGTCTTCCTACTGACACTCCAATAAACTGCTCTTCCAGTGTTCTTTCCTATATTATGCTATAAGTTTGCTCTAAGGATTGCTCTGAGGAATTATGAAAAAGTAGAGAATATTTATTTATTTTTGAAAAGAACTTAGGACTTTACTTATATCCACAGCTCCTAGTGAAGAACTTCTATTAATGTGGATAAGCATCAACTCTGTCTTTTATATAAAGGAATTACCTGGGGTCATCTAGCTTGAACACAGATCTTCTTCCCCTTGAAGTCCCCTCCCTATCTACTATGACAGATTTTCTCTGACTTCTGTAAAAAGTATCTAGCTGTTTCAAGAATATCCTGTTAGTAGACTAGTCAGAATCTACATTCTTTCCTATATACTTAGCCTAAATCTTTTCTTTCTGTCCAATGAATGATGAATAACTGATTATAAAAGAGGGTTTACTAATCTGAACCCAGATCAAGAGGATATAGATCTGTCTCCCACAGTGGGAATAGGCAAATGAGTAAATTGATGTTTTTAACCTATGCTGTCAAACACTTGGTTGGCAGCCCAACAAGAACTGCCTGCCTCCTGTCCCATCCCTTCACTTGATTTTTAGTCATAGAATATAAACATATGAATGGAGTTATATCCCATTTCTGTTACCACTCCCTCAACTCTGGCATAGAGTCCAAAGAAGATGGGATGGGGGCCTTCACATGTAGCTAAGGTTAAATTAAAGTTTAAAACAAAATTGACCAGGTGGCTTGCTTTCTAACCAAGACTGATTTTAAATCAAAGCACAGTGAGATTGTTTTCATTCCTCTCATTTGGAAGCTCCAGATGCCACCTGCTGGAAGGATCTACCTCACTGTATTGCCCAAATCAAGACTCAACCCCCTATTTGGGGGAAGTTTTTGAATAATAAAAACCACTTGTCATTTATACATCATATGGTAAAGTAAGAGATGAAATACTCAAAAATCCTGAACTTTACTTATAGGTAATGACTTCAAAAACTTTTCAGTACATCTGGATCAGGGTGGCATGGTATACAGACAGGACTTAAGATTTAAGGAAATGTAAATTCAGCTCTGGCATTAGACATTTACTAACTGTGAAAGTTAGTCTTGCTTCCCTCATCTGTAAAATGGATATAAAATCACCTGCTTCACAGGGTTTTTGGAAGGATAAAATGGGACTGCATGTAGGCATATGCTTAACAACTATCTCTCAGAAGAAAAAAAAAACAACTAAACTCAACCCTGTACCTACAATACTCTTTTAAATTTAATCTATATGATTGTGGGGGTCCGGCCTCCGTGGGGTCCTTGGAACCTGATAGGAGGGATAGAGTCGGCGAAATGAGTTGAGTCAACACAGGATTAAAGGCAGGAGCAGGTTGACTGACTATCAGCTGCTTGGATTTATTTTTATAGTCTCAGAATCATATTAAACAAGCAAACTAAAATTATTTCCTTGGTTACAAAAGTGTACAATTTTCATCATTAATCATATAGTTCATATGGTTACAAGTTTCATCATGTAGTGGTTACAAGTGTGATTATCAATCATGTAGTTAATTTTCTTGTTCCTGCTCAGACCGTGATGACCTCAACCTGTCTGTTGCCTAGTTTGTTGCTGCATAGTAAAGTTATTAATTAAGCAGAATTTTCCTGATAATAATCTTTGATATAATTTGTTTAATGGAATGCTTTTATGTTTTTGTGCCACATGTGTAATGTTTTTCGATATGCTCCCTTGACAACCTATAGTGAGGGCAGTTATGTTTGTCCACCTGTCCATTGACTCCTTCAATAACCAATTTTCCTTTCAGCCCTTGTTGGTAGATGCCACAGTTTCTATGACTTTAATTCTTTCCCAATAAACTAAGGCTGTTAGAGTTCACATATTGGTCACCTATACTAACTATTCTCTTACCATCTTTATCATATATTCCTGTGTATGGTAAGGGGGGCAAAACTTTTAGTTTCCTCGGAATTCTATCTGACCCATCTTGTATCTGTTTTCCCTGTATATATTCTGACGTCTCCCTGGGACTCTCAGTGCTGTATTTTCCAAAAATTTCATAATGTTGAAGCCTTTTGTATGTCTCAGGGAGAGGCAATCCTGTTAAAATTTGGACAGAGTTTACAATCTATTTTAATTTCTCTGAAATCCTTCCTTTATAGTCATTCCACTATTAGGACGAGTAAGTTTTGCAATCAATAATTGACCTATAAATATGGGTATACATGGAATCCCTATATATATATATTGAAGAAGGAAATGTTGTTCCATCAGGAAGTGTGACTGCTTTGAGTCTTCTTGCCGTGTCTGTGTCAAACAGCTTAGAGACCCTGGCTCCCAACATATGATTAACATTTTTTCCTATCCCTTTCTTAAGTATAGAAAAATCAGCAAAATAATAAATCAAACTCTGATTTATAGTGATTACTGATTTCCAGAGTTAAATGTTCATAATGAATGAAAATTTAACAATTGATTCTTGCCTATACTCCATACTCTCTGATTATATGTAAAATGCTTTGAAGACCTTAATGCCCTCTATAAGTAATAATAATTAAAAAATGCAACTTTGGGGTGGAGCCAAGATGGTGGCACGAAGGCAGCATTTCCCAGGAACTCCTTCCCCACCAAACTCCTAAAGCCAACAGATTATGACTACAGTCAAAATTTAGAGGGGCAGAATCCAGAGAAAGACTGAGTGATATGTTTTCCTAGTCCAAGATAACTTAGAAGTTCTGTGGGAAATGTGTGTTTCATTAGGACCTGGAGTTGGAAAAATACCTGGTTGCAGCACAGCCCCTGAATAGCTTGAAGGAGCAGGGAAGGAACTCTGCTACACCAGAATCAGTGTGGCATGAGGGATCACTGGCCACAGAACCTGCAGTGAAGATCTGGAGAGAGCAGCCTGCAACCCCTGAGATGGTAAGGGGGTCAGGGAAGACTGAAGAAATTTCTCTGCTCTCTCTTGGGGTAGGACTCTGCTGTTTGCCCACACTCAGTTCCAGGTTGCAGTTTGGGCTTCCATACTAAGTAGCCAAGCAGGACTCCTCCTTACAGGTCCAAGGCAGAGGGAAGTGCCGGGGTGGGGTGGGGGGATCACCTACTTATCAAAGTACAGGCAAGAGAGCATAAGATCTTGGAGGAATAAAGGCCCTAGTGGGGTGTCCCCCACCAAAACTCCAAAGTCTTGGAAATGCTGTAAATTAGTCTTGGGCTGAGGAAATGAATAAACAACTGAAAAAGAAGAATCTGACCTTAGAGAATTACTTTAGTCCCATGGAAAATCAAAATACATACTCAGATGATGACAAAATTGAAACGTCCATATCCAAAACCTCCAAGAAAAACATGAGATGGGCTCAGACTAAGGATGAGCTCAAAAAAGACTTTGAAAAGGAATTAAGGGGAAAATTGGGAGGAGAAATGAGAGCTATGCAGAAAAATCATGAAAACCAAATCAACAGCATGGTGAAAGAAATACAAAAAAATACTGAAGAAAATAATATGTTACCAGTTTAGGCCTAATGGAAAAAGCAAAACAAACAAAGCAAATGAGGAGAAGAATGACTTAAAAAAGCAGAATTGGCCAGCTGGAAAAGGGGATAAAAAAGTTCTCTAAAGAAAATAACTCCTTTTGGAACTAAAGGAAGTTGATGACTTCACAAGAAATCAGGAAGAAATAAAACTCTTCCAAAAAAAGGAAAAAAAATTAGAAGAAAATGTGAAATATCTCATTGGAAAAACAACCAACCTCAAAAACAGATCCAGAAGAAATAATTTAAAAATTATTGGGCTATCTGAAAGTCATGATCAGAAAAAGAGCCTAGACTTCATTTTTCAAGAAATAATACAATTGCCCTGAGATCCTAGAAGCAGAGGGTAAAATAGAAATTGAGGGAATTCACCAGTCACCTCTTGAAAGACATCCCAAAAGAAAAACTTCCAGGAATATTATAGCCAAATTCTGAAACTCCCAAATCAAAGAGAAAATTCTAAAAACTGCCAGAAACAAACAATTCAACTATGGAGGCTCCATAGCCAGGATTACTACACAGGATCTGGCAGTATCTACATTAAGGGCTCATAGGGATTGGAATATGATATTCTGGAAGGCAAAAGATCTTGGTTTACAACCAAGAATCAACCACCCAGCAAAACTGAACATCCTCTTTTAGGGGAAAAGATGGACAGTCAATGAAACAGGGAACTTTTAAATTTTCCTATTGAAACAACCAGAGCTGAACAGAAAGTTTGATCTCCAATTACAGGACTCTGGTGAACCATAGAAGGGGTAGATGAGAAGGACTAACTATGAGGAACTTAATGTTATTGAACTGTTTGTATTCCTGGGAAGAATATATTGATAACTCATAGAGACTTTCTCATTTATAAGTGCCGTTAGAAGGAGCATATATAGACAGGACACAGGAAGGAGCAGAATATGATGGTATAACATGGTAAAAAGATGGATTGAATGGGTGATAAAGGACAGTACTGGGAGGAAGGGAAAGGAGATGAAGAAGAAGCTAATAAATTTCATATAAAAGTCAAGAAAAAAGCTTTTTTTTAATGCAGTGGAAAGGGGGAAGGCAAGGGGGGGATGAATGAGCCTTCATTCTCATCAGAAATGACTCAGAGAGGGAATAATATACATACTTAATAGGGTGAGGAAATCTATCTTACACTAGAGAAAAATGAGAAGAAAGGGATGGGATTGGAGGAATGGGGGGAGGGAAGGGGGGAATAGGTGATGGAAGAGAGGGCAGATTGAGAGAGAGAGTACTCAGATACAACACACTTTTGGATGGGGCCAGGATGAAAGGAGAGAGAGAGAATAGAATAAATGAGAGTGGGGAGGAATAGAGTGGAGGTACGGTAACTATGGGAAAAATATTGAAGCAACTTCTCTAGTGGATTTAAGATAAAGAAAGCAACTCACCCCAGAGACAGGGCCGTTAGACTCTGAACACAGACTGAAGTATATTTTTTTTCTCTCTCTCTCACTCACTATTCTTGAGGTTTTTCATTTTATTGGGGGGGAGGGGGGTTTATGTTTACTCATAACAAAATTATTGCAATAATAGTTAAAATAAATTAAACTTCACTTTCCAAAAAAAGAAAGAAACTATGAGGGATGGGAATTCAGGGAAGCCTGGAAGGATTTGCATAAACTGATGCTGAGCGAGACGAGCAGAACCAGAAAAACATTGTACACCCTAACAGCAACATGGGGGTGATGACCAACCTTGATGGACTTGCTCATTCCATCAGTACAACAATCAGGGATAATTTTGGGATATCTGTGATGGAGAATACCCTCTGGATCCAGAGAAAGAATCGTAGAGTTTCAAAAAAGACCAAAGACCTTTAATTTTGGCGGGGGGAAACCCCATCATCTTACTATGTAATTCTGCTATCTCTTATACTTTATTTTTCTTCCTTTAGGATATGATTTCTCTCTCATCACATTCAACTTAGATCAGTGTATACCATGAAAACATTGTGAAGACTAACAAAACTGCCTTCTGTGGGGGGAGGGGAGGGAGGGAAGCTTAGGGGGGGAAATTATATAACTCAAAATAAATAAAAAAATTAAAAAAAATACAACTCTGGAAAAGCCACCAGTTAGCTTTGAGGTGTTGACCAATCCTTTTCTGGACCTTAGTTTCTCCTATTTTAGCTCAGGGGTGGGATTAAATTGCTTTCAAAGTCCCTTCTAGCTATGTCAATAAGCTTTTTCTCTATAAAAGCCACTGACACTTTACTACAATTTCTACTATTATATTAAACTGGGTACTCAGGTTGGCAGACCTGTGGGTTTATTGACAGAGAAGTCCAAAATGCACCATAGTGTTATGGAAAGTTCATTGGTCTTGGAGTCAGAAATCTGTGGCCTGAGACCCTAGTTTTGTCATTGATGAGCAAGAGAAAAATAATTTGATCTCTGAGTTTCAATTGATTGGTGAATCTCTGCATGTAGTGATATTCACTTCTTCTGTGGTAAACTCCATCTCCATCAGCTTCTTTGCCTTCCTCCTTTCTCTGTATCCACTTCCCTCAACAACCCTTTCCATTTTCTAACTCTGACTAATACTCTTTAACTATTTAACTATTAGAGTGTAACCCCCTTGAAAGTATTGTTGTTCAGTCATGGCTGACTCTATTTGACCATATTTGTAGTTTTTTTTTGGAAAAGATCCTGGAAAGATTTGCCATTTCCTTTTCTGGCTTATTTTCAGATGAGGGAACTAAGGCAAAAACAGGTTTAAGTGACATGCTCAGAGTCACACAGCTAGTAAACTTCTGAAGCCAGATTTCAACTCAGGAAGATTAATTTTCCTGACTTAAGACCCAGCACTCTATCTGCTATACCACTTAGTTGCCTCTATGACCATCTCACTTTCTTATATTTATATTTATATCCCTAGTGATTAGCAAAGTGTTCTTGCTCATAATAAACACAATAAAAGATCTATCTATTGCTATTAATTCCTTCTTGGATAAAATATAGGTATATTTTACCCTAAAAGCTTGTATGGATTGTTGTGAGTCTCATAAGAGATAAAATATATGAACTTTTAATTAGCTCTTCTCAAATGAGAAAGACAAAAAAGATCATTAAAAGTTAACTGAAAGTCAAAGTGAATATAGGTGTACAGGTGAGCCTGCATTGACTCCAGAGTCAGAGGCCTGTGAGGAGCAAAAGAAATGTCAACTCCTAGTTTAGGTGATCAGGAGACCAATGTAGGTATGAAGTGCTTTAACTAGAAAAGAGTTTACAAATTTGTACTGGATAGTTTTCCTTCTTGAGTACTTTTGATTATCAACTACTCTATTCTTTATTTTTTCTGTAAACTATTCTTATCCTTTTGAATAAACTCTGAGGCATGAATCCTTTGGAACAGGGAAGAAGAAAAAGGAGAGTAATTAGTAGTAGGGGGTTGGGGGGAGGAGGAAAGGTCATGATAGAGTGTTACTGAAACAGAAATGGATGGGAATCTCACCAAAGCAAGGCAATTCTTTTATTTCACTCAATGATTCTCTCCATAGAGACTATTGTAATTTTTTTCTAATCTCTTTAAATCTCCCATACCTTCACTGCTGCCCTCATCTCTCAGATGAGAAAATTGTATAATATTTTACTATTTGCAGTGAGCTTACTCTTAGCTCCTTCTCTCTATCTCAAAACCCCATGATATCAAGTTCCACTCTCTCCTCATTTACTTTAGCATCAGTTGAGCTGTTCTTTCTCTTCATTGAGGCCAAATCCTCTACTTATGCCCTTGATTCCATCCCCTCCTATGTTCTGCAGCAAATTGCCTCCTCAAGCCTTCTCTCTTCTGATCTATAATCTCCCTATATATCTTCTTTTTCTGTTATCTAAATTTACTAAAGTCTTTTTTACCCTTTAAAAATAAATACTCTCTACATTCTCTCACTTGGAAAGCACATCAGTTCCCATGAGTTTATCATCACATTTAAGCAAATGACTCCCAGATCTATATCCAACCCCAATCTATCTCCTAAACTCCAACTTCCAAATTGACGTCCCAAAGACATTTCAAATTCACCATGTCTGGAATGGACCTTATTATCTCCCCCTCCCCTCCAATTCTTTGATTTTTGACAAGTATACTATTTCCTTCTAGTATCCTAGATTGTAAACTTAGGCATTATAATTTCCTCACCATCCTTTATGCTACATATGCAATCAGTTGCCAAATATTGTTATTAAACAGAAGTGGGTGGGATCTTTCCAAAGCAAGGCGATTATTTCATTTATTTATTCATTTATTTTAATTGTTTAGTTTTTTCTCTCAATGATTCCCCATTATCCCCCCTCCCCCATAGAGACTATTGCAAATTTTTCTACACTCCTTAAACCTCCCAGAACACTCTTGACTTTATACCTTTATCATTACTCAAATAGCAGCCATTCTATTTCAGACTTGCATCACTTCATGTTTATACTATTTTTTGAATAATAGTTTATTTTCCCCTCAATTACATGTAAAAACAATTTTAGCACTTTAAGCTTTGAGTTCCAAATTCTCTTCCTTCCATCCTCTCTCCTTGAAACAGTAAGAAATCTGATATGTTATACATGTATAGTCATGATGAAACATTGAAAAATTAGTCATTTTGTGCAAGAATACTCAAAAGAAAGGAAGAAAAACAGTGAAAATAGTATTCTTTAGTCTGTATTCAGATAATATCAATTTTTTCTCTAGAGGCAGTGGTCATCTTTTATCATGAATCCTTTGAGATTGTCTTAGATCATCATATTGCCAAGAATAGTGAAGTCATTCATAGTTCTTCATGGTATAATATTGCTGTTACTATGTACAGTGTTCCCCTAGTTCTTCTCACTTCACTTTGTAACAATTCATTAAGTCTTTCCAGGTTTTTCTTAAATCATCCTGCTTGTTAGTTCTTTTTTTAAATTTATTTTGTTCTATTTAATATTTATTTATTCTCATTTTGTACAAATAATGTTTTTTATACATTAATAAAATATTCTTGTTTAAGAATAAACAAAATACCCCCTCCCCCCAAAAATATAGACTCGCTTGAGTGATAAAGTAAAGGGGAGAGAAAAAAATTAAAATCAAAATAAAAAACATAATGGTAATAATTGTAGGTATGGCCAGGTGACTCAGTGGACAGAGCACTAGCCCTGGAGCTAGGAGCACCCCAGCCCAAATCCGGCCCCGTACACCCAACAATCACCCAGCTGTGTGACATGCAAGCCACCCCAACCCTACTGCCCAGCAAAAACCAAAAAAAGAAAAAAAAGACCCAAAATAAAATAAAATAGTAATAATAGTAGGGGTGGCCGGGTGGTGGACAGAGCACTGGCCCTTGAGCCAGGAACACCTAGGTCCAAATCCGGCCTCAGACACCCAAGGATCACCCTGCTATGTGGCCCCAGACAGGCCACCCAGCCCCATTTGCCCTGCACCCTGCCAAAAAAAATAACGATAATAATAAATGTGCTTCAGTCTGTGTTCCAGCACCACTAACTCTGTTGCAGGTGGATCACATTCTTTATGATAAGTCCATCACAGAAGTTACTTCCATATTTTCCCACCATTGCCATTGCAGATTGCAACTCCTTCCTTTCATATTTCTCCACTACCGTGTACTATATTTTCTCTCTCCTTTCACTCTGACTCTGCTGTAGGGTAGCTGAGTGGTACAGCAGACAGATCCCTGGCCCTGGGGCCAAGAGGGCCTGAGCCCCCATACCACTCCTTAGGCCTAGCATCCACCTGGCCCTATGGTCCCGGACAGGCCATCCAATCCCAGCCCCTTGCAAGAAGTAAAAAAGAAAATGCATTATATCTGACCACTCTCCCCCCATGGTCCATCCTCTCCTCCTTCATTCACATCCCCACCCCTTTCCCCTGTCCCCTCCCTCTCTTTCTTACTCCAGATGTCTATACCTCACTGACTATATGTGCTGTTTCCTTTCCTAGCCACCTCTGATGAGAGCGAAGATTCCCTCATTCCCCCTTGCCTTCCCCCCTTTCATATCATTGCAATAGCTCATTGTAATAAAGAAAAATCTTATTATATGAAATATCTTGGCCTATTCCCCCCTCTCCTTTTTCTTTCTCCCATTACATTTCCCTTTTTTTCTATTGACTCCATTTTTACACCCTATTTTTATCTTCAAATTCAGCTTTCTCCTGTGCTTCAACTATAAAATCTCCTTCTACCTACTCTATTAACTGAGAAGGTTCATATGAGTATTATCAGTGTCATTTTTCTATACAGGAATACATGCAGTTCATCATCAAGTCCCTCATATTTTCCTCTTCTCCTCCACTCTCTATGCTTCACCTGAGTCCTGTATTTGAAGATCAAACCTCCTGTTCAGCTCTGGCCATTCCAAAAGGAACATTTGAAATTGCCCTGGTTCATTGAAAGTCCATATTTTACCCTGGAAGAGGACATTCAGTTTTGTTGGGTAGTTGATTCTCAGTTGCATTCTAAGCTCTTTTGCCTTCTGGTATATTATATTCCAAGCCCTATGAGAGCTTTTAATGTAGTTGCTGCTAAGTCTTGTGAGATCCTGATTGCAGCTCCATGGTATTTGAATTGTGTCCTCTGGCTGCTTGTAATATTTTCTCTTTGACTTGGGAGTTCTGGAACTTGGCTATAATATTCCTGGGGGTTGTTTTTTTTTTTTTTTTTTTGGATCTCTTTCTTGGGGAGATTGGTGGATTCTCTCCATTTCTGTTTTGCCCTCTGCTTCTAGGATATCAGGACAATTTTCCTGTAGTAATCTTTGAAAATGATGTCAAGGCTCTTTTCCTGATCATGACTTTCAAGTATCCCAATAATTTTTAAAGTATCTTTCCTAAATCTGTTTTCCGTATCAGTGCTTTTTCAATGAGATGTTTCACATTTTCTTCTAATTTTTCATTCTTTTGGTTTTGAAGTATTGAGTCCTGATTTCCTGTAAATTCAGCAATCTCCCTGAGTTCTATTCTTTGTCTGAAGGATTTGTTTTCCTCAGAGAGCCTTCTTATCTCTTTTTCCACCTGTCCAATTCTGCTTTTTAAAGCATTCTTCTCCTCAATAACTTTTTGAACTGTTTTATCCATTTGATCTAAGCTGGGTTTTAGCATGCTATTTTCTTCAGCATTTTTTTGGATTTCCTTGACTAAGCTGCTGACTTCATTTTCATGTTTTTCTTGCATCTCTCTCATTTCTTTTCCCAGTTTTTCTTCTTACTCCCTCATTTGATTTTCAAAGTCTATTTTGAGCTCTGTCATAGCCTGAGCCCAATTTCTGTTTTTCTTGGAGTCTTTAGATGCAGGAGCTTGTGCTTCCTCATCTTCAGATTGATTGTTTTGTTCCTTCTTGGGCTCATAGGCAAAGTATTTCTCAATGGTGTTCCTCTTTTTTTCTCTGTTTACTCATTTTCCCAGCCTGAGCCTGGTTTTGGGGTGCTTCCTGAGCTTTTGGGACACTCCCACAAGGATCTCAGTGTGTGAGGCTCTGTCTTCCCTCCTGGTCTGTGAATGACCATAAGCACCCCCCCTCTGCCATGGGGCTGAGGTGGGGGGGCCCTGCTGTTCTATGGGGGGCCTAGATTGCAATCAGGATCTGAATGTGGTCAGAGCCCCAGAGTCCTGTTCCAGGGGCAGAGGACAGAGCTCGGCAGTCTCTCTTCACTCCCATCCCTCAGCTCAATGGGCTCATGCCCTGGAGGCTCCTGCTTACAAGCTTCTGCTTCCTGTTTCTGGATCTGGGCTGCTTGCTGTGTGCCCTGAGGGCTGGACTTCACATGTTTGCTCTGGCTGAGGTCCCCCGCTGTTCCCCCAAGTTGTGCTTGGTGCTCCCCGGGGCATAGACAAGGAAACTGCCCTGCTGCTGTGAGCCCCCGCCTCCCAGCAACCTGGGGCTGCCTCCGGGAGGCTGAAGTTCTTTCACTCTGGCAGGCCACCCCTCTGGTGGGCAGCCCCTCCAATCCCGGGGAGCAGAGCCTTTCTGCTCTTTTCCAGGTTACCTTGCATTGGAGAACTGCCTCACTGGGTCCCTCTGTGGGTTCTGTCTCTTGAAAATTTAGTTAGAGTCCTTAGTTTTTAAGTTTTATGCAAGAGCACCTAAGAGAGGATCCACTCTTGTTGCCATCTTGGCTCCACCCACCTGCTTGTTAGTTCTTATAGCACAATAGTATTCCATCATAATCATATACCACATCTTATTCGACCATTTCCCAATTGATGGGCATACCCTTGATTATCAGGTCTTTGCTACTACCAAAAATAAAACTGCCATAAATATTTTTGTGGAGATAAGTTCTTTTTATCATTGCATGCACTTGTAAAAATAAATAAATAAAATATTTTTTAAAAAAGACAATAGTTTCTTTTCCTTTTTTATGTTTATACTTTTGCAAAATCTTCCTATGTTTTCCCTGTCTTCCCTCTCCAATTTATTATTCACACAATTGCCAAAGGATTTTATACTAGCAAAGGTCTGACCATGTCATTTTAAAAAAAGATTTTATTTATTTTGAGTTTTACAATTTTTCCCCTAATCTAACTTCCCTCCCCCATCCCCCACAGAAGGTAATTTGCCAGTCTTCATATTGTTTCCATGGAATACACTAATCCTAATTGAATGTGATGAGAGAGAAATCATATCCTTAAGAAAAAAACATAAAGTAAAAGAGATAGCAAGACAATAAGATATCAGTTTTTTCCCCTAAATTAAAGGTAATAGACCTTGGTCTTTGTTCAAATTGCACAGTTCTTTCTCTGGATACAGATGGTATTCTCCATTGCAGACAGTCCCAAATTGCCCCTGATTGTTGCACTGATGGAATGAGCAAGTCCATCAAGGTTGATCATCACCCCCATATTGTTGTTAGGGTGTGTGGGGGTCCAGCCTCTGTGGGGTCCTTGGAACCTGACAGGAGGGATAGATTCAGCGAAATGAGTTGAGTCAACAAGTGGGTAAAGGCAGGAGCAGGTTGACTGACTGTCAGTTGCTTGTATTTATTTTTATAGTTTCAGAATCATGAATGTTTCAAGCAAACAAGCAAGCTGAGATCATTTCCTTGGTTACAAGAGTGTACAATTTTCATCATCAATCATATAGTTCATATGGTTACAAGTTTTTATCATGTGATTACAAGTTTAAGTAATAATCATATAGTTAATTGATTTCTTATCCCTACTCAGACCATGATGACCTTAACCTGTCTGTTACCTTATTTATTACTACATTGTATAATTGTTAATTCATTTAAAGTTATTTAATTAAGCAATTCTTTTAATGGAAAGTTTTTTATATTTTTTGTGTAGGTAATGTTTTTCGATACACTTCCTTAACAATCTATAGTGAAGGCCTTTATGCTTGTTCACCCATCCATTAACTCTTACAATAACCAATTTTTCTTTCAGGCCTTGTTGGTAGAAGCCACAGTTTCTGTGACTTTTTTATTCTTTCCCATAAAACTAAGATTATCGGTCACCTGTACTAACTATTTTCTCATCATCTTTTTCATATATTCCTGTGTATGGTAAGGGGGGGGAGAACTATTAATTTTCCTGGAATTCTATCTGACCTATCTTGTATCTGTTTTCCCTGTGTATATTCTGACATCTCCTTGGAATTCCCAGTGTTGGGTTTTCCAGAGATTTCATAATGTTGAAGCCTTTTGTATGCCTCAGAGAGAGGCAGTCCTGTTAAATCTGGACAGAGTTTACAATCTGTTTTATTCAAGGAATTTTTCTGAAATCCTTCCTTTATAGTCATTCCAGTATTAGGGTGAGTAAATATTGTAATCAATAATAAACCTATAAATATTGGTATACATGAAATCTCTATATATATTGAAGAAGGAAATGTTCCATCAGGCAGTGTGACTGCCGTAAGTCTTCTTTCTGCGACTGTGTCAAACATCTTAGAGACCCTGGCTCCCAACAAGGGTGTACGTTTTTCTGGTTCTGCTCATCTCCCTCAGCATCAGTTCATACAAATCCCTCAATGCTTCCCTGAATTCCCATCCTCCCCCCCCCCATTTCTAATAGAACAATAGTGTTCCATGACATACAAATACACAGTTTGCTAAGCCATTCCCCAATTGAAGGATATTTACTTGATTTCCAATTCTTTGTCACCACAAATAGGACTGCTATGAATATTTTCATATAACTGATGTTTTTTACTCTTTTTCATCATCTCTTCAGGGTATAGACCCAGTAATGGTATTGCTGGATCAAAGGTTATGCACATTTTTATTGTCCTTTGGGAATAATTCCAAATTGCTCTTCAGAAAGGTTGGATGAGTTCACAGCTCCACCAACAGTGTAACAGTGTCCCAGATTTCCCACAACCTTTCCAACAATGATCATTGTCCTTTCTGGTCATGTTGGCCAGTCTGAGAGGTGTGAAGTGGTACCTCAGAGAAGCTTTAATTTGCATTTCTCTTATAGGTAATGATTTAGGGCAATTTTTCATATGACTATGGATCGCTTATATCTCCTCATCTGTAAATTGCCTTTGCATATCCTTTGACCATTTGTCAATTGGGGAATTTACCATTGTCATTTTCCACTCAATGAACTCTAGTAGCTCACATTAAATGTAAACTTCTCTATTTGCCTTTTTTTTTCAATTACATGTAAAGGTAGTTTTCAACATTCTTTTTTTCCCTTTGTTTTGTTTTTGCAAGGCAATGGTGTTAAGTGACCTACCCAAGGTCACACAATTAGGTAATTATTAAGTGTCTGAGGCAGGATTTGAACTCAGGTCCTCCTGACTCCAGGACTGATGCTTTATCCACTGTGCCACCTAGCTGCCTCCAATAATATTTTTGCAAGGTTTTGAGTTTTACAATTTTTCTCCCTCCCTTCTCTCCATCCTCCCTCTGACATAAAGCAATCAGATATAGGTTTTATATTTGTAACCATGCTAAAAACATAGATTGATAGTGAACATGTGAGAAAAGAATCAGATCCAAAAGGAAGAAAGAAAACAGAGAACAAAATATTGTACTACTGAAACGAACAAGTCCATCATGGTAGATCATCATCCCATGCTGTTGTTAGTATGTATAATATACTTCTGGTTTTGCTCATCTCACTCATCATCAATTCATACAAGTCTTTCCAGGAGTTTTTGATTTTTTTCCATCCCTTTTGATTTTTCATAGAACAATAGTGCTCCATCACATACATATACCACAATTTGTTCAATCATTCCCCAATTGATGGGCATCTCCTCAATTTCCAATTCTTTGTCACTACAAAAAGAGCTGCTATGAATTGTACATGTGGGATTTTTACCCCTTTTCATGATCTCTTCAGGATACAGACCCAATTAGTGATACTGCTGATCAAAGGGTATGCAGTTTTATTGCCCTTTGAGCAACATTTCAAATTTTTCTCCAGAAAAGTTGGATCAATTCACAACTCCACCAACAATGCATTAGTGTCCCAGTTCTCCCACATTCCCATCAATGATCCCATTGATCATTACCCTTTCAAGCAGTAGTATTCCATTATGTACCAATATCTGTAATGCATGCTTGTGTTAATTGCCTGACTTATTTATTTAACCTAATTTACTGTGGTTCCTCAGTTGATAGTATCAATTTTGTTTATAATCTTTGCTACCAAAATAGAATGTTATTAGTAATATTTTGCAATATTGGGTGTCTTTCTGTTTTTGACTTCCTTTGGAAGTGTAAGCATTATAATATTCATTAAAAACATGAAAAACTGAGTCTTATAGGATTGCAGTCACTCTCGTCTATATACAGTAATAATTGTCAAATCAAGGTTTTGAACCTATGGCTCCTAGCTCTGGATACTAGCTGACCTCCTTGCCTCTTGTCTTTCTTGAAGAGAAACAATGGAATTAATTGAATTTGGAGTACTCTCTAGGATCAAGAACTAGTCACATCCTCAACTAAGGGCCTTAGATTGCTTCATTGGTGGCTGTGGGAGTAGATATGGTGAAGAGAATGTTGAATCTAGAACCATTCAGAATCAATATCTAAGCAAGTCATGGTTCACAGCGTGCAGTGTAGACAGAATAAGAGAGACATGGCATCAGCAGAGGGTGAAAGCAGCACACTGTTTTGGAAAGAGCAATGGTTTAGTAGTCAAGACCATGTAATAAGAATGATGCTTGTCCTTCTGTCTTGAAGAAGACCATGACATCAGGGAGGTGATGCACAAGCACATGGACTGGATTTGAGTGAGAGGGACTATGTTATGTCACCAGCCTCACTTTCTCCTCCAGAGCCATCTGGGTCCAGTGGCCAGATATGAATCAGAACTATTGGAGATGGCCTTGGATGAGAGGCAATCAAGGTTAAGTGACTTGTCTAAGGTCACACACAGCTATTAAGAGACAAATTGCAGAGTTCAGATTTGAACTCAGGATAATATAATATATTAAATGACCTTGGAGGTCATTGAGGCTCACTCTCATTTTACAGATGAAGACACTATAGTACTGAGAAGTTGTTACTTGTCTAGGATTATACAAAAGTGTTAGGGTCAGAATCTAGCATTCCATCCACTTCTCCACTCCACACCGCCCCTCCAGAGAACTGAGTTCTAATTTCCCCACTAAATTGCTAAATTAACTTAGACAAGGCATTGTCTATTTTCTCTTTTCCTCTTCTCCCCCTCAATCCTCCTCATCTAAAAGGAGGAGATTAAATTGAAAGATTACAAAGTCACTTCCACATCTAAGATCCGGCAAAGAATCTGGAAAATAAAGTTATGATTATGATAAACAATTCTACAGGATGAAGTTATAGATCCCCCTGAGGTAACTCACAGGTCATACTTTGAGCATTAAAATTATTAAAGGAAATATGGCAGTGATGGTCAAAGATTCAGAATGTGAATAAGGTAGAGAGACTTTTCTATAGAGATCACTACTTATTTCTGAAGTTGTATTGCCATCTTGTGGTGATATGATCCAGAGATCTAGCATGGAATGTCATTCATTATTTTCTGAGGAGAACTTATCTTGTGCAATTATTTCCTTATCAAATATTCAAAGACTTTATGTAAGTAATCCTTAAAGTTCTAGAAATAGGTTATCACGTTCAGTTACCATCTGGATAAATGGAAGCACATTAAAGATCAAACAGTATGGAGGCATATTAAAGATCAAATGGTAAGTTGATGACAGGGACAGAAGAATCTGAATCTCTATTAAGGAAGTGGTTATAATAATATGGGGCAGTAAGATGGCACAGTGAATAGTACACTAGGCTTGGGCTTAGGAAGACCTGAGTTCAAATCCACCCACTAGTTCAAAGATATTTATGAGCTGTGTGACCCTGAACAAATCACTTACTACTCTCCATAAAATGAGGAAATTAATAGTATCTATATTCTAGGGTTGTTTTGAAGATAAAATGAGATGTTAGTTGTAAAGCTCTTTGAAATCTTTAGAATGCTATATAACTACTGCCTCTTATTATTGGTTTAGTGCTCCTTAAACTTTACACTTTAAATATTTATTGTTTATGACACTGGCAGAGAGGGGGCTATCACTATCATCTTTAGTAAAGTCTTTAAGCTCTTTATGCCTCCATAATTTATAATATACTGTTAGAAGGACATTTGCTTCTATAAATCAAGTGAAAGAACCCAAAGATATAATCAGCCTTGCACATAAGCAAATGAGGCAGTCACCTATACCTAGAATGGCTTGAGGGATGATGAAATGCTTCCAAAATTCCTTTCCCATTGTACCTACTGATTGGATCTAAAATCCTCAGATACTGCTTACTTCTAAGGTTTTGTGGATTCTATTAAAATGCAGTTGTTACCTAGGAAGATTATATATTGTTACTTATTAAAATGTATGTTCTGGGGGGTTTGGAAGTTGTATTTTTGTCTTTGTATTTTCCAGTGCCAAATACAGTCTGTGTGTGTGTGTGTGTGTGTGTGTGTGTGTGTGTGTGTGTGTGTGTGTGTGTGTATACACACATAGGGTATACTTAAAGTTTATTGAAGAACTGATTAGTACTTGAAATCAGGAAGATTCATCCTCATGAGTTCAATTCAGCTTCAAACTAGCTATGTGACTCTGAGCAAGCCACTTAACCCTGTTTATCTTAGTTTCGTCATGTGAACTGGAGAATGAAATGACAACCCATTCTAGTATCTTTGCCAAGAAAACCCTAAATAGTGTCACTCATCTACAGCAACAACAACAAAAAATTAGATGGTTCAGTTTTGATGAGAGTGAGGGTAGGGAGGAATCAAGAAATCTGTTGATCATGGTGTTTTGCTAATGAGATTTAGGTTCCAATGTACAAACAATTTGGGAAGCCATTGGGCAACATTTAGCACCTCAAAGGGGGTAGAGAGTCCAAATGAGATGGAGGCAGACCCAAAACAAAGTTCCACTTTACATTTTTGTCCAGTGTTGAATTTGAGAAAGCCAGATCATAGTAGTTATGATAATGATAGTGTGTGTGTTTTAGGAGGGTTGGAGACAGTCAAAAAATCATTAAATGCTTATTATGAACCAAGTCCTCTGTTAAGTACTAGTGTTCATTAAATGAACATTTTCAGTATGCCTAGAGATTTATAAGAAATTTCACTGAGAAATTCAGGGCAACATTTCTTCCTCTTTCTCCACAAAAATATCCCCACCCCCCACAAAAAACCCAATTCATAGTGAAAATCAATTGTGTACTCTAAAACCAATGCATAGCTCTGGTATGGTAGAGCAGTGGGGTTAAGTGACTGCCCAAGGTCACAGAACTAGTAAGTATCAAGCATTTGAGAACAGATTTTAACTAAGGACCTCCTGATTCTAGGGCTAGTGCACTATCCACTACATCACCTAGTTGCCCAATTTATTTTCTTTTCCTTTTTTTATTTCTGTTTTTGTGGGGCAATAGAGTTAAGTGATTTGCCCAAATTACTGCTTTTTTTTTTTTGCAAGGCAAATGGGGTTAAGTGGCTTGCCCAAGGCCACACAGCTAGGTAATGATTAAGTGTCTGAGGTTGGGTTTGAACCCAGGTACTCCTGACTCCTGGGCCTGTGCTTTATCCACTGTGCCACCTAGCCGCCCCAGCCCAAATTACTTCTTGAACCTCGCCAAATATATTGCTATCAAAGAAAAAAAATGTTCTTGTAGTAATGTTGTGTCAGAATCCTTGTGACCTCCCCCCCACCCCCAACCATAGAATCCAAAGTATTTTCTTGGCAAAGATACTGGAATAGTTTGGCATTTCCTTTTCCATTGGATTAAGACAAACATAGGTTAAGGGATTTGCCCCGAGTCACACAGCTAGTAAATGTCTGAGATTAGATTTGAATTCAGATCTTTCTGACTTGAGGCTCAGCACTCTATTCATGGAGCTACCTAAGCTACTTCACTTGAGGTGTTGCAGGCAGTAAATGAGTAGCAAATAAACTTGAGGGTAGCAGACTGCTCATCAGAACATCAATAAATGCAACTTGAACCTGACTCAAGCTACAAGGAGCAACACTGCCTTTTCTAATGTCTAAGGTTACAGATAAGTGTAGCTTCTCAACAAAAGGATAACATACAGTTTATCATGGCTAGCAAGTAAAATGTCAGTCCAAGTATTATCTAGTAGATTAAACAATTGAATGGAAGAAAAATAAGATTTTTCCCTACTAGCAAGTGACAGTGGAAAGAGCACAGGGGTTGGAGTCAGAACGTGTGTTCAAATTCTGCTTCTGCCCCTGTGTGACTCTGGCCCTTATTTTTGTTATTAGTAATATGAAGGGATTGGATTCCTGAAAGGTCCCTCCAGCTCTAAACCTATGATCCTCTGTGCCTAAGGGCTCCATTCCCTCCACCCACTCCAAATTTATATGTGTCTCATTTTATTTTTCAACAATATTCTTGAGAATGGGACAAGTATTCCTAATTTAAAACTGAGGAGGGACAGCTATGTGGCAGAGTGGATAGAGCACGGTCCCTGCAGTCAGGAGGACTTGATTCAAATTCAGCTTCTGATATTTACTAGCTATGTCAAGTCACTTAGCTCTGATTGCCTCCAAAAAAATAAAGTTGAGAAAACTGAGGTGAAGATTGACTACTAAAGTTACACAGGTAGTTGGTGGTAGATTTAGAACCCAGATCTCTTGATACCCAACTCCATTGCACTTTTCAGTGAACTGCCAATTTTTCTAATCTTCGCATTGATTTCCTCTCCAAATCCTTATGATCATTCTAGAGACTGCCTACTTTTATCCAGTTATAATTTCCCATTTCCATCTCAGCAACATTGAAGCTGTAAGATCTTTCAGCATTGTAGCTCATATTTTCTTTTTTAAACACCACTCAGAAGTCCCTCAGACATATGGGTTATATTCCCCTCCTCTTTACCTTTTACCCTGTAGCCCTTGAGAATAAAGCTTGGGATTTGCTTTGGGTCTTATTTCTTTGTCTTTTTTTGCTCCTAGGCTTAGGTGATAAAATCCTCACTAGTTTCAGATTTGAATCATGGTGATCTTGGAGGCAGGATTGAAGACTTGATTTGAAACAGCCAGAACAATAGGGAAGCCATAAGAAGTCAGAATGACTTTGGTTTGTAACTTAGGACTGGGTTATATAGGAGCTAAGTTAAACTGTGAACTTCTCCCTAGAGTATGAAGTGGTATAGGGATGATTATGCTCCCAGGAGCATAATATGTTCTTTGGGGAGGGGACGGTTTTAGGTTTATTCTTATCTTTTAACAAATATTCCTTTGTAAACTATTATTTTTTTTTTGTTGTTGTTTTTAGTTTTTTTTTTCAAGGAGGTTAAGTGGCTTGCCCAAGGCCACACAGCTAGGCAATTATTAAGTGTCTGAGGCTGGATTTGAACTCAGGTACTCCTGATTCCAGGGCCGGTGCTCTATCCACTGCGCCACCTAGCCACCCCTGTAAACTATTATATGTTAAATGACTAAGTGGAACTAGAGTGCAAGGGTCTTCCTAAAATTGGGGGGATATTATAGATGGGAACTACAATTAATGGTAGAAAGCTCAGATGCCCCCAGGTCTTTTTAAAGGTATTGGAGAACTTTAGGGGTGGGCTAAAATATAAGCTGGTCTTCAGGGAGGAGGGGCCTGGTTAGTCATCATTACATATATATATATATATATATGTATATATATATATATATATATATATATATATATATATATATATGTTCTGTATTGACTCATATTTATGTTTGTTGTATCACTTGGGAGCCCCCCTTTCCAGTAGAATGTAAGCTCCTTGAGGAAGCCTTGTTTTTGTGTTTCTGGCTGTCATATAGCAAGTATTTAATAGATGTTTATTGAATCGAATGGAATTATAGCCTTGGAAAAGTCAAGTAACACCTCTGAATCTCTTTCTTCATCAGTGCTTTAAAGGGTTACTAGATTCAACACCATGACAGAATATCAGTTATATAGTTAGTTCCTCTACTGTGAAGGAAATTCTGTTGTCTTTTGTGCCAGGATAACTTAGAACCACTATTGAAGCCTGCTTGCATGATCAACTACTCTCAATTTAAAGGGCCTAGTTTATGTTTGAATAGGCATTGTCACTCTATGTTTCTGATACACTACCAAGGCCTTATAGCATCATTGCTATGAACCAAGGAGCCTGTAGGTTGCGAGTAATGAGGAAGGAAAAGTCTAAATTGATAGAGGTCTCTAGAGCCAGATTCTTTGAAGGCTGGGCAAGAACACCAGGCATGAGGACCCTAGCCTTAGAACCTTGAAAGATGCTTCTTGGATCCTACATCTTGTTTTTTTTTAATACTGTCTTTCAGGAGTAATCCCTTTGCTTTTGATCCCCTATTTAGTTAATTAATCTCAGTTTTGTCTTCCTACCCTTGGGAGTTCATTCCAATTATATCTTTGGAGGCAATGATATGTCTGGATTTTCTTTCCATCCTGAAAACATCCAAGCACACCAAACAACCATACATTTGCAGGTTATTAAGTGCTACCCAAAAATAAATTATTCACTTCCTAATGGATGTTTCCAAATTGCTTCTTTTCAAGATGTCTGGTATCTCTGACCTCAGTTTCTTCAGTTTTGAAATAGAGCTAGTTGGACTAGATAATCTAAGTTGCTAACAAGATTTAGGCTTTCTAATTTTGTTTACCTCTCAGCCTTAGTTCCTTGACCAAAATCGGGCTAAAGGAACTAATTTTAGGCACTTGAGAATCAATTTCACAAAGAAAGTTTCTTATCTAATTAGACTGTTGTTGTTTGTCCTTCATTCTTGAAGGGGACCAAGATGTCAGGAAGGTGATGCCAAGACTTGCAAATGAATTGAATTTAAGGGAGAGATATATGCAAAGTCATCACTTTCACTTTTTTTTCCTCAGGAGACATCTGGGTCCAGTGGCAAGATATAGATCAGGATGACTAGAGATGGCCCTGGATGCAGTGGAAGACCTTGGTCTTTTTTAAGCTGTTTTTCTCAGGTTTCCGTTTGAGGTAATGCCCATTTGGTGATTAAAATTAGGTTAAGAAACGAGGCAAAAAATAGCCTGTTTTACCTAGTCAAAAAAAAATCAATCTGGGAGGGAAGACTCTCTGGGTTTCTGACCAAAATAGAAACACATTTATTTACATTTACTCTGAAACATCAGGGCCCCAAAAATGACCAAATAAGCTTGACCTGGAACCTACTGCTGGCCAATCAATGAGAAACAGTGATCTAGGTTTAAGGTATGGCCCTTAATAGAAAAATGTAGCAGAAAGAGGAAGGGAGGGGAGAGAGAAGAGAAAAGAACTAGTGTATACTAAGGACTTAGTAAATGTTTATTGGTTGAGTTAAAAAAATAAAATTTGTTCTTTATAAGCAATGCTATTATGTTAGGGAAAAAAAGAATTTCATTTTTTTTTTAGGCTTTTGCAAGGCAAATGGGATTACGTGGCTTGCCCAAGGCCACACAGGTAGGTAATTATTAAGTGTCTGAGGCCAGATTTGAACTCAAGTACTCTTGACTCCAGGACTGTGCTCTATCCACTGCGCCACCTAGCCACCTAGCCGCCTCTGAAAAATGGAATTTCAAAGAGAGGTTGGAGGTGGGGAAGGGATAGAGTGTTTACAAAAGTGTTGACAACCATTCCTTAAAAATCTTGTTCAGAGAGATTTTATTTCATTGTTCCTGTATAATTCCCAAGGATGTGATGGTAAATATGTATCAATCAGTTCTAGACAATTGTTTGCAGGATACAATTTTAAGTTGAATCTATTGTAACATTTTCTCCAACAGTTTCTTAAATCTATACAATCAACAAAACAATAAATCTAGCCTAGATGAGTAGCCTTTGCTGATTTCTAAGATGTAAATGATCACATTAAAAATTAAATAATGGTGAGAGTAGACTCAAGCAAACTCCTGCTAATTCCCAACTACTTAGGAGTCATTCACCTTTGAAGCCAGATTTCCCTCTGGGAGATGATTATTCAGTCCTTCTTTAGTCTACTCTTACTTGGACAGGAATATAACTCATGATGGTAGGGGAAACAATTGGATAAAAAGTCTATGGTTTAAGGGAATTGAATTTTCTCCTGGGTGATTCTCTAGGAGGTATTTGTTACAGGATAAAAGGGTTATAATTTAATATAAGAATCCTAAGATTTAGAACTGGAGGGGACTACAAAGGTCATCAAATTCAACCCACTCACTGTAAAAATCTGAGAATCACTCAATTAGTATGTCAAGTTGAAATTTGAACCCAGATTCTCTGACCCCAAGTCCAGTTCTCTTCTCACAGCACTGCTCTGCCTCCATGTAACATTTTACTTCTAACAGTGGTGGTGCTGAGAGTCAGCAGCAGAGTGGTTCTATTAATTACAGGCTGGTACTCTATAAACTTGTTTAATGTATTACGGGTGAAGGCCAAATTTGCTGGGGTGTTTTCATCTATTTTCAGGCAAAGTCAAAACAAATTGAAATAGAAGGCAGTTAGGTGGTCCAGTGGTCAGCTTTTTCTTTTAAACCTATAAAATGGAGAAAATGATAATCCCTGCCTCACAGGGTAAAGTACTATATGTAACTATTATAAAGTACTATATGTAACTATTAACTATTATAAGGCTTTAAAATATTCTCTCTAGTTTAACTTCCCATAATTCCTAATTTATGGACCTATACACCATGTACATACCTACATACACAAGTGTGTGATCCTATGTGTGTACATATACAAAGACTTACATATAGTTCTAGAATCCTATTTTATGCTACAATTAGATTTCAATCAGAACTAAGTAGAATTTTCTAATACTAGAAGCCGTGAATGAAGTGCCAGTTCTCCATCTTCTAGATTTGTCCCAAATCTGTTTTGTGATCAAAATTAATAGATGCAAATTTTTATTAATAACAACAAAAATCTTTAGAAAATTTCTTCCCCATGCCAGTCTAAAGAGACAGAAATCTGATAGTTTTCAAAATTATTTGTATACCCAAACTAAACTTAAAGTCTTTAAATGTTTTGTGGTAGTTTTGGGGAGATGGGGGTAGAAAATGTAAATTCAATTTTTTTTATAAGGTTGTGTCATGATACAGAAAACCTTTATTAATTATAATTATTATGGGCCATTCCATCTTTAAATTTCTCATTTCTATAAAGGGATCACTACTCTTCCATTTACAAGTTTACAACCTTGAAGTCATACTTAATTCTTTCCTCTCTATCAATTATATCCAATCTGTCACCAAATCTTACTAACTTTACTTCCAAAATATTTCTTATATTCATCTTCTTGTCTCTGCTTGTATAAACTCTACCAAATTATCTTGGGCCTGCATTAACTCTTACCTGGACTATTGCAATAGCTTTCAAATTGTCCTCCCTCCTTCTAGTCATTTCTCTTCCAATCTATCCTTCATATATCTACTCAACTAGTAGTCTTACAATACAAATCTGATCATGTTAGTCCTTCATTCAAAAATTTTCAGTTGCTCTCTTAACTCTCAGGATAAAATACAAAAACCTCAGTCTGACGTGTAGTAGGAACTTAATGTTTGCTGACTTTAGTTCAATGTTTCTGATTCTTCCATATCTGGTCTGTTTAAATGATGTCAAAAATCAGTTCAGCATAGTTTTTTTTTAAATATATTTTTCAACTAACAAGCACCTCCCTACCCCACATTGAAAGGGAAAAACAAAAACTTCTGCAGAGTCAAGCAAAACAGATTGCCACCTAGGTCATGCTTTAAAAAATGTACCGCCATAGTTTTTTTTATTTCTGCTTTATAGTATAATTTCAAGTATGGAAGTGCTATCTACCCTGCAATCCTAGTTCTTTTTCATTGTTTCTCTTGTGATTCTAGATCTTTTGTCCTTCCATATAATTATTATTAGTCAAGCTCTGTGAAATATTCTATTGATTGTTTGATATAGCATTAAATCTACAAATTAATTTAGGTAATATCATTTTTATTATTATTATCAAGGTCTAGACATAAGTATGATATATCCTTCAAGTTGCTTAAGTAGTTTTTTATTTCTTTAAGGAACACTTTGTAATTTAATATATTTGTTGAACTGGAATGAATTATAAAGTTTAAGGAATGGAGAAGGAAAAAGGGTAGAAGGATGGAGAAAGAGAGGATTGTTTTAATTGAATTCATACTTGACAATCTTCTTCACAGGGTTCTATAAGGAAAAATGAGAATATTATATATATGAAAGCAACAATGCTTCAAGAGAACTGTGATTTCTCTCAATAACTTCCTTTATCAATATATAGCACAACTTGTCCTCATCTTAGGTCGTGACTATGTGTTGAGGTTCATTCTTTGATGGTAGCATGCTGCTGGTTTCATACTTAGGTCCCTTCCAGTTTGGTAGGACTACCTGTCAGAATTTGAGCTCAAAGGCTACACATACACAAGACCATCTTCATGCCAAGATAAGGCACAGGGAAATTTGAAAGTTTTTTTTTTGGAAAAATCCCTGATACAAAGTTTATCCTCCTTGTAATTTGAATCTCTATGCTAAAAACATACTCTAGGGGTTTGGTAAAGGGTATCAGTGAAAAAAGAATAATCAGGTAGCTGAAATCTGATCAATCAAAGTTTTGCTATATGACAAAACCAAAACTGAAGTAAGATATTAAGCCTTGTAAATCTGCAGGCTCAAATAAAAACACACTGTTATCTGAAAGTTAATTCAGTAAGGCCCAAACTTCAACTTGTGTTCTTGATTTACAAGGGAAGCATTAGACTTGGTAATCTTTATGCAAAACTGAAATTTTAATGTAATTAAGGCTATTTTACCAGTTTGCACTGAGGAAAAAAAGCAAGTGCAACATTTCATGTATCATTAACAATCTGGTCAAATTTATTCCTTGTTTTGAAAGCTGTTTTCAAGAAAGAACTTCTATGGATTAATGCCACATAGTGAATTCTCAGTAAATTATACATGACCTTACCTTCCCAGAGCTGCATTTTCTACCTTGATTCTTGATAAGACATTTCAAACTCACAGATTCTAAAAACTAATATCTTTAGATCAAAGCTTCACTATTCCAGTATAAACCTTCTTCAAAACATTCTATAGAAGATTTATAAAACAACATCCTTTCACATATAACATTCTGAAATGTTAGAATATACTATAAAATGAGCCTCTGGTACAATTAATTAACTATCACAACATTCAGAGGGTCTGGATATTTTAAAATATTGGTGCAAAGCAGCTTAAGCTCCATTAAATGGAGGAATCCAAAATTAAGTTGTAAAACAGAGTGATAACATCACATTTTGATTCCAAGGAATGGGAATCTGATGATGTTTTGAATTACAGTAGTATCAAGATTAATTCCTGGCCCCATTTAAAAGAAACATTCAATCTGAGTTGTTTACGCATAAAACCTGAGTCTACACTAATGCATCAGGTGAATGCCTTGACAATTCTATTGCTCTATGTAAATTACATTTATAGGCATGTACCTAGCAAGGCTGTGAAAATGTCAGTGTTAGCACTGAAATACAACAAGGTGGCATATCTAGTTGAAACTCAGATTGCCATTTTGAACATTAATTCTCAGTATCATCCACAGCTACTGTGTTGTGATCTGCCACCTTCCTTAAAGATAAGTATTTCAGTAAGTGATCTCTTAAAGGAACACTTGTGATGTATGAACTGCCTGTGACCTATCATGTTCTGCTCACTTGGCAGAAATTTAAAATTTAGGCTAGAATACCTATTATGGATTTGTAGCAGAAAAATGAATGTGAAAATTTTAGGAAAAAAATTTGATAAGGATATAGATAGGTGAGCAAAAAAAAGGTGTATTATTTCACAGAGACACACATAGACAGATACATATACAATACATACAAAATAAATTTAGAGATTTGCTAGGTATATATGTTTAGTTTGTGAGTAAAGCTGTGTAAAGAATATGTTGAATGTGGAAGAGAAGGTAGCATGGCCATCATCTGCTATTCTCTTGTCATTTAGTGAGAAATGATGACAGGTTCAGGGATAAAGACCATCTAGAGATCTATAACAAGAGTTACTGCAATAAAAAATATGGGAATCCAGTTATCTAACTTCTGTGATAATCTACCAAACTGAATACCAATCAATTAGCAATTCTTTCTTGACTCAGAGATACCTTCATATTCAAAATTTAGTCCTATTTCAAAAAAGAGAAAAAAAATTACCCAGTCATCAGAAAATATAGCCCCATATACTAATAACACTTAAGTCCATACACATAAGTAAATATATCTATATATCACATTACACATACAGAGATGAAAAAAGAATTAGGCTGAAGTAATAGGAAACAAACCATGAAATTTAGAGATTGAGAGAGTAAAGATCAGATAGAGTACAAAGGAATGAGCAGCTTTGGTGTCTGCTTCAAAGGATGAAGAATATTTACCTGATTTTGTTCACAAATCATCCTAAGGTTTTTTTTAAAAAAAAGAAAGAGAAATTCTGACAATGGCTTTTGCTTCTTTTGCCAGAAGCAGGGATTCAGTGTCATGAAGTCAAGACTTATATGCCCCAAATCCTGGATGTAGTAAGGATTTATGACAGAGAGAATATAAAATTACAGGAGCAAATGATTATTGTTGATTATGGCAAACACACAAGCTGTGAACATGGCAAAAAACTGCAACACTGAAAAAATACTGGTATAAACCTATATTTAATCTAGCCATCACTGAATAAACAGTAATATTACCTGAGCTAAAAAGAGGTAAGTGAATTTTCTCAACTGGATAAAGATAGGATTTACTATCATCAGGAAACTTCACAAGGGACTAGTAAGATGGTAACAATTAAGTAATTCTTTTTCAACTTACACAACAGATATTGTTCTCAAGACTGAATGGAACATTGTTAAACAGCAGAAAAACAACATAAAAATTAAATGATTAGACTGCATCAAGTACATTAATTATTTTAAATTATAAAAAGTAAAGCAAAGTAGTTTGGTAACTTTTGATTTTATTCCAAATACAGTTTCTAAACTGTAGTAAACCGACTTAAGTGAATATTTTCAGTCTTGTTCACATGAGATTTCAACTTATTGGTGTAGCTACAATCTTCCAGAGTTCCTGCAAGGGAAAAGCATATTTTAAAATTGAATCCTGGTCACTATAATGAAAATGTCAGTTTAATAAAGGGAAGTCATTAGCAAAAGAGATTTTTAAACCTTATGTAAACCATCATATTTACTAGTACCATAAATATTGCTTGAGGAATTGGGGAATTTCTTTGTTATTCTGAGATACTCTCATCTAATTGTAGTAAGAAAAGTTGAATTTATAATACTATTGCAATATAAAAAGATATTTGAGATTCAGACAATTAAAAATGCCAAAATGGGTGCCATCACAATTTCTCCGTTTTAAGGGGTCTTAAGCACAATATACTGTGGCTGATAAATCTGAGGTTGTGTTGTTGTTACTTGTTGTTATGCCATTGTTATTGTTGTTATGTCATTACCCTTACAGCCTTCAGGTGAAGAATGTAAAACAGTACACCATTTTCTCTGTTAAAAAAATCTCATTTGCTAGGGATATACTTAGTGTATCCAAATATCAAACTTTTTTAATTTAGAGAAACACTGAAAAGTAGAAACACTCAAATAAGATCAACTTTTACAGCAGAGCTTATAAACAGGAAGGTGTGCTTATCATAAAATAAATACATATTTGTTTTACTCTAAATTCACGTAGAATTTGGGCAGGTTATTCATTTATAAGGGTGCATAATGAAAGTTACTCTTCAGAAAAGTAATAATTTTTAAAACAGGGAAGGTTCAGCAAAAAAAAATTTCATGCCAAACAAGTTTTGATTCAGATGTTACCCAGATATATTATTCAAACATATAATACCTTTAAAAGCTGATAACAGTTGAAAGGTTAGTTTTTTTTTTTTTTAAGATATTTGCAGGGCAAATGGGACTAAGTGGCTTGCCCTAGGCCACACAGCTAGGTAATTATTAAGTGTCTGAGGCTGGATTTGAACTCAGATTCTCCTGACTCCAAGGCCAGTGCTCTATCCACTATACCACCTAGCTACCCCTGGGTTAGATTTTTTTTTTAAAGAGAAAAAGATTGCCAGTAGAAATACTCTTATTAAGGGGACTGAACTTTTTTGGTGCAAGAAAAACTTTTCCCCTTTAAGACAATAGTAAAATTTAGCAACTGTTTCTGTTTCATATAATAGCAATAAATACATAATGAAAGTTCAATACATATTTTTCAATGAATGAACAAATGTACCTTGTAAAAATGTACCTTGTCAATATTTCATTTGTATTTGCAAGTGAGTCACTTGGGCTAAGCTCAGTATAGGTTGGTAGAAATCTATCTTCATAGAATGAATGGACATAAAGAAAATACATGCAAATAGATGAAAGTAGTTAAATACAAGATGATTTGAAAGGAAAACACTAGTTTTGGGGAGGGTAATCAGGAAAGGCTTTGTATAGAAGATGATATTGGGGATACATCTTGAAGGAAAACAAGGATTCTATGAAGTGAGGAGGGAATACAATTCAGGCATGGGAATAGATAGTATAAGGGCAGGCATAGGAGATAAAGATTGTATTTGTTTATATTTGATTCTAAGAGGCAACAGAGAACCACTGGAGATGAATGAATAGAGTTAGTGATATGGTCAGATTCAAGTTTAAGGAAAATAACTTTGGCAGTTTGAGTAGAGGAAACCAATGTAAATAACCTAGGTGATAGGTTATGAGGGCCAACCTTAGGTGTTGTGTGACTAGGAGTCAGACATAAGAAATATTGTGGACAAAGAAATGGAAAGATTGGTTAGCTTACTGGATATATTAGGTGAGGAGAGAGAAGTTGATAAATCTAAGAATGGAAGAAGGTGCTTCCTTCAAAAGAAATAGGAATGTTTGGAAGAGAGATGATTTGGGGATGGGGGAATGAAAATGAATTCTACTTTACACATGTTAAGTTTAAGCTGTTGCTGGTACTGTTGGCTTCATTGTGACACCATTTGGTGTTTTCTTGGTAAAGCAATTGGAATGGTTTGCCATGACCTTTTCCATTTCAATTTAAAGATTAGGAAACTGAAGGGCAGAGCCAAGATGGCGACAAGAGTGGAGGGTGTCCTAGGAGCTCTCTCATAAATCTTTGAAACTAAGGACTTTAACTAAATTTTTGAGAGACAGAACCCACAGAGGGACCCAATGAGGCAGTGCTCCTACTCAAGGTAACCTGGAAAAGGGCAGAAAGGCTCTGCTCCCCGGGGTTGGAGGGGCGGCCGCTGGAGGGGTGGCTGGCTAGAGCAAAAGAACTTCAGCTTCCCGGAGGCAGCCCCAGGGTGCTGGGAGCCGCTGCTCCCAGCCCCCCAGGAGTTTCCTGACCTGCGCACCCTGGGGAGCACGGGGCACAAAGTGGGGGACCAGAGGGGGACCTCTGCCAGAGCGAGCACATGGAGCCCAGCCCTCAGGGCACACAGCAAGCTGCCTGGCCACTGCATTCCAGATCCAGGAAACAGAAGCAGGACATGAGTGCATTGAACTGAGGGAGGGGAGTGAAAAGAGAGAGACTGCCGAGCTCTGTCCTCTGCCCCTGGAACAGGACTCTGGGGCTCCGACCACATTCAGATCCTGATCGCAGTCTAGGCTCCCCCCACCCACCCAAAAGAGCAGCAGGCCCCCGCCCACCTCAGCCCCGTGGCAGAGGGGGGAGCTTATGGTCATTCACAGACCAGGAGGGAGGACAGAGCCTCACACACTGAGACCCTTGTGGGAGTGTCCCAAAAGCTCAGGAAGCACCCCAAAACAGGTCGCAGGCTGGGAAAAATGAGCAAGCAGAGAAAAAAGAGGAACACAATTGAGAAATATTTTGCAAATGAGCCCAAGAAGGATCAAAACACTCAGTCTGAAGATGAGGAAGCACAAGCTCCTATATCTAAAGACTCCAAGAAAAACAGAAATTGGGCTCAGGCTATGACAGAGATTAAAAAAGACTTTGAAAATCAAATGAGAGAGTTAGAAGAAAAACTAGGAAAAGAAATGAGAGAGATGCAGGAAAAACATGAAAATGAAGTCAGCAGCCTAGTCAAGGAAATCCCAAAAAAATGCTGAAGAAAATAGCATGCTAAAACCCAGCTTAGGTCAAATGGATAAAACAGTTTAAAAAGTTATTGAGGAGAAGAATGCTTTAAAAAGCAGAATTGGCCAGACGGAAAAAGAGATAAGAAGGCTCTCTGAGGAAAACAAATCCTTCAGACAAAGAATAGAACTCAGGGAGATTGCTGAATTTACAGGAAATCAGGACTCAATACTTCAAAACCAAAAGAATGAAAAATTAGAAGAAAATGTGAAACATCTCATTGAAAAAGCACTGATACGGAAAACAGATTTAGGAAAGATACTTTAAAAATTATTGGAATACTTGAAAGTCATGATCAGGAAAAGAGCCTTGACATCATTTTAAAAGATTACTACAGGAAAATTGTCCTGATATCCTAGAAGCAGAGGGCAAAACAGAAATGGAGAGAATCTACCAATCTCCCCAAGAAAGAGATCCAAAAAAAACAACCCCAAGGAATATTATAGCCAAGTTCCAGAACTCCCAAGTCAAAGAGAAAATATTACAAGCAGCTGGAGGACACAATTCAAATACCATGGAGCTGCAATCAGGATCTCACAAGACTTAGCAGCAACTACATTAAAAGCTCTCATAGGGCTTGGAATATAATATACCAGAAGGCAAAAGAGCTTAGAATGCAACTGAGAATCAACTACCCAACAAAATTGAATGTCCTCTTCCAGGGAAAAATATGGACTTTCAATGAACCAGGGCAATTTCAAATATTCCTGTTGGAATGGCCAGAGCTGAATGGAAGGTTTGATCTTCAGATACAGGACTCAGGTGAAGCATGGAGATTGGAGGAGAAGGGGAAAATATGAGGGACTTAATGATGATGAACTGCATGTATTCCTGTATAGAAAAGTGTCACTGATAATACTCATACGAACCTTCTCAGTTAATAGAGCAGGTAGAGGGAGCTTTTATAGCTGAAGCACAGGAGAAAGCTGAATTTGAAGATAAAATATGGTGTAAAAATGGAGTCAATAGGAAAAAAAGGGAAATGTAATGGGAGAAAGAAAAAGGAGAGGGGGAATAGGCCAAGATATTTCATATAATAAGATTTTTCTTTATTATAATGAGCTATTGCAATGATATGGAAGGGGGGGAAGGCAAGGGGGAACAAGGGAATCTTCGCTCTTATCAGAGGTGGCTAGGAGAGGAAACAGCATATATACTCAATGGGGTATAGGCATTTGGAGTAAGAAGAAGAGAGGTGGGGACAGGGGGAAGTGGGGGATGTGAGTGATGGAGGAGAGGATGGACCATGGGGGGAGAGTGGTCAGATATAACACATTTTCTTTTTTACTTATTGCAAGGGACTGAGATTGGATGGCCTGTCCGGGACCATAGGGCCAGGTGGACGCTGGGCCTAAGGGGTGGTATGGGGGCTTGGGGCCTCTTGGCCCTAGGACCAGGGATCTGTCTGCTGCGCCACTCAGCTACCCTACAGCAGAGTCAGAGTGAAAGGAGAGAGAAAACATAGTACACGGTAGTGGTGAAATACGAAAGGAGGGCGTTGCAATCAGCAATGGCAAAGCTGGAAAAATATGGAAGTAACTTTTGTGATGGACTTATCATAAAGAATGTGATCCACCCACGACAGAGTTGTTGGTGTTGGAACAAAGACTCAAGCACATCTTTTATTATTATTATTATTTTTTGGGGGGTGCAGGGCAAATGGGGCTGGGTGGCCTGCCTGGGGCCACATAGCAGGGTGATCCTTGGGTGTCTGAGGCCGGATTTGGCCCCAGGTGCTCCTGGCTCAAGGGCCAATGCTCTGTCCACCACCCAGCCACCCCTACTATTATTACTATTTCATTTTATTTTGGGTCTTTTTTTTCTTTGTTTTTGGTTTTTGCAGGGCAGTGGGGTTCAGGTGGTTTGCATATCACATGGCTGGGTGATTGTTGGGTGTACTGGGCCAGATGTGGGCTCGGGTGCTCGTGGCTCCAGGGCTGGTGCTCTGTCCATTGCTCCACCTGGCCATACCTACAATTATTACTATTATTTTTTTTAATTTTAATTTTTCCCCTCCCCTTTACTTTATTGCTGAAGCAAGTCTATATTTATGGGGGGAGGGGGTATCTCATTCACTCTTAAACAAGAATATTTTACTAATGTAAAAATAACATTAATTGTACAAAATGAGAATAAATATTAAATTTAAAAAAAGAAATAAAAAAAAAAGATTAGGAAAGTGAGACAAACAGGGTTAAGTGACTTGCAAGTAAATGTCTGAAACTGGCCATATTAGAACACAGATCTTCCTGACTCCAGTCATGGCACTCTATTCACTGTGCCATCTACCTATTCCCCAGTATGCCCTGTGTGATATATTCAATAGGCAACTAGTGATGTAGATTTGATATTGAGAGGAGAATGGGGTTGGATACATAGATCTGGAAGCAATATGCTTGGAAATGATAGTCAAATCCATGTGAGCTGATAAGATCACTGAGAGGGTGGAGAGTAAAGAGTAAGAAGGGTCTAAGATAGGGCCTTGGGAAACATTTACATTTAGGAGACAGGATATATATGATGAACTAGCAAAGTCAGACACATGGGGGAAAAACCAGGATAGATTAATGTCATGAAATTCCAGAGAGATGACAGTATCTAGGAAGAAAGGACAGTAAATGGTATTAAATATTTAAGAGAGGTCAGGAAGATTAAGGATTGAAAAAAAAATTATCAGATTTGGTAGTTAAGAGATCATTGCTAACTCTGGAAAGAACAATTTCAATTACCAGCCTTCCTAGATAATTAAAATTCAAACTATTAGTTACTCTTTTAGGTTAAAGCTCAGTAGTATTATTACGTCAAAAAATATTTTAGGTTAATTAATCAGATTAGGCCTTTAAAGCCAGCAAGGTTTTAGAGAAGGGGTACTGACATACATATTACTTTTCATTGGAAGAATATTAAAAGATATCTGGAACTTGTGAGGAACTACAGTGGGGAGCCTTGAAGAGTAAACAGACTGGTATTGGGAACCTGGGAAGATGGAAGGGAAACTGCCCCCCCCCAAAAAAAAAGAGAACAAAATTGAAAGGGAAAGAAAGGAGGAGGAAATGTCAAGCATAGTATTTTCATACTTTACAGTTTTTACACCCTAGTCCTTGGGTGCTACTATCAATGCATAGGAAAAAAAACAAAAAACTTATCTTAAAGTACAGTAATTAAGAAGTTTCAGTTTGGAGTTTTTTGGCACATTCAAGTTTTTTTTTTCTGCTGACTAAACAGCTTAGTGGCAAAGCAATTAACTCAGCACATTACTGCTAGTTTACTAAATGAATGGCACTTACCAACTGCTCTATACGTTCATAAACAAGGAACTGGGGGAAAGTAGCTTCAATTGGCTCTACAATAAACTTCATTTTGCCATCTCTGAATTTCTCTAGATCATTTAGAGAAAATCGAAAATGATTGTAAGCTTCACATGTAATGTCCAAATGCCTAAGCGTGAAGTTTAGTCTGGAAAAAAACAAAGAGCCATGTGTTACATTGAGAAATTTCTCAAGATATGCTTTTCTTCTATAATACTTAAGAGATATTGCCAACTTCACTTCTTTATCTGACACTAACCCAAATACATATCGGCATAAATATCTATGTCTTTATATACCTCTATATCCTTTTTTCCTTGATTATTTTGGAATTAGAGGCAAGTCAGGCTAGAGCTCAATATTTTTGGAAATAAACAAAATTGATAGGCTGAAATCAAAGCATCCAATTTAGATGGGCAGTTAAAACCTGTTTCAGGATAGTTTGAATTTCATTATTCCTTGGATTCTCTTTCTTTCTTTCTGATTTCTGGGCTGGGTCACAGTAGACTTCAATTCTGACTTAATAATTTTATTGTTATCTCAGTAAAATTAAGTAGTTCAAATGTCAACTGCTGATTCTCTTTGCTTAGTAAAATCCAAATTCATCAACCTTTATTAAAATATCTATTAGGGGAAGAGCTGTGAGAGGAATTCAAAAGTGACAGAGTACACAACAAGCAAAAAATGGAAGAAAAAGAAAAAAATGTGTATATTATATTAGAACCATTGTAAGTGCAATTCTTTCTGCTTGTCTCTAATATACAGATCTGAAACCAAACCTTGGGTCATTTTGTCCTATCATTTGAAAATACAAAAAAGCAAATGTTCTGTATATGTAGCCTGAACACCATGTATATAAACACCAATGAAAATCATGACAAAGGAGCCTATTTTCTCAGGTGCTAGGCCTCAAACAGAAGAGATCTTGCAGGTACAATTTAGTCTGAAAACTGAAGTAATATAGTACTTCAAATGCCCAGGGAGAAAACGAAATGATGCTAAGGAGTAAAGACTAACATTTTAAAGTTCACTTGACAGATGAAGAAAAATTGCTGCCAGAGTTGTATATATTTATTTCTGAAGTCTTTTACTTGTATCTCTGATATACATACCTTATTTATTTGTTCTTTCCTATGCTAAGCATTAGGAAATCAGAGAAGGGAACTCCACAGAATTTGAGCCTCCTTGACTTAAGATCTCTACTAGTTATAGTCAGAGACGACTTTGTAGAAGAGGGAAGAAAGCTAAACCTTGAAAAATGTCAAGGAGTTAGATAAGCAGATGAAGGAAAGATGTTTAAGACAAAGTTCTTAAGCTGCAAGACTGGGGAAGTGGTACTGATGACAAATATTAAGATAGAACTTGTTTGTGAAAAAGATAAATTCACTTTTGAAAATGATGAATTTGAAGTGATGGTAGTAGATATGGTAGAAATGTTTAGAAGATAGTTGGAGATATAAGACTAGAGTTTGAGTAAGGGGACAGGAGGCTGATTTTTGAATCACTAGCATTAGGGGTAATGGTTAAAGTCATGCTTATGGGGAAGAATATATATATATATATATATATACATTTCTATGCATGTACATGCGTATGTAAATATACACACAGATTTATATAATCTCTCTCATAGAATCCATATATAGTCACACAGACACGCATACATTTGCATATATAAAACATATATATATATATATATATATATACACATATATACACACATATACATATGAGAGAGGGAAAGAGAGAGAGAGAGATAAATTTAAGAGGCAAATTTTGGCTGGCCCATGAAAAACCTTACATGTCATTATTGTAATATAGACAAAATGTGAGACCCAACATACCTTTTCTCTATTGATAAATAGATTGTACAAGCATTTTTCAAATTGTGAGTAATTCTGTACAGTGTTTTAAATAAAGCATCTGTGAGGTCATCATCATAAAAGACTGCAAAAAATAAAAATAAAAACCAGTACATTACCACTTGAAAATTCTCATGCTTCTTAGAGTACCTACAAATAGTGTATGGAAATAGTTTCCATAAAAAGGAAACTAATATTTTTAGTTTGAAAATAACATGTAGAATGTATTAAATAGTTTTTTCTTTTTATTATAGTATTTTCTTTTTTCCAATTATATGTGAAGACACTTTTTAGCATTCATTTTTACAATATTTTGAGTTCCAAATTTTCTCCCCTCTTCCTAAAATGGTAATTTAGTATAGGTTATATCTGTATAGTTATGTAAAATATATTTCCATTAGTCATAGTTGTGAAAGGAGAAACAAACCAAAAGAAAAAAATGAAAAAAATATAAGTGAAAAATAGTATGCTTTGATTTGCATTCAGAGTCTATCAGTTCTTTATTTGGATGTGGATAGTATTTTCCATCACGAGTCCTTTGTAATTGTCTTGGATTATTGTGTTGCTGAGAAGAGCTAAGTCATTCAGGTTTGAGCATAACATTATGTTGCTGTTACTATATATAATGATTTCCTTGTTTTGTTCATTTCACTTTGTATCAGTTCATACAAGTCTTTCCAGGTTTTTCTGAAATCTGCCTGTTCATCATTTCTTATTGCACAATAGTATTTCATTACATTCATATACCACAACTTGTGAAAAGTCATTCCCCAATTGATGGGTATTTTCTCAATTTTCAATATTTCAAATCCAATTTTCAGTATTCAAAAAGAATATCTATAAATATTTTTGCATGCGTAACTCCTTTTCCCTTTTTTTAAATGATCTCCTTAGGATGCGAACCTAGGAGTGACATTGCTGGAAAGGGTATGCAACTTGGTTGCCCTTTGAGCAGAGTTCCAAATTGCTCTACAGAGTGGTTAGATCAATTCACAACTCCAACAAGAGTTCATCAATGTTCCAATTTTCCCATATCCTCTTTAACATTGATCATTTCCCTTTTGTGTTGTAGTTATCAATCTGATAAATGTGAGGTGATACCTCAGAATTGTTTTACTTTGCATTTCTCTAATAAAAAGTGATTTAGAGCACTTTTTCATAGGAAACAATAGGTTTTTAGAATTGAGCTGACATTGAGCTAGAGAACTACATGATTCTTTAATGATCAATTCTGGAAAATCTTTATAATTTATAAAAACAAGTACAAGGAGTCATACTGTACTAAGCATATAAAAAGTGATCTATATAAAATAATGTTTCCTTACCATCAGCTGCCATTAGGATAGTAGTATGAGCATACAAGTCAGAAATTTCTTCTTCAGACCAACTGAAAGGAACTTGAGGATCTACCCCACACCCAACAAAAAAAGGAAGAGCATATTGTGATTTTTAACATCCTTATACTTCATCAAAAAAACAAATCAGATTCTCTAGTAAGACAAAAGGAAAAAAAAAGTAACAGCAAGGACCCAAAAAAGAACGTGTTTATTTTGAAGTGAGATTGAAGAGTTTAGATGTGAAATCATCCCTGAAGGTACCAAATAGCTCTAATTCAGAAGTCAGGAGAATTGGATTCTAGTCCTGGTTCTTCTCTTAAATATCTATACAACTTTGGCTCTCAGCTTTCTCATCTGTAAAATATAATGACTGGGCAAGGTTCATTCATTAATCAGCTACGATGTGAAGAGCACTATGATCTCTTTTTCAGCTCTTGCTATTGTTCATCTCCAAATTGTAGATATGGGCAATCACTTTTCTCTCTCAGTCACCCTTTGCTCATATTTGACTTTAGTAAATCTAGTAAAGATGAGAATTATTTTAAACTATAGCAGAGTCTGTAATTACTTATTTAGGAATAATTTTTTCCCAAATGTTTCTTTTATTTAAATCTTAGTTTTATATTATACTCAATGTATTTCTTCACCCTTTATCTAAAACAGCCCTCCCTATTAACAAAGGATAAAAATAGAGAAAAAAACAACTTAGGAATAATTTCAAAGTAAATGATTTGGGTATTCTATTAGAGAAGAGCTCTCAGTTCAAAAGTCTGAAGCAAATATTTAAAATAATAAGGAAGCAAACTTACCAGTGCACAAGTCATCTTTCAGCCAATCTAATTCTTTAACCTTAACTGCACCTCCTATAGGACAAAACAAAAAAAACCCCAACAACCAAAATCACATATTAAAAGTTGGAAGAGGGGGAATACAATACAGGTGGGGGGGCAAAGTCTTCCTGAAACACCATGAGCTGAAGAAATTTGAATCTAATAACTAGTAAAATGTCTCTTTTCCACTAAGCTGAGAGGATATAAAGAAAGTTGAAAATCAATTATCTATAGTCACAATATAAAGGTTTTTTCCACTATTAAAAACAATATGAATGTTGTGATTTTTTTAACCAAAAAACCCCACAAAACCCATATTTTAAAAAATCTCATGCAAATGCAAAATATCAAATGAACTTTACCTCTTGTAGCTGTCAAGTTTCTGTTTAGGGCAACATTCCGTTCACACATAGTCAGAAGATCTTCACCCACATCTGTAAGCATTTTTCAGTATAATAACATTTTGCATTTTAATGTTTTAATTTTCAGAGAGTCTTAATATTAAGGATAAGAATAAAATAAAACTGTAAGAGAAGACTATCTTATGCTTATATAGGGAAAGGTACAGAAAAAGTTCTTCAGTCTATCTCATCTCTGAAATCAGAAGAGGTAACTCAATGATGTCAATTATGATTTTTGTTTTTCATGAGGGTAATGAAGTACTGTCATGACACTTATATTAAAGCATGTGCTTAAAAGAGAGCTAATCAGAAGTGAGAATAGTTATAATTTAGTCACAGATCATGTTAAAATATTCATTTAAAATTTTACATATCTCACCATTAGCCTTTCCCATCATTCAAACCTGGAAGTGTCTAAGTCATTTCTCTGACAGGGTCTTTCTTATTTGCTTCAGTAAGAACTTAGTTCTACTGCAATCATACTGAACCAAAGAAGTTATGGTTTTGTTATTTTTAAAGTGATTTCAGTTGAGAATATATTAAAGTAATTTTCAGTTGAGATTATATTGCATTTGGTGCATAAGGAAAATGAATATTTTTCTATGCATGCAGAAAAATACATTTCAATGCTTTTAATAATATGTGTACAAGAAATCAATGTTATTTTTATAGTTCTGTTTTTGATAAAGAAATCATGTGATCTGATATATCTTATAATACTATGAGTAAAAAAGTTGTCTGTAGTAGACTCAAGTTAGATTTCTGGTTTTCACAACAAAGTTTGCTATGAAAAGACTGGAACAAGGAAGAGTTTAACTTGGAAATGAATCATCTTTCCTAAATAATGTACAGAATTTTCTTAACACATTGTTTACTGTGGATGTTGAGTCTCTCTCTGGTAAAGATTTGTTGAGTCAGGAATTTCAAAGACTACTATTTTGAATTATAAAAAATTTGACCTATTTAAAATTTTGAATTTGGTAATAAATATTAAATAATCATAGGATCTAATTTCAGAAAACCAAAACCAAAATTAATAAACTTGAAATTAATATAGGTTCATAGAATATGTTTTCAAGATTTTAAAAATGTTTTGCCAAAATAATATCTGCTATTGAAATTTTAAGTGACATATTTCCTAAATGATTCTTTACAAAACAGTAAATTACTTAAATTTTAATTCAAATGACCTTAGGAAAAGATAAAATAGTTTGGTTCCCAAATATAAACAAGAAAGAGAATATTCTTCCAAGATGTTGAAGAGAGGTCTGTTCTGGCTTATTATTTGTAGTAAGGAGTAGATGAGGGAGAAAGAGTTTAGGCAGCCAAATTACTCCTTTTATTAATATTAATCCACTCATCCTACTGTATGCTAGAAAAATCCAAGATAGAAAGTGATCCAAACAATACTCTTCTATTACTAAAGATATCCCAAACCCCCAAATTTAGAAGAAAATAGTCAGTCCTTTCTAAAGTTAAAAGCTTTGAGGCTTTGACTAAGAGGAAAGAGAACAGGGTCCTAAACCCAGCACAGTCATTAAATAACTGTGTAAACTTAGGTAAGCCATTTCTTCTTCTGGGAGGAAACCCCAGTTCCCCCTTCCTTTTGTAAAATGAGATTTAATTAGATGACCTCTATGTCCCTTCCAGTTCAAAAATGCTATGAATCGTCTGGAAGAGACAAAGAAACACTCTTGAAAATTCTGTCTTCTCAATTTAATGTTAAATATATGGTAAAAAGAGAAGTTAAAGACAATCATCCTGAATAGCTGTCTCAAGATAATGTTTTCATTTTGTTTACCTCTTTGAGAAGTGAACATTTGTTATTTATAGAAAACTGGGAAGGAGAGGTTAGTATAATAACTGTTCATCATAGACTTACAACTATGATTAACCCAAATTTTGTTACAGGATTTGCTAGTAAATGGGTTGCACAAGATTTTTAAGATCTTTTCCCATATTTCTTTTTTTTTGTCTTCTTTCTCCTTCCTCCCCCCACCCCCCCTCCATTTCTCTGACACTTCTCTCCTTTCACAGCTGGTAAGAGTGTGATAGGAACACAGGCTCCCCACAGTGTTAAAAGTCTTGTTCCTGTCTGGTTTTTCTCTAAAGCTTCAGGGTCACTTTGACAATAGAGATCAGAATCAAGTTGGGGGAAAGGAAGAGATAAAGCCAAGGTAATAAAGAAGAAAAATCAATAGCTGCTTGTTTTCAATTTTCAGTTTGTGTACATATTTTAATATTGCTATTTTAGCTCAAATAATGAAGACACAAAGTACCTGTGCAGTAAACAGTCTTGGCAATTGTTGCTGTGATGATGCTGGCAATCCCAGTGCCTGCCCCAAGCTCAAGTACAGTACAATTTTTGAATAGGTCACATTGGAACAGGATGTAGTCAGCTAGAAGGAAAGCTCCTCGCCACACCTTCAGGGCACAAGTAAAGCATGGGGTCAAGCTTTAAGGAAAGATCTAAGATGTTAAAAGCAAAGAACAAAAGAACACACCTACCTGTTTGCCAACATCTTCCAGAGGGGTGGCCATGGTGTGCTCTGGCAGAATGGAAAACCAAAACAAAAATACCCACAGTGAAATGAGGACTGAACAAAACCAAAAGGGCATAGGAGATCTTAGAATTAGATTTAAATTGCAATTTTAAAGCAATGGTCATATATTCTAGAATAAGTGAACAAATCTAATTCTAAGAAGAAAGATAGACTTGATTTTTAAAAGTTGGGTTTTTGCTCTTTCTTCACAAGATAAGTACCCAACAGGTAAGAAGAACAGCTCTGAATTTTAAAAGTGGACATATTCTGAGCTTATTGTTATGCTTATAAAAGTGGCAATTAGTATCTGACAAAAGGATATTTTTAAAACCAAATAGCACTCTTCCCCTCATCCTATACCTCTAAACTGATGGCCACCAGCAAATTAGGTTGGATGAATTTGTGACTGATAGGTAAAGCAACTAAGTATACATTTATTCTTAATAACTAACACTCCTTTAGGGGGACTTAAAAATTTTATAACCCAAACTATCAAAATTTAGCCACCTAGACTAATGGTTAATTCGGAAGCATATCAACCACAACACTACAGAGGCAGATTTTATTTCTCCTTCACCAACTTGAAGCACACTAGATTTTTGAGACTTTGAGTCAGCAGGCTTAACTGAAGGATTATCGAGTACACTTCCCTGCTTTATGTTCTCTTTATTCAGAGATCTTCTAAATCTTTAACTACAGCCTTGACTTCTCTCAGAATCTTCAATTTCATCTAATTGTGTATTGGACATTACCATCAATATATCTTGCCATGATCCCAAAAGCAACATCATCTTTTCCCTCAAGTCAGCTAACAATCCTATTTGTAACAATGGTTCTCCAGGCATCAAGGCTCAAGAAAGTCAAGTGATTTGCCTAAAGTCACATAACCAGTTAGAATTAATTTATCAAATGGGTCCTTGCATAAAGGGGAGGTGGGTAACATATAGAGGATAATCTTTACAATCTTACAGAAGACACAGACATAGGTTCTGAATGGATAATTCTTGCATATTTACCTATTTTAACCATATTATGATGGATATTTTCTTGTTCTTCATTGCGATTTTCTGCTCCCTGGCTTAGAACTTTAGGATGTGTTTTATTTCTTGATGGCTCTTTTTGTTTTGTCTCAGAGAAAAGTCTTGGTCTTCTTACCACTTCCAAGTCACCATCATTATCCAATAAAGCTTCTATTCTCATAGAAGAGCAAGTTTGAGTTTCATTCTTGTTCAGAAAATCTATACCATTGCTATTCTTGCCATAGGATTCCTGAATACTTCTGTCATCAAGCACAGTATTTTCTATTTGAATGTCTTTTTGTTTTTTATCTTTAACATGAGTATCTTTACAAGAAACTTTGTTCCATAGAAGTTTGAACTGTGACAGAAAAACTGAAAAATAAAACAGACAAAAATATGGGGTAGTAAGATCTCTCACTTGGAAAGTGCTAACTTCCTTACTGAGATATTTGAAAGTCTAGTTTAGGGGCAGCTAGGTGGCGTAAGGGATAAAGCACTGGCCTTGGAGTCAGGAGTACCTGGGTTCAAATCCGGTCTCAGACACTTAATAATTACCTAGCTGTGTGGCCTTGGGCAAGCCACTTAACCCCATTTGCCTTGCAAAAACCTAAAAAAAAAAAAAAAAGTCTAGTTTACTAGTAATAAATAGAAAGACAGGAATAATAGTATGCATGCCCACAGGGTTCACCTGATGAGGTGAACAGCCTGGAAGATATGTTTAACATGGACTATGACCTTTGAAATTTATTATATTCTCCATTAATTAAACCTTTATGAAGACCATATCCAATTCAGAGCTCCACAGCTAAAGAAGGCTGGAAATTAGAGGTATTAGATCAGAGATTTTTAACCTTTTTTGTGTCATGGACCTATGGAGGTCTGGTGAAGCCTAGGACTCCTAGAGGATCTGGAGATTCTCGGCTAAGAATTCCTGAAATCTGAATGAAAGCTATGGGATGGATGTTTACAGTTGGCACTTAAAACTCTTTGAGTTCAAAGGTGCTATTTGGAAGAAAAGGTTAAATAAACCCTAATCCTAGTGTTTCTATATTTAAGTGAAGGATAGTTATAAAGAAGGCAATGGCCAGTAGTCCTTTATAAAATGATAAGGGATCTCAGAAGTTATTTACACCCTAGGATTTTGCAGATAACCAAGCTGCGGCCTGGACGATTTAAGCGACAAGATCAATCAAGTCATAAGGAGAAGAGCTGGGATTTGAGCCCAGATACTCAATGCTGGTTTTTTTTCCATTGTACCATATTTTTACCACGGCAAGAAAAAACTTGGCTTTTTCTAACTGAAGAACTCATTGTGTTGCTAATTAATATTCTTTCCTTCCCCCCAAACAGTGTTAAAAAAAGAATCTGATTCTATTCTTGTAGGTGGGTTGGTAAATCAACTACAAATGGAAAACAAACTCATGAGATCAGTAATTCTGCCATGAACCTTTTGTGCTTACCAGGTTGGCCAACAGTATTCAGGCGTACCATGAGGTGTCTTTTATTTGGGGTGTTTAGATGCACATCAGATAGCACAGTATCACTTTTAAATGTAATTTCTTCCATAGCTTTCTCCTTTTCTGGATCCACCATTGTACAGTGTTGCTATTAATTTGTAAAAAGAGCATCTAGAATGAAAAGATACCCTTAATGAAAGGCTGTTACAAATGAAAATGTTTCATTATCCACTTAATACTTATCAAAAGACACTTAGAAATATACCCTTGAGTTGGTTTGTGTTTCTTCCACAAGCAGTTATTAAGGGCCTATTATATGTAACAAACAGGGAGTCAAGGAATAGTGATTAACCTCAGCCAGGAAGATATAAGTTCAAGAATGCTGTCTTTGGGGGCAACTAGGTGGTGCAGTGGATACAGCACTGGCCCTAGAGTCAGGAGTACCTGAGTTCAAATCCGGCCTCAGACATGTAATAATTACCTGTGTGGCCTTGGGCAAGCCACTTAATCCCACTGCCTTGCAAAAAAACCCCAAAAACAACAGCTTTAAAAAAGTTGTCTTTGACACATTTTCTTTTTGATACTGGGTAAGTAATTTAACCTTAGCATCCTGGATTACTATATTAAGATTATAAATTATAAAACAGGTGCTTAACTGCCCTGGAAGAGGGAGATTACTTAATAGGTGCTCCCTAGTCCAGTGAAATCAAAGATCCCATCTAAAAAAGAAAAAAAAATGTGTAGCACACAATGGTAGGCGCTAAAATTTCAAAGTGTACTAAAACAAGGTTCTGACCCTCAAAGATATTACAATTAGATGATAATGATAAGATAGCTATATAAATAAATATGAAGCAAATTAGACTAAGAACATACAAGTCTATTTTGAGGTAATTGACAGAGATCATGTATTTTGTGCAACACAAGCCTGAATAGTATGTCTTATAAGTGTGCTTAATCATAGAAAGGGTATATAATACAAACCATATGCAAGAAATGTTATTATTAGAAACACAACACAGACAGGGATCCATCTGGTTTCTTAGAATCTAATCACTCTAGACCAATGATTCAGTTTAAGGATATTACTCAGACCCTTCTTTTACTCCTCTTCCCCTGCCAGCAGCAAAAAGGGAAGAGGTAAAATTGTAGTCTGTTCCAGGGCTCCTGAACAACTCTGATAAGATGATCTTTTTCCCCCCCTTTTTTTAAAAGTTTTTTTGCAAGGCAAATGGGGTTAAGTGGCTTGCCCAAGGCCACATGGCTAGGTAATTATCAAGTGTCTGAGACCGGATTTGAACCCAGGTACACCTGACTCCAGGGCCAGTGCTTTATCCACTGGGCCACCTAGCCGCCCCTCCCCCCTTTTTTTAAAGGAGGTGGAAGGGAAGAAGAGCTGAGGGAGTTATGTGTGGATTTCTTTTATACTTCTTTAGCCCATGTGAGCAAGAGCTGATGACAGATCACATAGCTCCTTTTCTTATAAATGTCTACATTTGGGGTTGTAGAAGCCTAAGAGAAGCTTGTGAAAACTCTGAAACTGCAAATATCCAGTATTCTTCTAAAGGGTCGGGAAAGGAGGGAGATGTCACCATGCTTATAATTTCCCATCTCAAGAGGATCAAAGTGATTTGTCTCTAAGACACATCTTCAAGTTTAAGAGTTTACTAAATAAGTGTGTGTCCTTGGGAAAGTCACTTCTCCTCTTCCCCAGTTGTGTTCTCATTTGTCAAATGAGAATAATACTTCTACCTTCCACAAAGGTAGGGTTGTTCTGGCCATTATTGTTTTACAGAACTTGGTATGGCCCTCCTCACCTCCAAGTCTCTTTCCCACCCAAGTGGGGGGACCCAAATTTCTATCATAAATCATGGAGCCAAATATTGGAAGAGACTGGGGCTGGGGGGGGTAGTCATGGTTGTAGACCCACATGCACTGGAAATATGAATCCCTTCTACAGAATGAGAGAGCTACCCAGCCTTCCCTAAACTCTTGTGTGTGTGTGTGTGTGTGTGTGTGTGTGTGTGTGTGTGTAAGAGACAGAGAGAGACAGTGTGTGTATGTGTGTGAGAGACAGTGTATGAGTGTGTGAAAGACAGAAAGACTGTGTGAGACTGTGTGTGTGACAGAGACTGTGTGTGTGTAGACAGACTCTGTGTGTGAGAAAGACTGTGTGAGAGAGACAGACTGTGTGAGTGTGAGAGATAGAAAGACTGTGTGAGAGAGACAGAGAGACAGACTGTGTGAGACAGACTGTGTGTGTGTGAGAGACTGTGTGTGACAGATTGTGTGTGAGAGACTGTGTGTGAGACAGACTGTGTGTGTGTGAGAGAGACTGTATGTGTGAGAGACTGTGTGTGAGACTGTGTTTGTGTGTGAGAGACTGTGTGTATGAAGAGAGACAGACTGTGTGTGAGACAGAAAGACTGTGAGAGACTGTGTATGTGTGACAGAGACTGTGTGTGTGTAGACTGTGTGTGTGAGAAAGACTGTGTGAGAGAGACAGACTGTGTGAGTGTGAGAGAGAGATAGAAAGACTGTGTGAGACAGACAGAGACACACTGTGTGAGACAGATTGTGTGTGAGACAGACTGTGTGTGTGTGAGAGACTGTATGTGTGAGACTGTGTGTGAGACTGTGTGTTTGTGTGTGAGAGACTGTGTGTATGAAGAGAGACAGACTGTGTGTGTGAGACAGAAAGACTGTGAGACTGTGTATGTGTGACAGAGACTGTGTGTGTGTCGACAGTGTGTGTGTGAGAAAGACTGTGAGAGAGACAGACTGTGTGAGTGTGAGAGAGAGAGAGAAAGACTGTGTGAGAGAGACAGAGACAGACTGTGTGTGTGAGACAGAAAGACTGTGAGAGACTGTGTATGTGTGACAGAGACTGTGTGTGTGTAGACAGTGTGTGTGTGAGAAAGACTGTGAGAGAGACAGACTGTGTGAGTGTGAGAGAGAGATAGAAAGACTGTGTGAGACAGAGAGACACACTGTGTGAGACAGACTGTGTGTGACAGATTGTGTGTGAGACAGACTGTATGTGTGAGAGACTGTATGTGTGAGACTGTGTGTGAGACTGTGTGTTTGTGTGTGAGAGACTGTGTGTATGAAGAGAGACAGACTGTGTGTGAGACAGAGACTGTGAGACTGTGTATGTGTGACAGAGACTGTGTGTGTGTCGACAGTGTGTGTGTGAGAAAGACTGTGTGAGAGAGACAGATTGTGTGAGTGTGAGAGAGATAGAAAGACTGTGTGAGAGAGACAGACACACTGTGTGAGACAGACTGTGTGTGACAGATTGTGTGTGAGACAGACTGTGTGTGTGAGAGACTGTATGTGTGAGAGACTGTGTGTGAGACTGTGTGTTTGTGTATGAGAGACTGTGTATGGAGAGAGACAGACTGTGTGTGTGAGACAGAAAGACTGTGAGACTGTGTATGTGTGACAGAGACTGTGTGTGTGTCGACAGTGTGTGTGTGAGAAAGACTGTGAGAGAGACAGACTGTGTGAGTGTGAGAGATAGAAAGACTGTGTGAGAGAGACAGACACACTGTGTGAGACAGACTGTGTGTGACAGATTGTGTGTGAGACAGACTGTGTGTGTGAGAGACTGTATGTGTGAGAGACTGTGTGTGAGACTGTGTGTTTGTGTGTGAGAGACTGTGTGTATGGAGAGAGACAGACTGTGTGTGTGAGACAGAAAGACTGTGAGACTGTGTATGTGTGACAGAGACTGTGTGTGTGTCGACAGTGTGTGTGTGAGAAAGACTGTGAGAGAGACAGACTGTGTGAGTGTGAGAGAGAGAGAGAAAGACTGTGTGAGAGAGACAGAGACAGACTGTGTGTGTGAGACAGAAAGACTGTGAGAGACTGTGTATGTGTGACAGAGACTGTGTGTGTGTAGACAGTGTGTGTGTGAGAAAGACTGTGAGAGAGACAGACTGTGTGAGTGTGAGAGAGAGATAGAAAGACTGTGTGAGACAGAGAGACACACTGTGTGAGACAGACTGTGTGTGACAGATTGTGTGTGAGACAGACTGTGTGTGTGAGAGACTGTATGTGTAAGAGACTGTGTGTGAGACTGTGTGTTTGTGTGTGAGAGACTGTGTGTATGAAGAGAGACAGACTGTGTGTGAGACAGAGACTGTGAGACTGTGTATGTGTGACAGAGACTGTGTGTGTGTCGACAGTGTGTGTGTGAGAAAGACTGTGTGAGAGAGACAGATTGTGTGAGTGTGAGAGAGATAGAAAGACTGTGTGAGAGAGACAGACACACTGTGTGAGACAGACTGTGTGTGACAGATTGTGTGTGAGACAGACTGTGTGTGTGTGAGAGACTGTATGTGTGAGAGACTGTATGTGTGAGACTGTGTGTGAGACTGTGTGTTTGTGTGTGAGAGACTGTGTGTATGAAGAGAGACAGACTGTGTGTGTGAGACAGAAAGACTGTGAGACTGTGTATGTGTGACAGAGACTGTGTGTGTGTCGACAGTGTGTGTGTGAGAAAGACTGTGAGAAAGACAGACTGTGTGAGTGTGAGAGAGAGATAGAAAGACTGTGTGAGAGAGACAGAGACAGACTGTGTGTGTGAGACAGAAAGACTGTGAGAGACTGTGTATGTGTGACAGAGACTGTGTGTGTGTAGACAGTGTGTGTGTGAGAAAGACTGTGTGAGAGAGACAGATTGTGTGAGTGTGAGAGAGATAGAAAGACTGTGTGAGAGAGACAGACACACTGTGTGAGACAGACTGTGTGTGACAGATTGTGTGTGAGACAGACTGTGTGTGTGTGAGAGACTGTATGTGTGAGAGACTGTATGTGTGAGACTGTGTGTGAGACTGTGTGTTTGTGTGTGAGAGACTGTGTGTATGGAGAGAGACAGACTGTGTGTGTGAGACAGAAAGACTGTGAGAGACTGTGTATGTGTGACAGAGACTGTGTGTGTGTCGACAGTGTGTGTGTGAGAAAGACTGTGAGAGAGACAGACTGTGTGAGTGTGAGAGAGAGATAGAAAGACTGTGTGAGAGAGACAGAGAGACAGACTGTGTGTGTGAGACAGAAAGACTGTGAGAGACTGTGTATGTGTGACAGAGACTGTGTGTGTGTAGACAGTGTGTGTGTGAGAAAGACTGTGTGAGAGAGACAGACTGTGTGAGTGTGAGAGATAGAAAGACTGTGTGAGAGAGACAGACACACTGTGTGAGACAGACTGTGTGTGACAGATTGTGTGTGAGACAGACTGTGTGTGTGAGAGACTGTATGTGTGAGAGACTGTATGTGTGAGACTGTGTGTGACTGTGTGTTTGTGTGTGAGAGACTGTGTGTATGAAGAGAGACAGACTGTGTGTGTGAGACAGAAAGACTGTGAGACTGTGTATGTGTGACAGAGACTGTGTGTGTGTCGACAGTGTGTGTGTGAGAAAGACTGTGAGAGAGACAGACTGTGTGAGTGTGAGAGAGAGATAGAAAGACTGTGTGAGAGAGACAGAGACAGACTGTGTGTGTGAGACAGAAAGACTGTGAGAGACTGTGTATGTGTGACAGAGACTGTGTGTGTGTAGACAGTGTGTGTGTGAGAAAGACTGTGTGAGAGAGACAGACTGTGTGAGTGTGAGAGATAGAAAGACTGTGTGAGAGAGACAGACACACTGTGTGAGACAGACTGTGTGTGACAGATTGTGTGTGAGACAGACTGTGTGTGTGTGAGAGACTGTATGTGTGAGAGACTGTGTGTGAGACTGTGTGTGAGACTGTGTGTTTGTGTGTGAGAGACTGTGTGTATGAAGAGAGACAGACTGTGTGTGTGAGACAGAAAGACTGTGAGACTGTGTATGTGTGACAGAGACTGTGTGTGTGTCGACAGTGTGTGTGTGAGAAAGACTGTGAGAGAGACAGACTGTGTGAGTGTGAGAGAGAAAGACTGTGTGAGAGAGACAGAGACAGACTGTGTGTGTGAGACAGAAAGACTGTGAGAGACTGTGTATGTGTGACAGAGACTGTGTGTGTGTCGACAGTGTGTGTGTGAGAAAGACTGTGAGAGAGACAGACTGTGTGAGTGTGAGAGAGATAGAAAGACTGTGTGAGAGAGACAGACACACTGTGTGAGACAGACTGTGTGTGACAGATTGTGTGTGAGACAGACTGTGTGTGTGTGAGACTGTATGTGTGAGAGACTGTATGTGTGAGACTGTGTGTGAGACTGTGTGTATGAAGAGAGACAGACTGTGTGTGTGAGACAGAAAGACTGTGAGACTGTGTATGTGTGACAGAGACTGTGTGTGTGTCGACAGTGTGTGTGTGAGAAAGACTGTGAGAGAGACAGACTGTGTGAGTGTGAGAGATAGAAAGACTGTGTGAGAGAGACAGACACACTGTGTGAGACAGACTGTGTGTGACAGATTGTGTGTGAGACAGACTGTGTGTGTGAGAGACTGTATGTGTGAGAGACTGTGTGTGAGACTGTGTGTTTGTGTGTGAGAGACTGTGTGTATGGAGAGAGACAGACTGTGTGTGTGAGACAGAAAGACTGTGAGAGACTGTATGTGTGACAGAGACTGTGTGTGTGTCGACAGTGTGTGTGTGAGAAAGACTGTGAGAGAGACAGACTGTGTGAGTGTGAGAGAGAGATAGAAAGACTATGTGAGAGAGACAGAGACAGACTGTGTGTGTGAGACAGAAAGACTGTGAGAGACTGTGTATGTGTGACAGAGACTGTGTGTGTGTAGACAGTGTGTGTGTGAGAAAGACTGTGTGAGAGAGACAGACTGTGTGAGTGTGAGAGATAGAAAGACTGTGTGAGAGAGACAGACACACTGTGTGAGACAGACTGTGTGTGACAGATTGTGTGTGAGACAGACTGTGTGTGTGAGAGACTGTATGTGTGAGAGACTGTGTGTGAGACTGTGTGTTTGTGTGTGAGAGACTGTGTGTATGGAGAGAGACAGACTGTGTGTGTGAGACAGAAAGACTGTGAGAGACTGTGTATGTGTGACAGAGACTGTGTGTGTGTCGACAGTGTGTGTGTGAGAAAGACTGTGAGAGAGACAGACTGTGTGAGTGTGAGAGAGAGATAGAAAGACTGTGTGAGAGAGACAGAGAGACAGACTGTGTGTGTGAGACAGAAAGACTGTGAGAGACTGTGTATGTGTGACAGAGACTGTGTGTGTGTAGACAGTGTGTGTGTGAGAAAGACTGTGTGAGAGAGACAGACTGTGTGAGTGTGAGAGATAGAAAGACTGTGTGAGAGAGACAGACACACTGTGTGAGACAGACTGTGTGTGACAGATTGTGTGTGAGACAGACTGTGTGTGTGAGAGACTGTATGTGTGAGAGACTGTATGTGTGAGAGACTGTGTGTGAGACTGTGTGTTTGTGTGTGAGAGACTGTGTGTATGGAGAGAGACAGACTGTGTGTGTGAGACAGAAAGACTGTGAGACTGTGTATGTGTGACAGAGACTGTGTGTGTGTCGACAGTGTGTGTGTGAGAAAGACTGTGAGAGAGACAGACTGTGTGAGTGTGAGAGAGAGATAGAAAGACTGTGTGAGAGAGACAGAGAGACAGACTGTGTGTGTGAGACAGAAAGACTGTGAGAGACTGTGTATGTGTGACAGAGACTGTGTGTGTGTAGACAGTGTGTGTGTGAGAAAGACTGTGTGAGAGAGACAGATTGTGTGAGTGTGAGAGAGATAGAAAGACTGTGTGAGAGAGACAGACACACTGTGTGAGACAGACTGTGTGTGACAGATTGTGTGTGAGACAGACTGTGTGTGTGTGAGACTGTATGTGTGAGAGACTGTATGTGTGAGACTGTGTGTGAGACTGTGTGTATGAAGAGAGACAGACTGTGTGTGTGAGACAGAAAGACTGTGAGAGACTGTGTATGTGTGACAGAGACTGTGTGTGTGTCGACAGTGTGTGTGTGAGAAAGACTGTGAGAGAGACAGACTGTGTGAGTGTGAGAGAGAGATAGAAAGACTGTGTGAGAGAGACAGAGACAGACTGTGTGTGTGAGACAGAAAGACTGTGAGAGACTGTGTATGTGTGACAGAGACTGTGTGTGTGTAGACAGTGTGTGTGTGAGAAAGACTGTGTGAGAGAGACAGACTGTGTGAGTGTGAGAGATAGAAAGACTGTGTGAGAGAGACAGAGAGACAGACTGTGTGTGTGAGACAGAAAGACTGTGAGACTGTGTATGTGTGTATGGAGAGAGACAGACTGTGTGTGTGAGACAGAAAGACTGTGAGACTGTGTATGTGTGACAGAGACTGTGTGTGTGTCGACAGTGTGTGTGTGAGAAAGACTGTGAGAGAGACAGACTGTGTGAGTGTGAGAGAGAGATAGAAAGACTGTGTGAGAGAGACAGAGAGACAGACTGTGTGTGTGAGACAGAAAGACTGTGAGAGACTGTGTATGTGTGACAGAGACTGTGTGTGTGTAGACAGTGTGTGTGTGAGAAAGACTGTGTGAGAGAGACAGATTGTGTGAGTGTGAGAGAGATAGAAAGACTGTGTGAGAGAGACAGACACACTGTGTGAGACAGACTGTGTGTGACAGATTGTGTGTGAGACAGACTGTGTGTGTGTGAGAGACTGTATGTGTGAGAGACTGTATGTGTGAGACTGTGTGTGAGACTGTGTGTTTGTGTGTGAGAGACTGTGTGTATGAAGAGAGACAGACTGTGTGTGTGAGACAGAAAGACTGTGAGACTGTGTATGTGTGACAGAGACTGTGTGTATGTGAGAGACAGACTGTGTGACTGCGCGCGTGTGCATGTGTGCGCGCACGCGCGTGTGTGCATGTGTGCATGTGCACGCGTGTGCACCACACACGCAGCGGCAGGGTGCGGCCAGCCCTGGGCGCACACCGCCCACCTCGGGCTGCGGGAAGGCCGGGGCTGGAGGCCTGGGGGGGCTTGGTGAGACCTCCGGGCGGGCGCGGGCGGGGGGAGGGCCTCAGGCTCAGTCTCGGGGCGGTTTCCCGGGGGAGCCCCTTTCTTTGGGGAGGGGGCTCTTTTTCGGAGAGCCTTCAGCAGCAGGGCCCAGGCCTCCTCAGACCTTATTACATACACGAAGGCATGAATGCGGGCAGCCGGCACTGGGGGCGGCGCCGGGGGCGCGGGGTCTGAGGCCTGGCCCCGCGGCCTCTGAACCCAGCCGCGGAGCGGCCCCGCCCCCGCCACGTGCACGCGCTCGCCTCGCCCTCGGGACCCGCGGCTCCGAGGCGGCACTCGACGTGCGTGCGCGCGCGCGCGCGCACGGGGGCACGTCGTCTCCCCTTCGACGTTTCCCCTCCGACCCCCCCCCCCCCAGTCCCGGGCCTCCCTAAGGTCCGCCCCGGCCTTCCCCCCAGCGTGCCCCCCTGTGTTCCGTACCGCCCTATGCACCGACTGGAGAGGGGAAGGCTTACCCGGCTGCCGGGGCGAGGCTGAGTCCGAGCGGACCCGCCAACCCGCAAGCCCACCAGTCAGGGGAAGCCTAGGCCGCCTCCTCCCCCGCCGCCATGTTCGGCGCGCGTGCGCGGCCTCCCCTCTCTAGCCCGGGGGCGCGCCTGCGAAGACCGCTAGGGGGCGCTTTGAGCGGGGGCGCGCTCTAGGCCCGAGTGCGAACAGAGAAGGGCTTGTGGGCGTGGCCGGCCTGGGCGGGAGCGCGCGGAAGCCCTGGGCCCCCTGGGCCGTCCGCAGCCCTGGCCCGGGGCCGCCAACCTGGGCCTTACCGCGGCCCCGCCCCACGCGCCTGCCCCGGCCCCGCCCCACGCGCCTGCCCCGGCCCCGCCCCTGGCGGAGAGGCGGGCGGCGCAGCCGCGGGAAGGCTCGGAAGTCCTCCCCTTCCCCTTGTTTGCCCTCCTGTGTCTTTCCTTCCCTTCCCTTCCCTTCCCCCCAGCTTGCCTCATCTTTTCTTTTCCTTTTTTCTTTCTCCTTATGATTCCTTTCATTTTTTCACTTCCTTTTCTCTCTCCTTTTCTTTCTTTCTCCTACCTTCTACCTTTCTCACCATTCCTTTTCTTTTTTCCTCAGTTTCCCTTTCTTCTTCCCCTCCTCTTCCCTCCCTTTCCTCCCCTCCTCTTCTCTTTTACTTCCCTCTCTTTAAATCCTTTTTCTTTCTTTCCTTTTTGACCTTGACATCAGAAAAATCTGATTACACATCTCTTTGCCACACTAGCTTTGTGACCAATCCCAGTCACCAAGTTTAACTTCTCTAAGCTTCTGTTTTCTCAAGTGCAAAATGGAGGAGTTGTACTAGATGACCGTGAAAGTCACCGAAGCCTCAGAATTCAGAGCAAAGCCTACTATATTCACTTTTAAAAATTTATGTTTTTTCTTTCTCATGGTTTTTTTTTTACCACTTAGCTCTATTTCCTTTCACATAATATGGAAATATGTTAAACAGGAGTGAGAGTACATCAACTTTTAGCAGATTGTTTGCTTTTTTATTTTTTAAGCTTCAGGAAGATGGGAGTTCAAATCCCAGCTTGCTAGCTGTCTGACCTTGGGCAAATCACTCAATCCTGATTGCCTCACAACAGGCTTTCTGATTTATATCTGGGCATCGGCGCTAGAGGGGAAAGTGGGACTGGTAACTTAGCACAGCATCCCCTCATTCAAATCCATTTTGTGTGTTTGTCATGGCAACACCTCCCAGATGTTGTGGTCTTCTTCAAAAATGAAGGATAAGGGGGCAGTTAGGTGGTGCTGTGGATGGAGCACCAGCCCTGGAGTCAGGAGTACCTGGGTTCAAATCCGGCCTCAGACACTTAATAATGACCTAGCTGTGTGCCCTTGGGCAAGCCACTTAACTCCATTGCCTTGCAAAAACTTAAAAAAAAAACATAAAAAATGAAGGATAAACATTAGATTATTTGCTGCCATGGGGGTGGGGGGAGGAAGGGAGGGTGGTAGAAAAATATGGCAACTCCTAAACTTGAAAATGGATGAATGTTGAAAACAACTTTTATATGTAATTGGAAAAAAAATTTAAAATTACAAAAAGTTAAGACTAAATCTATGATTCCATGATTCTTTCTTCCTTCATTCCTCTTCCTTTATCTTCTTTTCTTCTTTATCCTCTTAATTTTTCTTTCCTTTTTTTTTCTTCATTTGTTTAAAAAATTATTGATGTATTTTGTCTTTATATCATAGTCAGAGGGGTATCAACAAACCCTTTCTTGTATCAAGTATGCAAAAACTATTACCAACTAGGTGGTCAGTAAATAAGTGAGACATTTTATTCAAAATCAAGAAATTGCAGTTAGAGGCATTAGGCTGTCTTTTGCAGGTAGCTATGGCTGGGGGTGGGGGCTTGCAAAGAGCACTGGGAGTTATTTGTAAGTGAAGAAACCACAAGGCTCTCTGTCTCAGGAGTGGAAAAAAGGCCATAAATTTTCATTCACAGATTACTGCAAAAAAAACTTAACATTCAAAACATAAATTACAATTCAGAACAAAAATTAATCCACAGTTTAAGGAAGCAACAGGGTAAAGAAAGTGACATGTTTGTTTGTTTTTTTAAAATAGAGATAATGAAGTTAAGAAAGAGGGGAAGAAGAAGAGGTAAGAGTAAGTGCTTAGAGATTGGCATCTGGGCTGAGATCTGCAACCTGGCAGAGGATGGGCAGAGCTTTTAAGAAGGGCCTAGCTCACTTTTTGTTCTGGGAGGAGTCAGGGGGAGGGGACAAGGTGAGACTGAGGTCAGGCATACACCTTGAGGAAGCATGGGTTTTGTGCAAGAAGGATAAAGAAGCAATTAAAGCAGGGTTAGGGCAGAAACAGGGAGGTTATCTTTATTTTATTTTATTTCTTTTGCCTTATTTTTTTTTGCAAGACAATGGGGTTAAGTGGCTTTCCCAAGGCCACACAGCTAGGTAATTATTAAGTGTGTGAGGCCAGATAGGGCCGGTGCTCTATCCACTGTACCGCCTAGCCCCCCCCCCCCCCCATTTTTCTCTTAATTATCTCTTATTCCTTCTTGTCATTTCTGCAATCCAAATTATTGCTAAAGAAAAGTTGACATCTCTAAAAAACTAATTGTTTTAACCTTTCTCAATAGATTCAGAATCTGAAATATGGATAAGGAAACTGACCCAGAGGGAGAATTCAGGTGTCCTAATTCCCCTAGTCTTCTGACTAGACTGTATTCCATTCAATACTGAACATCTGTCCTTTGTATTACTCCATGGCTGTGAGTATAATTTTATTTCTTATATTTGTATCCCCCTGTCTTGTACTTAAATCACCCCATGGATGGTTAAGATGAAGAGAAAATATTAAGTGAGAGGAATTGAGTAAGTTAATGAACTTGGAGGCCAGAATATTTTTAGGGTCAAAAACATATATATGTGTGGTTAAGTGACTTGCCCAAGGTCACACAACTAGGTAATTTTAAGTGTCTGAGGTCAGGATTTGAACTCAGGTCTTCCTGACTCCAGGACTTTATCCACTGAGCCACCTAGCTGCCCCCAGTCCAAATCACTCTTTCACTGAATGGTTGACCATAGGTTCTAGTCCAACCCTCTTTTGCTCATTGTTTGGGTTTTTATAGTTGAGATTGAATGTAAATAACAATTGTTTTCATTTGGACCAGAAATTCTGAAGTTCTTTCCCCTCACAACTTGATGGCAATTCAGGTCATCTTTTGTCTCAATTCTTACTTAGCTCCAGTCACTGAATGAGTTTTGCCTCAGAAAACTGAGACCTGGGAAGGTCCTTAGCTTAAAAAGACCAAGATTTCCTTCTCTATGCTAGGCTATTGTCAGTAGTCATGACTTTTTTGTCCTGCCACTGGACTTGGATGTTTCTGGAGAAGAGATGCAATGGAGTATTCAAGACTCACCCAAACTAGGGGTTCAAGATAATACTAAGGAGGATCCTCAAGAGATGAAGAGCAGTCCTCAATAAATTTTAACTTGTAAAAATAAATGTGTTAACCTTCCCAGAATTTGTCATAATAAGGAACAAATGTTGCCAGAGTTTTGTCCTCAAGAAAGAGCAAAACAAAATCAGGTGAACAAATACATTTATTGATATTTCTCTGAGTAAGGGAATTATGCAGGCAAGCCTGGGCAGGGGTTGGGGTGGAGTGGGGGGGCAGGAGGTATGCGATCTACTAGAGAATAACTCTCCCTTCCCCAAATGGAGCCCCATGATGGAGGTTTTTATAGTTTTGATTATTAGAAGGTGAGATCTTATCACCTCTGGCATGTCCAGTCAAAGAAAGGTGTGACTTCCAACCCATGATGGGGCAGAGGCAACCTAAGAAGAGATGAGGGCAAGCCAGAAAGAGGTGAGGGGGGGAGCAAACATCAGACATCCCAGTAAAAGCAGTGCCCTATCAATTATGCTAAAGTCCTTTAAAGCATGGAGATTACTGTAGGGGCTATCTTAATGAAATTAAGTAGGCAAGATTTTGTATCTGTTTACAGTAGAGGAGGCTTTCTCAAAGCACCCTTTACAATTACTGATTTGACCTGATTAAAAGGAGACCTTTATAGTATTTGTGTGAAAATTGACCTCACCTACAACTTCTCTTAAAAGCCAGAAAAATAATTCAAACATATATACTAAAAGGGCAAAATTTACTGTTCACAGCACCAAAGAAAGAGGCCAGGAGTTCCAGATTGATTATATAGTTTGATAAAAATAGTGAGTCACTACATTAGGGCAGTCTGAGACAGAAGTCAGATGATGTATCCCTTCACAGAAACACCCACCCCCCCAAAAAGTTCTGTGGCAGTTATAGAAAATAGACAAAGGAAGGAGGAGCTATAGAGTATATTAGGGTGAATTTTCTGATATTTTTGTATTTACTTTGCTCAGCAATGGGCTCAGATTCCAGAAATCTGGTTTCTTTATAAATGCTGATCTTGAGTCCCAGGCATGCAAGGCCATGTACTAGTCACAATTCCCTTATTTTTAATATTATGACATTCACCAATAGAGACTTCACATTTTGTTCCAGATTCCCCTTATGTAAGAAACTCACTTTGATAATCTATTTGTATAATCAGTTTGGAGCTTCCAGGTATCAACCTAAGTCCTTGCTTGGAGAAAGCTTGAATTTGCCAACTGGGGTGGGGGTATGCATATATTTTCAGATCAGAGGCTTATGACTTGTTCAGATCTGCTCTCTTAATTCCAATTCACTTGAAAGTCAAGATAGTCACACTTATGATGTCTTTGAGAACAAAGGATGAACAACAAACATCAATGTCCATCTTTGCTAATTTAAATGGAGTGAAATGAAATCTCAGATGTTTTCATTTGCATTTTTTTCTACTAGTGATTTAGAGAATGTTTTCTTGGCATCATTTCTAGTTTAAAAATCTTTTAATACTTATTTATATTATTTGATAATGATAGGTTATTATCTATTGCATAATAGCTCAGGAAGGCAATATTTTACTTTGTATGACTGGGCAAGTCCTTTAACCTCTCTGTACATTAGGTTTTGAAAGTGTAAAATGAAGGAATTGGATTAAAGGTCCTCTATATGGTGCCTTCTAGCTCCAAATCTGTGAAACTATAATTTAATAGATTTTTGATTGAAAGGGATTTATGTTGAAATAGGAAGCATTTATGTCTGTGCAATAGTACTGAGGGATCCAAGGTCAATTCTATTTCCTCTAAGAAATTTATATTTTTTATTCCCCAGTTGATAAATGGTCAAAGGATATGGAAAGGCAATTCTCAGACAAAGAATTCAAAGCTATCTAGAGTCATATGAAAAATTGCTCTAAATCATTAATGATTAGAGAAATACAAGTTAAAGCATCTCTGAGGTACCACTTTACACCTCTCAGATTGCTTGACATGACTAGAAAGAATAATGATCAATGTTGGAGGGGATGTGTGAAATCTGGAATATTAATGTGGTGAAGTTGTGAACTGATCCAACCTTTCTGGAGAGCAATTTGGAATTATGCCCAGAAGGCAATAAAAATGTTATACCTTTTGATTCAGCAATACCACTACTGGATTAGTACCCTGAAGAAATCATGAAAAAAGGTAAAAATCCCACATGTACAAAAATTTTCATAGCAACTCTTTTTGTAGTGGTAAAGAATTGGAAATTGAGGGGATGCACATCAATTGGGGAATGGCTGAACAAATTGTGGCATATACATGTGATGGAACACTATTGTTCTATAAGAAATCATGAGGGACAGATTTCAGAAAAGCCTGGAAAGACTTGCATGAATTGATGCTGAGTGAAATGAGCAGAAACAGAACATTATGCACACTAACAACCTGGGATAATGGTCAACCATGATGGACTTGTTCATTTCAGCAGTACAATAATCAAAGATAATTTTAAGGGATTTGTGATGGAAAATAACATCTGTAACCAGAGAAGGCTCTGTGGAGTTTAAATGAAGACCAAAGCTTATTATCTTCAATTTTTAAAAGTTGTCTTATATATTATGTTATTTTATTCTCTCTAATATTTTTTCTTCCTTTTGGATCTAATTCTTCTCTCACAACACATTTAATAACAATTTATGTTTAGCATGGTTACAAATGTAAAGCTTATATCAGATTATTTTCTGTTGGGAGTGAGGAGGAAAGGGAGGGAGGGAGAAAAATTGTAAAATTCAAAACCTTAAAAAAATGATTGATAGAAACTACCATTGTATGCATTTGGAAAAACAAATAAAATATTTATATAATTTTTTAAAAAGAACTTCTATTTCTTGCTACTCAGGTTGGTATAGCCAGAGAAGTTAGGTTTACATCAAGTGTTAATAGTAGGCAGGGATATATCATCACATACAAAATTTACCTATGTTTTTATTTGTAATAGAAAAAAATTATATTACAGCACTTACTTCTGCTTTCTAGTTCTCAATCTATTGACCTAGGGATACTCAATTTCAGTAAATGATAAGAGTATTGAAAATATACCACTTGATAGACAGATAAAGCATTTAGTAAGGTCTGATAAATATTTTAAAATATAAACAAGGAAAATAATCCTTGTCTTAAAGTAACCCCTTAATAAGAGCTCATGCTATACCATCACCCCTTTCTGGCTATATCTGGGGGTGGGGTATGGTTTAGAAATGGTGGTGGGAAGAGAAATGGATTTCTGGTTTCTGACAAAATAAAGCAAAAAGCTCACTTTAGGTACTTTGTTATTAATTGTGTCAGTTTGCTATTTCTAAGTATTTGCTGCTTTTCTTTCTGCCCTAGGGTTGCCCCAGACCTTTTTCACACTTTTTTGAACTCCCTCTGTTTTAGCTTATGTTCAGTTTCCTTGAAGAATACAGGTATTAATTAACTTAACAACACCTCTCTGTTACTTTCAGCACATCATGTCCTTACTACCCCTTAATTTCTGTTTGCAAAAGTAATTTCCTCTGCTTTATAGGCTCCAAGTCTGTATATCTTTTTGTTGTGCAGTTGTGTCCTACTCTTCATGACCTGGTAAAGGGGGTTCTTGGTAAAACTACTTGAATGATTTGTTTTTCCCTTCTCTAGTAGACTTCTATATGTTTTGTCTATCCTTAAAGCTGATCTATTACTCTATACACATGATATATATCTTCCTAGAGCTATTCCTAATTCACTCAGACTAGATCTTCCTGAATTTGAAGTCTACTCTCAATCAATAAGCTTTTATTAAGAAGTTACCATGTGAAGTGTTTTGTGATAAGCTCTGAGGATTCAAAGGAAGTGCAGAACAAAGTCCTTGACCTCAAGGAGCTCCCATTCTAAAGAGAGAGACAACATGAAGGCCACTATGGACATATAAGTCTTAAAACATACCATAAAACTCATTTTTAATTCTATTTTTAAGGCTTAGTCAAGATAGATTTAACATCTTCCTTTGCTGGAAGTTTTATTCAGGTTAACTTCAGGTCACTTGGGATGGGTAGGGTATGTATACTGTAGTCTGGAAAGTTTATCTTTCTGAGTTCAAATATGATCTTAGACTTATTAGTTAGGTGACCCTGTGCAAGTTATTTAACTGTTTCCTCATTTGTAAAATGAGCTGGAGAAGGAAATCACAAACCTCTCAAATATCTTTGTCAAAAGACGCCAAATGGGGTTATACAGAGACCTGAGGGTCAGAGAGAATCCAGCAACTTCCTTAGCTTTCCTGAGCTTCCCTCCAAAACAATATTAATCAAGTCTCTAAACTGATTCTAAAGCGACAGAGCCCACAAAAGACAGGGTGGAGCATTTTTAGCAATGTCTGTCTTGGGTGAAGGAGAGAGTATAGCCAAAAGCAGCAAGCTGAAACCAATTCAGGGTGGAGAGGGGGCCAGCAGGATATTTTTAGTCACAGTGGAGGGGGAGAACACAGTTCAGGGGAAAAAAATATGGAAGTAATTTCTCTAATGGACTTATGATAAAGAATACAATCCACCCCAGTGACAGAGCTGATGGTTTCTGAACACAGACTGAAGCACATTTTTTTTCCTCTTTCTTTCAATTTATTTCTTGTGGGGTTCTTTATTTTTTTGGGAGGGGGGAGATTATACTTACTCTTCCAAGACTATTTTAGTAATGTGTAAATAATTAAAAATTAAAATTGAAAAAATAATAAATGTAAAATGTAAATTCAAAAAATAATAATAAAATAGAAAACAGGCTGAAAAAATATAATTGACCAAATGGAAAAAGAAATGCAAAAGCAAAGTGAAGAAAATAATTCCTTGAAGAATAGACTTGGGCAAGTGGAGGCTAATGACTCCAGAAGGCATCAATATCAGTCAACTAAAACCAAAAAAATAAAAAAATAGAAAAAAATTTAAAATACCTCATTGGAAAAGAGATATTTTAAAAATTATTGAACTGGCTGAAAGCCATGACTAAAAAAAATGAGTTCGGACAACATCTTTCTGGAAATCATCAATGAAAACTGCCCCGATAGTCTCTTTGGCAGCATAAACATTAAAGGCTCAAAGGACCTCAAAGGAGCTTGGATTACAATCAAGAATCAACAAACCCAACAAAATTGAGCATTCTCTTTCAGGGGGAAAAGATGGACATTTAATGAAATAGATGACTTTCAAACTTACCTGATGGAAAGACCAAAAACTGAACATAAAATTTGATCTTCAAACATTTTCTACCTTAACAACAACATGCAGCAATGATCAACCTTGATGGACATGCTCAATTTGTTAGTGCTGTGTGTGATAAAAATACACTAAATAAGATCTTCAAGCATTGGTCTGAGCAAAAGAAAGCTTTTTATTTGCTTTTCTTGAGAGAAGGGCACACTCCAAATCTCACAAAGGTAGTGAAGATCAAGAAGCTGCCCTGAATTGACAGTCAAGCAAGATTATATGGCCCTACATGATCCCCTCCTCCTCCTCCCTATCATCCCTCTCTGTTGACTCACTGCTTAGTCTTCAGAGTTACATTCTACTCGTGAAAATCTACTCCAGCAACAAAGAAAAGAATGAAAGGTTTTCATAAAATATCATTTCACCATCCAGATAGTGAGAACAACTTTTAGGATTATAACTATCTTACTGAAGTAATGTCTAAGTCTAGTAAAAATAGGTTTATCATAAAGTTATGAACTTGTCTTGGAACACAAGGTCTTTCTAGGAGTAGTCTACTATCCTCTCAGTTAGTAAAAATATCCTTATCGAGAAAACAGGTGGCATTACAAGTCTCATTTGGAATGCAAGGCCTTTCTTCTAAGAATAATCTAAGAAGGATGGTTTGTTTTTCTTATTATTTCTTAACCCTGAGAGGACTTCACTAGTTAAATTTACCAAAGAAGGTTTTATTGGGAATATTCCACTCAGTGCAATGATTAAGGAAAATTTTAGGGGATCCATGATGGAGAATCACCATCAAGATCCAGAAAAGGAACAATTAAGTTTATATGAAGGCCAAAGATTATGAACTTCATTATTAAAAAGTTGTTTTATGTATTATATAATTTTTCTATCTCTAATATTTTCTGTCTTCCTTATGGATATTTTTTCTCTTAGCATTCAGTTTTGATCTATACACATCATAGAATCAGATGTAGAGACTATATCAGATTGCCTTCTGTTGGGGGAATGGGGGAGGCAAGGGAGTCAGAGAGAAAATTGTGAAATTCAAAACCCTGCAATAAAAGATTGGTAGATGCTAAAATTGTATATAATTCAAAAACAAATAAAATATTTATATAATTTAAAAAATAGAAAATTTGATCTTCAAACAGGAGACTCAAGAGATACATGAAAAGGTAAACAGGGAAAAGCAAAAGTTTGCTACAGAATAAATAAAATTAAACTGGCTACATCCTTACGTGGGAGGAAGTTTCATATAACTCTGAGAATTGTATCTCTATTAGAGGAATATACTTAGAAGGTAAGGCATCAGTTGATTTTGTTGGGATGATTACAAAAAATTAAAATATTTAATAAAAGGGATGGGAAGAAGGAGGAGGCAGATTGGGGTAAATTAAATCATACACAAGGGGCACAAAGCATCTATTACAGCAGAGGGAAAGAAGGGAGGAGGTAAGAATTGCTTGATTCTTATTCTTATCAGATTTGGCTCAAAGAGGGAATAAGATAAGCACATAGGTTTAGAAATTTATCTTACCCTATAGAGAATATTGAGGGGAAAGAGGAGGAAGGAAAGGAGGGACAGCAGCAGGGAGGGAAGAAAGAAAGGGAAAAGTAAAAGTGAAAGGGGAGAGGGGCAGATAGAAGTGGGGCAGACTGAGGGAGGCAGTATTCATAAGTTAAACACCAGTGAGGAAAGATAGGGTGAAAGGAAAAACAATAGTACAAATAGAGGGGAGATAGGACGGAAGTTAATAAAGAGTAATTATAACTGTGAATGTGGATAGGATGAACTCTCCCATAAAAACAGAAGCAGATAACAGAAAGATTAAAAACCAGAATCCTACAATATGTAGAGATGCACAGAGTAAAGGTAAAAGACTGGAGCAGAATATACTGTGCTTCAGTTGAAATGAAAAAAAAAAAGCAAGGGTAGTAATCCTTATGCAGATAAAGCAAAGGCAAAAATAATCTCATTAAAAGGAATAAGGAAGTGAACTACATCTTTCAAAAAAGTACCAAAGATAATGAACTAATATCAATAATAAATAGATGCACCAAGTGGTATAAGATGCAGATTTATAGAAGAAAAGCTAAATGAGTTACAGAAAGAGAAAGGGAGCAAAACTACTAGTGGGGAACTTTAACTTCCCTCTCACAGATTTAGATAAATCTAACCACAAACTAAATAAGGAGGTGAATAGAGTTTTAGAAAAAAAAATAGATATAGGAGCAGCTAGGTGGCGCAGTGGATAGAGCACCGGCCCTGGAATCAGGAGTAGCTGAGTTCAAATCCAGCCTCAGACACTTAATAATTACCTGGCTGTGTGGCCTTGGGCAAGCCACTTAACCCCGTTGCCTTGCAAAAACTAAAAAAAAATTAGATATAATAGACTTCTGGAAGAAACTGAATAGTAAATAGAATGACATAAAAATTGACCATGCATCCACAAAAACCATCAACATTTTTACATATTACCAACAAAACTGAGCAGCAATAGATAGAAAGAGAAATTCCATTTAAAATAATGGACATCTACCTGCTAAGATAAACTCAGAAATTATATGAAAACAATTATAAAATAGTTTTTACATAAATAAAATCATATCTTTGGAAAAATTTGAATAGCTCATGGGTAGGCCAATCTAAAATAATAAAAATGACAATTCTATCTAAATTAAATGACTTATTCAGTGAAATATCAATCTACCAAAAATTATTTTATTGAGCTAGAAAAATATCAATAAAATTCATATGGTAGAACAAAAGGTCAAGAATGTCAAGAGAATTAATGAAAATAATGCAAAGGAAGGTGGCCCAGCCATATCAGATCTCAATATTATATTATAAAGTTTGATATTGGCTGAGAAAGAGATTAGTGTATCAATTAGAATAGATTAGGTATAAATGGCTAAATCGCTAAATTAATCTGCTATTTGATAAAGCCAAAGAATCCAGCTTCTGGGATAAGAGCTCAGTATTTGAAAAAGACTGGTGGGAAAACTAGAAAATGATATAGCACAAACAAGACGTAGATTAACATCTCACACCCTACACCAAGAGAGGGTCAAAATGAGTACATAATACTCATTATGTGATATCATAAACCAGTCAGGAGAACACAAAATAGTTAATCTATCAGATCTATGGAAGGGGAGGAGTTTATGACCAAACAAATGTTAGAGAATATTATGAAATGAAAAGTGAATAATTTTGATTATATTACATTGTAAAGTTTTTGCTCAAATAATACCAATCCAACCAAGATTAAAAGGGATGCAGTAAGTAGAAAACAATTTTTATAATTAATATTTCAGATAAAGGACTCATTTCTAAAAAATGTAGACAACTGAACCAAATGTATTAAGAATTCAAGTCATTCCCCAATTGCTAAATGTTCAAAGGGATATGAACAAGGAATTCTGAGATGGAGAAATTAAAGCTATCTGTAGTCATATGAAAAAATGTTCTAAATTCTTATTGATTAGGGAAATGCAAATTAAGACAAAGCTGAGGTTCCATCTCTCATCTATCAGATTGGTCAATAAGACCAAAAAAAAAGAAAAATCAATGTTGGAGGGGACATGGGAAAACTGGGATACTAATGCATTGTTGGTGGAGTTGTGAGTTGATACAACTTTTATGTATATCCAACAATACCACTATATTCCAAAGAGATTATAATAAGTATGGGTAAAAAAAACCACATGCACAAAAATATTTACAGTAGCTCTTTTTTAGCGACAAAGAATTGCATAACAAGGGGATGCCCATTAATGGGGATTAAATGAACAGATTGTGGTATATTAATGTGATGGAGTACTATTTTGCTGTAAGAAATCATGAGTGGCTAGAATTCAGCAAGGTTTGGGAAGAATTGTATGAACTGATGCTGAGTGAATAGAGCAGATCCAGAAGAACATTGTACAAATCAATAGCAACATTGTATGATGATTAACTATGATAGATTTGCTCTTCTCAGTAGTAAAATTATTAAAGACAATTCTAAAGGATTTGTGATGGAAAATATCATCCATATCCAGAGAAAGAACCATGGAGTGTTAATGCAGAGCAAAATATACATTTTCTTTTTTTTTCTAAATTTTTTTTTATTTATTTAAGGCAATGGGGTGAAGTGACTTGCCCAAGATCACACAGCTAGGCAATTATTAAGTGACTGAGGCTGGATTTGAACTCAGATTTTCCTGACTCCAGGATGGTGCTTTATCCCATTTTTAATTTATGTTTTTTCTCTTATGTTAATTTTCTCTTTATTCTGATTCTGATTCTTCTTTCACAATATGATTAATATGGAAATATGTTGAATATAATCATATATATACATATATATATATATATATATATATATATATGTAATCTATATCAGATTACTCTCTGTCTAGGGGAGGACAGAGGGAGAGAAATGTGGAACTCAAAATCTTATAAAGAAAATGATTGTTAGGTGAAGGAATTCCCATAAGCTTTCCCCAGACCACTCCAAATACCTTTAAATAATGACTCTAACAATATTCTAGAGTAGCAGAATCCACAAAAGACTGAGTGCAACAATTTTCCAGCTCAAGACAACTTGGAATATCTGTGGAAAAGGTCTGTTACACCGGGGTTAGAAAGGGCTGTGACAGAGCAAATCAATTCCAGTCCTCCAAGAACAGTTCATGGGATGCCTGGGTCTCAGGAGGGCACCTGGGTCCTAAGAAGTGGTGATGATTTTCAGACCTCTCAGCCCAGGATTGCCAAGAACAATTGGGAAGCTCAGCAGGAAAACTCTGCTACACAAGAGTGAGAGTGGAGCCAAGTCCAGGGCAGGTCTTAGCATAGACCCAGCCTTGGGAACCAGGAGAAGGCCTGGGGAGTCACCTGACAGCTGACTCTAGAGGGCTCAGGCTACAGATGGTAAGTGGGTTAGGAGAGATTGCAGACATCTCTTTGCTATCCCTGGGGCAGGACTTTGTGGCTTCACCCATATTCAGGTCTAATTTGTAGTCCGGAGCCCCAGTCTCAGGAAAATGAGCTTTACTGCCATAGCAGAGCAGGGACTCTCATGATTCCATTTCAGAGGGGAATGCTTGTCATCCACAGACCATAGCACAGACCACGAGAGCAGTCAATCTTATAAGACCTTGCAAGAATTGAGGTCCCTGAGAAGTGGCCCTGAAAATAACTGCAAAAACCTGTCAAAAGTATGGGACAGTGAATCCTTCACCCTGGAAACAGAACTCCACCTTAACAAAGAGTTAAAATCAAATCATAGGTTGGGAAAATTAGCAAACAACAGAAGAAACAATTCAATCATAGACAATTTGGTCCCATGAAAGATCAAAATACACACCCAGAAGATAAAAAATTAAAACTTCTGTATCCAAAGCCTTCAAGAAAAATATAAATTGGCCTCAGGTTATGGAAGAGCTCAAAAAGATTTTGTAAATCAAGTAAGGGAAGTAGGGGAAAAATTGGGAAGATAAATAAAATCCAGAAAAGCAGTCAGAAGATTGGTGAAGAAATTACAAAAAAAATACTGAAGAAAATATAATCTTAAAAACCAGTTTAGGTCAAATGGAAAAAGCAGCCCATATTAACTTTAATTTAGAAAAAACCCTGATATATTATTGTCTTATCTTGCTATTTCTTATACTTTGTGTTTCTTCCTTAAGGATATGATTTCTCTCTCATCATATTCAATTTGGATCAATGTATACCATGGAAACAATGTAAAGACTGGCAAATTGCCTTCTGTGGGGGGGTGGGGGGAGGGAAGAAAGATTAGGGGAAAAATTGTAAAACTCAAAATAAATAAAATCTTTAAGTACAAAAAAAGAAAAAGAAAACAGTCCAAAAGACAAATGAGGAGAAGAATGCCTTAAAAAGCAGAATTGGCCAGATGGAAAAGGAGATACAAAAAAAATCCTCTGAAGAAAATAATTACTTTAAATGTAGAATGGAGCTAAGAGAAGCTGATGACTTTGTGAGAAATCAAGAAACAATAAAATAAAACCCCCAAAATGAAAAACTAGAAGAAAATGTGAAATATCTCATTGGAAGAACAACTGACCTGGAAAACAGATCCATAAGAGATAATTTAAAAATTATTAGACTTCATGAAAATCATGAAAAAATAAGAAGCCTAGACTTCAATTGTTTAAGAAATAATCCAGGAAAATTGCCCTGATATCCTAGAAGGAGAGAGTAAAACAGAAATGGAAAGAATCCACTGATTCCATCCTAAAGGAGATCACAAAATGAAAACTGCTAGGAATATTATAGATAAATTTCGGAACTCCCAAGTCAAGGAGAGAATTTTGCAAGCAGCCAAAAAAGAAACAATTCAAATATTGTGGAGCTACAGTCAGTATTATGCACGATTTAGCAGCATCTACATTAAGGCTTTAAAGGGCTTGGAATATGATATTCTGGAAGGCAAAAGAGCTTGGATTACAACTGAGAATCAACTGACCAGAAAAACTGAACATACACTTTCAGGGGAAGATGGATATTCAACAAAATAGGGGTCTTTCAAACTTTCCTGATGAAATGACCAGACTTGAACAGAAAGTTTGATTTTCAAGTACAGGACTCAGGGGAAGCATGGAAAGGATGAACAGGAAGGGTACATGATGAAGGACTTGATAATTTTGAATTGCTTGTGTTCCTGCATGGGAAGACGATCCAGATAACTGGCATGATGTTTATTATTTATTAGGGCAGTTAGAAGGACCATATATAGACATGGCATAGGAGGGAGTTGATTTTAAAGGTATAATATATTAAAAAGATAGGGTTAATGAGCAAGAAAGGTATGTACTGGGAGACAGGGAAAGGACAGATAGAATGGGGTAAGTTATTTCACATTAAAGAGGCAAGGAAAAGCTTTTGCAATGGAGTGGAAGAGTGAGAAAATGAGGGGGAATAAGTGAACCTTTACTCTCATTGAAAGTGGCTCAGAGAGGAAATAACATACACGCTCAATTGAGTATAGAAATCTAGAGGATTTCCCTAGAGGAAAATAGGAGGGGAAAGGGATGGAGAAAGGGGATGGGGGAGGGAAGGGGGGTGTATGTGATAGAGGAGAGCAAAGATCATAAGAGAGGGTAGTCAGATACAACACATTTTTGAGGAGGGATGGGGTGAAAGGTGAGAATAGAATAAATGGGGGATGGGGTTAATGGGATAGAGGGAAATATAGCTAGCAATAGCAACTGTGGGAAAAATATTGAAACAATTTCTGTAATGGACGTATGATAAAGAATGCTATCCAAAGAAAGAATTGATGATTTCTAAATACAGACTGAAGCATACTCCATTTTCCCCCACTTTATTTTTCTTGAGGTTTCTCTTTCTTTGTGCGTGGTGGGGGATTATGTTAACTTTTACATTATGACTATTGTAGTAATGTTTTTCATGTTGTACATTTTTAACCTATATCAAGTAATTGACTTGCTTAATATGGGGAGTGGGGTGGGAAGAAGGGAGAGAGAATTTGGAACTCAGGGTTTTGGAGGTGAATGTTGAGACTTTTGCATATAACTGGGGTAAAAATATATAAAAAGAAAAAAGATAAATTGTTAAAAATATACAGTTGTATGGGACTCAACAACAACTGGTCATTTCTCTCACAATTCTTGAATGCTAACTTGCTACTTTACTCACCATCATCCCAAGGAAATGCCTAAAGGTGAAGTTTTTGTCTTGTTATTACCTCCACCTTTGTAACTCATCACCTATTTTTCAGAAAAAAAATGCTTAATCTAAAAGGTCAAATATCATCCACCATGCCCAAGAACCTTATCTTGTGACTTGACTCTCATGTCTTGGCTGTGGTTAAGAGATTTCACAAGGGGAAATCCAAATGATGTAATCTTTGATTTTTAGAATTTCAAATTGATATTTAATTAGAGATTTTAAATTTGTTCTTTTTTTCTAGTTTTTCATTTGAAAGCCCAATTCATCCATCTCTTCTTTCTTTGTTTTATTCATGGAAGCATTTATGGTTATGAAATTTTCCCTAATAACTGCTTTGGCTGTATCTTACAAATCAATGATAGTCAATCCGAAGAAGATAATATATATTACTTGAAATTTTGCTCTGTTATCGTGTTAATTGCTATAAAATACTGAGTCATCTTTCACTTGGGGTCTTTGGCTTTTACTGAGTTAACCACTGACAATCTTCATTAGTAGATTCCTGCTCTATTAATAAACTGAATGCATGAAACTTTGTGTCTTGGTTTACCTTAATTCCAATTGCAACAATGTACTATGAAAGTGTCCCCCAAAATGAAGAAGGGTCCCCACTGAGTTTTGGCCTATTGGAAATAAATATATGTTAACCTAATCAGGGACAAATGATACCTGAGAGAACCCCCCTTGCAAATAGAACTCCAAAGTTGATTTTTTATAGTTTTTGTTGCCAGAAAATGTGAACAATTAAAAACTTTAGAGATTCAAGTGAATGTGAATGAATTCACTTAAAAGACTGATAACCTAAAAGAATTTAGGGACAAAAATACAGGACTATTTGTGTATTACTGAGGTTAGCAGATACTAAGGGAGAGAGAAAATAAGGCAATGGATTGATCCCCTGAAGGGATGAGCAAGAAAGAAAGTAAAGACAGTTAGCAGGAGCAGCAGGGGATAATCAGTAAAGAAAGAAAGTAGAGGGCAGTTGCAAAGTGGTGTAATGACTGATTCTAGGGGATCTGTACCACAATGAAAACATAGGAACATGAGAGTTTATCTGGGAATCATGCTCCCCAAGAACAGTCTGGCTTCCCAAAGGGAGACTGTCACTTAACTGGAGAGAGAGAGAGAGAGAGAGAGAGAGAGAGAGAGAGGGAGAATGAACTTTCACATATAGTAAAGGGGGTGATAACCCTAAAAACAAAGATGTAATTAAATACATGTAGGTTGACTTTTGAGCCAGGACAGGTATTCATTATTTTGTTGATAGGCACTTGTATGAGGGGCAGAGGTTTGTATGAGAATTGGGTATCCCAAAAGACTTAGTCCTTTCAGGCTCAGACAAGGACTTACTGTTTTGCAGTTAGAGGCTGGTATGAGGGGCAATGGTTTCTGCAAGTTATAGAATGGGATGTAAGTATAGGGTCCTTTCAAGAGGTTTCCAAAGCCTAGAGAATAGACTGGGAATATAGGAATTATTTAGTTTTGATAGCTCCAGAACAATGGGATGAGTATAGGGGTGTATGGATAGGTTAATGGCCTTAAGCACTGGGATGGAGGTCAATATGAAATGTGAGATACATGGTAAGCATAGAGTAAACAGATTAATTATAGAACATATATCTCTGTCCAAATTTTCCTTTACTACACTTTGACCATCAAAAAGGAGGATCTGAAATATCACTTCTGACTTGTCTAACCAAAGATGTCAAAATCTAAATCAAAGAAGAATGAATCACTAACCCAACATGGGATGAGGGCAATTCAGGAAGAGTGACAGAGGGAAGAGCACAATATCAGACATTCCAGTAAAGGGAGTGTTCTATCCTAAAAGACCTTTCAAAGCAATGCAGATAGCTGCTTTGGGGCTATTTTGATGGGATTAAGATGAGAAGGAAGCCTTTGTTCTATTTATAATGGAAGGAGTTTTCTCTACATTGCAACTAATGCAGGCTAGATCTATATATAATTTTCAATTTTTAATTAACCTGATTACATGGAAACTTTTAGAACTTATGTGAAAGGTGACTTTCATCTATCAACTCTGCTCTTAAAAACTCAGAAAAATAATTCATATATATATATATATTTAAACAGCAAAATTCATTGTTGACAATACATAGTATACAAGGAAGATAATCTCAGAAAGGCTTTGGTAGGAAAAGAATCAGAAAAGATCTCCTGCAGAAGGTGAATGACTAATAAAAAGTCAAAGAGTAGGGAGATGGAATGTAAGGTAAGAGGAGCAATCAGAAGACTTTTAGTTAAAATAATAGAAGAGTAACATGATGCTATGGATTTTCATTCAGATGACCTTGGTTTGCCTCCTAGCTCTGCAACTATCTGAATGACCTTTACAAATCATGTCAGCTCTCTGAGTCCGTTTGCTCAAACCCTATAAGATAGTATAGATAGAGAGACTAATAGAGCTATGGAAATAAGCAAAAATAATTCTGTTCAGTTTGTGATTATTATAGATAAGTGAAATGTCAAAAGGTGAGTCAGAGCCAGAGATTTAAGGAGGATAGCAATGGAGGCAAATGAAATGTAAAGCTGTATATGGAAGGAAGGAATGGCAAACTGGGTCAGAACAGACTCCAGCAGTGGGTAGTTGGGGAGCACACATTTTATGGGGTATGTTCTATAAGAAGCAGAATGGTATGGTTTCCATAAGAATGGAGAGTCATTTGGGATCTCCATGGAGGATGTGATTTGTTTGGGGTCTCCCTGGATATTGAGAGTTGTTTATAGTTCCTATGGAGATTAGAATTTGTTTTCTCAGGATAGGGTACTCAACAGGGTTTGCCTGGGCAAGAATGAAACCCAGGCTTGAATCTAACAATAAAGAAACTAAAGTCAAAGTAGAGTGGTGATTTACTCAAGGTCATAGAACTAGTGCATGGTAGAGGTTGTTCTTTAACTCAGGTTCTAGAGCAAGGTGTTATTCTATTGCACTATATTTGCCTTCCTATTGTATCCCGCTGTCTTCTCTATGAATTTGTTCCTGGAAAATTTGTCTGGCTAAAGGCTTCAGGGGTTCAATTGAATGTGAAAGAATTCACTTAAAAGATCAACTCGACCCAGAACAATTCAGGGACAAAAAATGTTTTATTTATGTATTGCTGCAGTTAGCAGAAGTTAAAGGAGAGAGAATAGGAAATTAGCAGCAGCAGCAGTAGCAATAGCAGCAGCCATGAAAAGATAAGCAATAAGAAAAGGTATAGAAGCATGAGAATTTATTTGGGGCATCACATTCCCCAAGAGAGCCCTGTCTCCCTAAGGAAGACCACATCATAAAGGGTTAAGTAGTAAAGAGGGGTAGAGGGTTATGAGAGTTTATCTGAAGAATTACATTCTCCAAGGAGTTGACTTCCCATGGAAAGATGAGTAGAGAATTGAGCTTGTAAAGGGGCAGGAAGATAAAGTAATTGGGTATATATAGATGAGAGAGTAGTAGTAACTCAGGAGAGCAGAGATGAGATAATTAAGGACATGTAGATGAAAGACAGTAGTTGGAAGATTTCATTCTTTCTGCTTAGGGCAAGGGATCCACTGCTTTATCGATAGGGACTTGACTTATGGGGGGGCAGGGATTTAGAGTCCTTGTTAGAAAGGGGAAAGGTACTTACTGTATTTCCCTATGAATAAGATTCACCTTAATTTTGGGGCCCCAAATTTGAAAATAAAATTTATTACATAAAGTTATTGAACTCAAGTTTTAGTCATCATGAAATTCAAGGACCTTAAGCTCATAGCTTTCAGGCATCTTTTGGGCATGTCTGGTGTATGCTTAGTCCATTCCATTTCATGAACCTGAAGAACCAATTGTGTCCTTTGAAATCAGTCACTTCTATTTCATCAGAAATTCTTCTGGTCTCCTACCATCTTTGTGGACACAGGAATTCCACTGGCCTTTGCTCTTTCATTCATCTCTTCAATTCCCTCTCTAAATCAGGTCATTTGGCTGACTTAACTCTCATGGCCTTCCTCTGCCTGGAGTTTTCAGTAGAGTTTATCAGTTGGAGGAGGACCAAACTGAGGTTCAGCAGCACGATTTCCATTCCCTTTGCAAACTGGATCACTTTGAACTTGAATTTAGCACTGGATGAAGATCTTTTCTGAGCCATTTCTGGGCAGAAAGTTGCAAAATGTAATGTAATATACCGGTAACAAATGCTAAACAATTAGTACTAAGAAAACAAGCTCGAAATAGTAGGAAATGCAAGTAAAAAATATCTACAACAATGAACACAAAAACAAGCCCAGAAAAAAGCAGGAAATGTAAGTTGAAAAAAATCTACAACCACGGCATAAAATGCTCCTAGTTTTTAGACCCCAAATTTTTCAAAAAAGGATGCATCTTATACATGGGGAAATATGGTAACTAAAAAGTTCATTGATTTCTTCTCTATAGCTTGGATAATGTTAAAGCCAGCTCAAGGTTAACTATTTGACATGTTCATTGTAGAGGGAGCAGATTAGTTAAAGTATATATTTCTCTGTCCAATATTTCTTCTACTACAAATTGATCACCAATTAAGATTTAAGGATTCTCACATGTGAAAGAATTCACATATAACCCTAGAGTTGAAAATTTAGGATTTATTTTCACAAGCCTGCAAAGTTTACAGATTAAATCCTTTTTTCCTCCTGGAGGAACAGCAAGCATACAGGAGTGAATAACAGAAGGTCAAGGTGAGTTTTGAGAGACAGACAGAGAGAGAGAGAGAGGTAATCCTCTGTGTGTGTTGTGTGTGTGTATATATGTATGTGCATTAATAACATGCACATAGATTTTTAATTCATATATGTGCAAACTCATCCTCTAAGTATAAAATTGCAGAATAGTTGCCAATCTGCATTTATAAGGGAAGTTTCCTCATTAGAGAACTCCTTATACTAATGACTTTATTACTACTCCCTTTATCCCCCCCCTTCCAAAATAAATGGGAAAAGAGACAGTGTAATTTCCAAATTGAAGACTCTAGCATCTGGTAAAACCTTGATAGGAATACTATTGGAGTTGGTACTTGAACTGAACTTTGAAGAAAACTGGATGTTCTAAAAGGCAGAGGTGAGAAAGGAAAGCATTATAGACAATGACCACCATCTAGTTAAAGGCACAGAGATGAAGATGCTCCCTTACTTAGAGAACAGCTTCTGGATTGGTTTGGCTGAAGTATACTTAACTTGTGCATGAAATAAAGTAATGTGTGCATGAATGAAAGTAAAAAACATACAAACAAACCAGAAAAGCATACTGGAGCCAGATTGTAGAAGGCTTTGAAAGTCAAACAAAGGCATTTGTTCACTAATCATAGGAGTAAAAGGATTTGACATGATCAGACCTATCCCTAGGAAAACATCACTTTGGGAGTTGTGTGGAGAGTACATTAGAGATCAGAGAGGATGGATGCTGGGAAACCAATTAGGAGGCTATTGTAGTATCTCAGGTAAGAGGTGATAGGGTCCTGTTCTAGGACAATGGTCATGTGAGTGGATAAAAGAGATGTGATATTGAAGCAGGGAAACTCTGGGCAGAGAGAAATATTTTTTTCTTTTCCCTTTTTCTGTGTTGAGACAAATATTTTAATGCTTTTCTTTTTCTGTATTGTTATAATGCTTCCTTACAAGCAAACTCCTATAAGCAAGAAATGTACTCAGCAGATAGACATGCTGTTAAAATAGTTAATCTTTTAAAACTGATTCTTTATAAAATTCATTCTTCATAAAACTATTCTTCATATTGACCCTATACTAGTAATTCTATCTAGTGTCTCTAGGTTATCTTACCAGACCCTCCTAGTTAAAAATTTAATTTTTTCGTGGTCACCTTGTGTTAACAAAGATTGAAATTAGCCTCTTTAGTTAGGATACCATAGAACTATAGATTCTCAAGGCTAATCTATAATTCTTAACTCCTCAAGACATGTTCAGGAACACCACCTTAATTCATGTGTCAAGCTACTCCTCAATGCCTCTCAGTGCCTCCCCAAACCCTTCCCTGACTCTTCTGTTGCTTACTTACTCCCTCTTCTTCATGCCTGCCCCCTCCCCACTCCACCTCTCTTTCTGTTTTTTTTTTTAACTTCATTACATCTATTAAAATTTAACTTTCTGGATTTCTGACCAAGAAAAATCAGGCACTGTTTTAAGCTCTCCTGGCTTTCCTTCAGAACCCATATAAATCAAACCTCTTAACAGTGTTAAGGTCTGAGAAAAGTCCCCAATTACAGAACAGAGGCACTTGACAGGATGGAGATGCAATAGCAAGGGTTTATTAAACTAGCTCGAGCTAGGGTTCCGTTCTAGGTCAGGGCTAGGATCCTGAAACCCAGAGTAAAGTGAGTAGAGACCTTATATATGGTTTGGTAGGGGAGTTTCAAGCATCTGCCTGCAGATTGTCTTGAGATGGTGCGGTGTGTTCTTATTGGATGCAGGTCCTTGGAGGTGCCCCCCTGCTGTATGGTCCGAGGGCTGACCAGGCAGAATCTTCAGGAGCTGATCTGGCAGAAATCCAGCTAGCTGACCAAGCAGGGACTTAGGGGAAGAATTTAGGCAACAGTTCATAGGTTTCGACATTCAGGATCTTACAGGCATTCAGGGTATTGTTCACAGATTTCAACACTCAGGATCTTACAGGCATTCAGGCTAAAGTCCACAGATTTCAAGACTCAGGGTCTTACAACAGATTTTGGATGACAGAACCCACAAGAGAACAAAGGGGAATATCTTCCAGCAAAGTCTGACATGGAGGAGCAGGGGTGAGCCCAGGGCAGAGAGCAGAGACCCAGCCCAAGGCTGGTAGAAGGAGGAAGGGAACTAACCTGAGAACTTTGGCAAGTGGGAATGAAAGCCGTTGAGATGCATGTGGTAGACACATTGGGAGAACTCCACTGTGGTCCCCCAGGACACCTATTGGATCAGCAGAGCAGCTGATCTGGACTTCCGGAACAGTAAGCCTCCAAGTTCCTGTGGGAGGGTCTGACCTTTCTGCAGTACAAATACAAACAGCTCCCAGGTGTTTGCACTTTTCCCAAAGATTTGAATGTAGGTTGTAGACTTCCCCAGGGCTGACTATCCAGAGAGACCCTCTGGCAATTCCAGCCCTGATAGCCTAGTCCAGGGCCTGGTTGGTGAAAGGACAGCTCAGATCCAGCCCCAGGCATAGGAAGTGGGTGACTGACATCCCCCACTCAGATAATTCAGAGAAAACTGGCTATTTTATTAGTTAGTCCATGAGTAATCCCCCCTGGAGTTCCTAATTCTACTAGGCAAGACCTCTAGGGTTCACGATACCTAAGGTCTGTGAACCAGCCCTCCCCCAACACAAGACCCTAGAAATAGATACATCCCCAAATGAAGAAAAGCCAGGACAAAACAGGGTCTATTGAATGTACTTTGGAAGTAAGGCTTACTAGATCAGACAAGGACAGAAGAGAGCTCTGTGTGAAACTTCAGAGGAAAATATGAATTGGTCTCCAGTCCAGAAAAATGTCTTAGAAGAGATCAGAAAGGACTTTAAAAACCAAATGGAAAAATTGGGAAAAGAAATGCAAAAGAAAATTAACGCCATGCAAAAAATTATCATCTTGCAACAAAAAAATGACAGAAGAAAACAAATCCTTTAAAAATACAATTGGAAAAATACTAAAAAGGAAATAATTGCCTCAAAAACACAATTGGGCAAGTGGAAAAAGATAACAACACCTTTAAAAATAGATTTGACCAAATGGAAAAGGAGATGAAAAAACTAAAGGGAGAAAATATCTCCCTGAAAAATAGATTGGAATTAGTAGAAACTAGTGAATTTTAATTTTTTTTAATTTACATTTTTATTTATTTACACATTACCAAAATAGTCTTGTTGTAAGAGTAAACTTAATCTCCCCACCCTCCACAAAAATAAAAATCCTCAGGAGAAATAAAGTGAATGAAAGAAAGAAAAAAAATGTGCTTCGGCCTGTGTTCCAATAGCATCAGCTCTATCTCTGGGGTGGATTGCATTCTTTATGATAAGTCCATCAGAGAAGTTTCCACAGTTACTCTTGCTGATTGTAATTCCCTCCATCCATTCCTCCCCACTACCATTTATTATATTTTCTCTCTCCTTTCACTCTGTCCCTCTTCAAATATGTGCTATGGGGCAGCCAAGTGGCGCAGCAGACAGAGCACTGACTTTGGGGCCAGGAGGTCCTAAGCCCACATCCCACCTCAGAGACCCAGCAACCACCCATCTCTGTGGTCTTTGACAGGTCACCCAATCCCAGTCTTGCAAAAAATAAAAAAGAAAATGTGTTATATCTGACCTCTCCCATGATCCTCCTCCCCTTCCCCTTTCCCCTTTCTCCCATCCCCTTTTTCTTCTAGATTTCCATACTCTATTAAGTATGTATGTTGTTTCTTCTCTGAGACATTTCTATGAGAATGAAGGTTCCCTCATTCCTCCTTACCTTCCCCCTTTCCATACTATTGCAAAAGCTTTTCTTGACTTTTTTATAGGAAATGTCTTAGTCTATGCTACCTCTCCTTTCCCTTTCTCTCAGTATATTTCCTTTTTCTATTGATTCCATTTTTACAATACATTATACCTTCAAATTCAGCTCCCTCCTGTGCCTTATCTATATATGCTCCTCCTAACTAAGAAGGCTCATATGAGTATTATTAGTATCAGGAAGCTAGTGAATTCTTGAGACACCAAGAATGTGTTAAACAAAATACAAAAAATGGAAAAATAGAAGAAAATGTAAAATGCCTCATTGGTAAAGCAACTAACCTATAAAATAGATCTAGGAAAGGCAATTTAAGAATCATAACATTACTTGAAAACCTTGATCAAAAAAAGAACCTGGGCTCCATTCTTCAAGCTATAGTTAAAGAAAACTGCCCCAATATGCTGGAACCAGAGGGCAAAATAGTCAATGAAAGAATTCATCTACCACCTCTTGAAAGGATCCCAAAATGAAGATATCAAGGGATATTTCGGCCAAACTCCAAAATTATCATAGCAAGGAGAAGATCCTACAAATGGCCAGAAAGAAGCAATTAAAATACCAAGGAACCACAAGATTAGACAGGACTTGACTGAATCAACATTAAAGGATCACAGGGCCTGGAATATTATATTCTGGAGAGCAAGGGAACTTGAACTACAACCAAGAATCAACTATCCAGAAAAACTGAGCCTTCTCTTTCAGGGGAAAAGATGAACATTTAACCAAATAAGTAAATAAGTGACTTTTAAACTATTTTGATGAAAAGACCAGAGGTGAACAGAAAATATGATCTTTAAACCAGAGATTCAAGAGATACATGAAAAGGTAAATGGGGGGAAAAAAAAAGACTGCTATTCAATAAGATTAAACTGGTTACATCCCTACCTGGGAGGAAAATTCTTATAACTCTTGAGAATTGTAACTCTATTAGAGAGAATATACACAAGCTGAAGGTATGAACATTCATGGTATGTCTATGGCTTTGATTTAAAAAATTAAGACATTAAAAAAGGGGGGATCATAAAGAGACAGAAGTAAGGGGGGGAGGTAGAATGGATAAAATTACTTCATATGAAGAGATGCAAAGGACCTATTGCAATAAAAGGAAAGAAGGGAGGAGGTGAAAACCTCCTGAATCTTACTATCATCAGATTTTACTTAAAGAGGGATTAACACACACATATTCAATTGAATATAGAAGTTTTTCTTAACTTTCAAGTGTTAGAAGGGGAAAGGGAGGGGAAGAAAGGTGGGATTGATAGAAGGGAAGGAAGATAGAAGGGGAAAAGGGAAAGGGGAAAGAAAAGGGAGGGGTCATAGATAGAAGAGGGAAACTCATTGAGGGAGGCAGTATTTAGAAGCAAAACAATGGAGAGGAGGGATAAGATGAAAGGAGGGGAAAATACAAATGGAAGGGAGACAGCATGGGGGGTAATAAAGAATTAGTAATTATAACTGTGAATGTGAATAGAATGAACTCTCCCATAAAATGGAAGTGGATAGCAGAGTGGATTTAAAACCAGAACACCATAATATTCTGCTTTCAAGAAACACATTTGAAACTATCTAGTATTAGCTAAGAAATAGAGTGGTGGACCAGTGGAATAGACTAGGTGCAATAGCAGGAAATGATTATAGTAATTTGCTGTTTGATAAACCCAAAGAGTCCAGCTATTGGGATAAAAAAACTCTCTCTTTGATAAAAACTGCTGGGAAAATTGAAGTTAGTATGGAAGAAAATTAGATTAGACCAACACCCCACACCCTATTCCAAGATAAGATCCAGATGGATACAGGATTTAGACATAAAAAACAATACTATAAGTAAATTAGAAGATCAAGGACTAGTTTACCTGTCAGATCTATGGAAAGGGGAGAAGTTTGTGACTAAGGAAGAGATGGAGAACATCACTAAAAACAAACTAGATGGTTTCGATTACATTAAATTAAAAAGCTTTTGGGGGCAGCTAGGTGGCACAGTGGATAAAGCACTGGCCTTGGAGTCAGGAATACCTGGGTTCAAATTGGGTCTCAGACACTTAATATTTACCTAGCTGTGTGGCCTTGGGTAAGCCACTTAACCCCATTTGCCTAGCAAAAACCTAAAAAAAATAAATTAAAAAGCTTTTTCACAGATAAAACTACTGTAACCAAGATCAAAAGAAATGTAGTAAATTGGGAAACAATCTTTACAACCAATGTTTTTGACAAAGGACTTATTTCTAAAATATACAGAGAACTGAGTCATATAAAAAAATCCATTTCCCTTTTGACAAATGGTCAAAGGATATGCAAAGGCAATTTACAGATGAGGAGAACAAAGCAATCCATAGTTATAATCATTACTTATTAGAGAAATGCAAATTAAAGCTTCTCTGAGGTACCACCTCACACTTCTCAGACTGGCCAATATGACCATAAAGGATAATGATCATTGTTGGAAGGGTTGTGGGAAATCTGGGACACTATTACACTGTTGGAGGAGCTGTGAACTCATCCAACCTTTCTGGAGAGAAATTTGTATCTACGCCCAAAGGGCAACAAAAATATGTGTACCCTTTGATCCAGAAATACCATTAGTGGGTCTATACCCTGAAGAGATGATGAAAAAGGGTAAAAACATCACTTGTACAAAAATATTCATAGCATCCCTGTTTGTGATGGCAAAGAATTGGAAATCAAGTAAATGTCCTTCAATTGGGTAATGGTTTAGCAAACTGTAGTATATGTATGTCATGGAACACTATTGTTTTATTAGAAATCAGGAGGGATGGGAATTCAGGGAAGCCTGGAGGGATTTGCATGAACTGATGCTGAGTGAGATGAGCAGAACCAGAAAAACACTGTGCACCCTAACAGCAACATGGGGGTTATGATCAACCTTGATGGCCTTGCTCATTCCATCGTGCAACAGTCAGGGACAATTTGGGGTTGTCTGCAATACCATCTGTATCCAGATAAAGAACCGTGGAGTTTGAACAAAGTTCAAGGACTATTCCCTTTAATTTAGGAAAAAAACCTGATATCTTATTGTCTGATCTTGTTATCTCTTATACTTTATGTTTCTTCCTTAAGGATATGATTTCTCTCTCATCACACTCAATTTGGGTCAATGTACAGCATGGAAACAATGTAAAGACTGACAAATTTCTTTCTGCGGGGGTGGGGGAGGGAAGTAAGATTGGGGGAAAATTGTAAAACTCAAAATAAATAAAATCTTTAATTAAAAAAAGAAATACATTTGAAGCAGAGAGATACCCACAGAGTAAAGGTTAAAAGATGATACAGAATATATTATGCTTCAGTTGAAGTGAAAGAAACAATTCTTATCTCAGATAAATCAATTGTAAAATAGATCTCAATAAAAGAGATGAGGAAGGAAACAGCTACCTCTTAAAAGGTTCTATAGAAAATGAAGTAATTTCAATACTAAACATGTAAGTAGCAAAGTGGTATAGCATCCAAAGTCTTAGAGGAGAACCTAAATGAGTTACAGGAAGACATAGCAAAACTATTTTGGTAGGGGACCTCGAACTCTCTCACTCAGAATTAGATAAATCCAACATAAAATAAACAAGAAGATAGTTAACAAGGTGAATAGAATATTTCAAAATTAAATGTGATAGACCTCTGGAGAAAATTGAATGATACCTGCAGTACTTGACACTAACACAACACTTGACCATGTATTAGGGCATAAAACCTCACAATCAAATACAGAAAGACAGAAATATTAAATACATCATTTTCAGATCATGACGCAATAAAGGGCTATGGAAATTGGAAAATAAATAAGCTAATTTTAAAGAATAAGAAAAAATTAATGATTTCATCCAAAACAATGACAATAATGAGACAACATACCAATATTTATGGGATAAAGTCAAAGTAGTTATCAGGGGGGATATTATTATATCTCTAAATGCTTACATGAATAGAATAGAGAAAGAGATCAATGAACTGAATATGCAACTAAAAAAGTTAGAGAAGGAACAAATTAAAAATCCTCAATTAAATACCAAATTAGAATTTCTGAAAATTAAAGGAGAAATTAATAAAATCAAAAGAGAGAAAACCATTGAACTAATAAATAAAAACCAAAAGTTGGTTTTATGAAAAAAACCAATAAAATAGATAAACTTTGGTTAATTTGATTTAGAAAAAGGAAACAAGAAAACCAAATTACTAGTATCTGAAATGAAAAAAGGTGAATTCACTACAAATGAAGAGTAAATTAAAGTAGTAATTTGGAAATATTTTGTTCATTTGTATACCAATTAATTTGATAATCTAAGTGAAATGGATGAATATTTACAAAAATATAAGTTGCCTTGGTTAAATGAAGAGGAAATTAAATACCTAAATAACCCTATTTCAGAAAAAGCAATTCAGCAAGCTATCTTGGAACTCCCTAAGGAAAAAATCTCCAGGGCCAGATGGATTCACAAGTGAATTCCACCAAACATTCAAGGAACAATTAATTCTAATTCATATAAAAACTATTTGAAAAAAAAAGGTGAAGAAGGAGGTCTGCCAAATTCCTTCTAAGACACCAATATGGTGCTGATACCTAAACCAGAAAGAGTCAAAATAGAGAAAGAAAATTATAGAATAATTTCCCTAATGAATAAGGATGCAAAAATTTTAGGAAATAACAAAAAACAAAAAAATGAAAATATTAGCAAAGTGTTTATAGCAAGTTATCACTAAAATAATACACTATGATTAAGCAGGATTTATACCAGGAAAGCAGAGTTGGTCCATTATTAGGAAAAATTAACAGCATAGTTAATAATTTCAAAAACAAGCTTAAAGAAGTCATATGATTATCTCAATAGATGCTGAAAAAGTTTTTGACAAAATACAGCACCCATTCCTATTAAAAACAGTAGGTAGCCTAGTAATAAATATAATGTTCCTTAAAATGATAAGTAGTATCTTTCTAAAACCATTTAAAACCATATAATGGAGATAAGCTAGAAGCATTCCAAATAAGATCAGGGGTGAAACAAGAATACCAATTATCATCATTTTCATTCAATATTGTATTACAAATGTTAGCTTTAGCAATAATAGAAGAATAAGAAATTGAAGAAATTAGAATTGGTAATGAAGAAACAAAACTTTCACTTTTTGCAGATGATATGATGTTATACTTGGAAAACCCTAGAAAACTGCCTTAAAAATTGCTGGAAACAATTAGCAACTTTAGCAAAGTCATAGGCTATAAAATTAACCCACACAATTCTTCAGCATTTCTGCATATTATTAACAAGATAGAGCAGCAAAAGATAGAAAGAGAAGTCTCATTTAAAATAACTTCAGACAACATAAAATACTTGGGAGACTACTGCCAAAGCAGACTCAGAAAATTTATGAAGATCACTATAAAACACTTTTCACACAAATAAGAACTAAATAATTGGGTATATGTCAATTGCTCATGGGAAAGCTGAGCAAATATAGTAAAAATGATAATTCTATCTAAATTAAATGATTTATTTAGTGCCATACCAATCAAACTTTCCAAAAATTACTTTAGTGAGCTTGAAAAATAGCAACTTAATTCCTATGGAGAAACAAAAGTTCAAGAATATCAAGGAAATTCATGAAAAAAAAATGCAAAGGAAGGCAGCTTAAGCATACCAGATCTAAATTTACGTTGTAAAGTGTCAGTCATCAAAACTGTCTGGTACTGGTTAAGAAATAGAGTGGTGGATCAGTGGAATAGATTAGGTGCAAAAGAGACAGTAGTAAATGATTATAGTAATCTGCTGTTTGATAAATCCAAAGATTCCAGTTTCTTGGGGGGAGGGGAAGCTCACTCTGATAAAAACTGCTGTGAAAAGTGGAAGATAGTTTGGTAGAAACTAAGCATAGATTAACATCTCACACCCCATACCAAGAAAAGATCAAACTGGGTACAGGATTTAGATAGAAAAGGTAATATTGAAAGCCAATTAGGAGAGCAAGGAATAGTTTACTTGTCAGATCTATGGAAAGGAGAACATTTTATGACCAAAGAAGAGATAGAAAACATTAGAAAAAACAAACTGGATAATTTTGATAACATTAAATTAAAAAGTTTTTTACACAAACAAAACCACCTTATCCAAGATTAAAAAAGGATATAGGGAAATAATTTTAACAACTTGTGTTTCTTACAAAGGAATCATTTCTAAAATATAAAGAGAACTGAGTCAAATTTATAAAAAAAAGTCATTGCTCAATTGATAAATGATCAAAGGATATGAAAAGGCAATTCTCAGATGAAGAAATCAAAGTATCTTTGCTCATTTTTTAATCCTTACAATAACCCTTTCAAATAAATGCTATACTTATCTCCTTTTTAATATGAAAAATCTGAGACTGAGAGAGATTAAATGATTTACCCAATTCAATTGACAAATATCAAATGACATAGCTAAGGAGTTGGAGGCACATTCTTCCTTACTAGAAGTCTGGTCTCCCATATACCATGCCCCTAATTGATTAGATCAACTAATGTTGACATAAAAATTCAAAGTGAAAAAATAAGTCAAGTTGATTTTTCTTTGATAGAGTTATAGCCAGCTATAATAGGTGGTCAGGTTTGGAGGGGAAGCCTCCTGAGGGCAGACTGCCCACCTAAATCCAAGTAGGCAAGGCAGCTACACAGAGAAAATCTAGAAGAACTTCAGAGGGATCTCATTATCTTACAGACACAGCAAAAGCACAAGCCAACCAAACAACTAAAAAACTCAACATTTCCCTCCCAATATTTCCCCTAACACCTTAGGGCATCTGCCGATATTAACTTGGTTGTGAGGGAAGGAAGGAAGATGAGGCTCAGTATATAATAGCTCAGTTCTTACATAGTATTGATCTCACCAGGTTCATGTCCAAATGTGGCATAATCTCTGGATGAATCCTCCTCTCAGACTGGAGTCCCATGGTCATGCCTAAGGATCACTCCTCTGGGGCATCATGGACCTGACCAGGATTCTGACTCTGGATTCCCAAGGTTTGATCTCCTGACTTTTGCATTTCCCTAGCTCTGAGATTCCACTCCCTATGGTTAGAACAGAAAAGAACAAATGAAAAGGGCAAGGAAGCTCTGCTTTTTTTTGTGAGCCCATATAGCCTCAAAGGGCATCTAGGTGGTACAGTGTACATAGAGTGCCAGACCTGGAGTGAGGAAGACTTGAATTTAAATCTAGACTCAGACATTTTCTAGTTGTGTCACCCTAGACAGGTTACTTATCTTTTCCTTAGTTTCCTAATTTGGAAAATGAATTGTGAAGGAAATGATAAAGCACTCCAGAATCTTTGCCAAAAAATCTCAAATGGACACAACTGAAAAACAACTGAATAACAATAATCTCAGTTGTATTGTATCTACTGCATGGTTTCTTTCCTGGATACTGTCACCACACCAGAGTGCTTCTGAAGACATTTAGGCAATGAGTAACAAAGAGAGGTAGCTGAAGTCGATGTCTTTTTTGAAGATGAAGACATTTCTGGTTACCTAAGTACTGTAAAAATGCTTCTCCCAAGCCAAGAGGCCAGCTAAATGGATTCAATTAGAGAATGTCTATACGTTCTCCAGGCTTCTGAAATGCTTCCCTTACACATTATCATAATTCTTCCAGAAACAGCTTTTTAGTGTCCTTCAAGTGGAGAGATGTCATTGCAGGTGGTTTGGGCAGGTCCCAGATCTTCATCTATAGCTCTAGTGGAACAGTGAATAGAACTGGAGTCAGGAAGTCCTGAGTGCAAGTCCAGTCTCTGATACCTGACACTAGCTGTGTGATTCTGGAAAATTCACTGAATCTCCATCTGGCTGAGTTTTCTCATCTGTAAAATGGGATGATAATATCACTTACCACCCAGGGCGGTTATGAAGATCAAATAAGATAATATTTATAAAGCATTTGCAAAACTTAAAGTGATATGTAAATATTTTTGTTTTTATTTATATAAAGCACTTCAAAACAAAGTAATTTGCAAATATCTAACCATTATTATTTTATTATAGGAACAAAGAAAAGTAGGAGGTGATCTATAGAGGTGAGTTGAGGTAAGGAATTGAGAAAAGTAAGAGAAGTCCTACATGTTCCAAAATATTCATAGCAGCTTTTTTCTTTTGCAGTGGCAAAGAATTAGAAGTTGAGAGGATACCCATCAATTGGAGAATGGCTGAACAAATTATAGTATATGAATGATATGGAGTACTGTTTTTCTATAAGAAATCATGGGTGGTCAAACTCTAGAGAGGCATGGGAGGAATTACAGGAACTGATGCTGAGCAAAGTGAGCAGAACCAAGAAAACATTGTACATATTAACAACTTTGTGAGTTGATCAGACTTGATGGATGCAACTCCTCTTAGCAGTTCCAAGAGCTAGGACAACCCTAGGAGACTTGCCTTGGACAATGCTATCCACATCCAGAGGAAGAAAAACAAAACAAAACAAACAAACCTTACAGAATCTGAATGAACACTATATTCACATTTAAAAATATTCTCAGGTTTTTTCTTTCCTATCTCATGATTTTCTTTTTTCCCTTAATCCTAATTCCTCATGCAGAAAATGACTAGTCTGTAAACATGTTAATCACAAATGTGAATGTATAAGATTCACCATATTGTTTGCAGATGAGGAGAGGGAAGTGGGAATATATATATATATATATATATATATACATATATACATATATATGTATATATATATGTATGAATGTTGAACAAGCTTCATAAGATGTAATTGGAAAAATAAAATATCAATTAAAAAAGGTAAGAAATGAGGAGTGGCCTTTTTTAATGAAGTATGAACTCTGTAGAAAAAGAGTGGGTAGCAGGAGGCATAGATACTTTGAGGAATGAAGGGAGGGTTTGGAACAGATGATTTGGGAATGGGATAGAGCATCAATCAGAAAAGCATAAAGGATGCAACAGGGATGTCTCAGTCAAGATTACATAGCCCAGACTGGGAGTGAACCCAGAAGTTCCTCTGGTGTAGCGTTTGTGTAGAAGCAGAGGAGGTAGTTGGTGGTAGTAATCCACTGTTAGGGTTTTGAGAGGGATGAGCAACAGAAGGACAAGGTGGGAGGGATTCAAGGAAAGTAAATAAAAGAATGTTCAACTAATTAACTATATAACATCAAGATTTTACAAAGAGGAAAGTGAGGTCAGAACAAAGGTGATGGTCTGGGGAAACAGGGTGGAGTGAAGTGAATGTAAGTCTTAGTGAGGATGAAGAACAAGTTTAGGAGGACGGGAGAGATGGAAAGTTACAATCTGGAATCTAGAGATAGAACCCTTAAGATTGTCCCCATATGTGGGAGACAAGTAGTGAAAATACCTTGACTAGCTTAAGTCTTCATCACACAAAGCATCCATGAATGACAATAATAGCTTTTTTGTTCTGAAGTTCTTTTGATGAGTGGTATTGGAACAGTCCCAGCCAAGGGACTCACAAGAATTTTTATTTAAGCTATGTTTAAAATTATAATGGAAGAGGAATTTTTCTCCATTTTTTTCTCCAAATATCACTAGTTTTTAAAAGCATCCTTTCAACATAAGTGCTTTCTTTTGTGATTGCCAAAAGAAATTCACAGAAAGCTTTAGAAAAATTTTTGGTTGGTGCTTGAATTAAGTGCTATAAGCATGATTGATTCTCATGTACTGTTGGTTTCTCTTGTATTTTTTTTTTCTTTTAAGCTGTCATAAGTTTATAGATTTAGAACTGGAAGGTAACTTGGAGATCATCTAATCCAACCTCCACTTCTTACAATTATAGAAATTGAGATCCTCAAGAGATGAAGGTCACATGCCCAAGGTCACAGAGGTTGTTAACAGCAAAGCCAGGATTCAAATTCAGATTTTCTCGTTCAAAATCCAATGAACTTGCTCCTGTTAGCCTTCCATATCCAAACTGTTTATGTAGCTGTTTATCACTCTTCATACTTGTCATCAGTAGATTTTAATTTTGAGATTGTCTCTTTCCCTCCTCTGCCACCCTCCAGTTACTGTCAACATCAAGAAAAATGTTTACAAATATTGAAACTGCAAATGCCCACTTATAATAAAGGAAATACAAGTAAATCTAGCATTTGGGAAAGCCTGTAGTTTTAGTGCTCTATCTGCATTTGGAAAATAAAATGGTATATGAGGTTTGACTGTAGTCTTGGCTCATAAAGAAAGGGAAATAAGTGGTAGATACCTGCACTTGATATTTATTGATCCTTAAAGAGTCAATCCACACCAAATGATTATTCAGATAGTCTCAAATTGTACAGTTATAAAGTAGTATTCTGTGAGAAAGTGGGGTTTAAAAATATAAAGGGTGTCTTCAAAACATAGTTTTCAATAAGTAGAAACAGATCATATCTGTCTGCTAGAGGTTTGTTCCATAATTTAAACCTTCCCTAAGAATGACTGTGGTGCAGTGGAAAGCATTCCAGGCTTAGAATTCAGCAGACCTTTGTTCCAGTCCCTGTCCTACGCATTTTTGTCACTCCTTAGCTGTAGGATATAGAGAAAATCATTTTCAGTTTCTTTTTTTTTTTTTTGAAAATGAGGATGTTGGACCAGATTATCTTTAAGTTTCCCCACTCTGTGATTATTATTATTGCACTATTATTGCAAGGCAATAGTGTTAAGTAATTTGCCCAAGGTCATAAGCTAAGTAATTATTAAGTGTCTGAGACTGAATTTGAACTCAGGTCCTCCTGACTCCAGGGTTGGTGCTCTACTACACCACCTAGCTGCCCCCATAGTAGGCATTTTTAATTCATATATTCCTTGTATTAAAATTATGTTTTCAGATCTTCTCTCCTTCAAGCTACTTGACAGCAGGGATTGTCTGGCTTTTGTTTTTTTGTTTTCCCACCAACCGACACACAACCTAGCAACAAGGTTAACAAATATTTGTTGATTAATCTTTTGATTATTTTTATTGTAGCTACACTATTAGCAATTAAGTGAGCCATTGGATAGAGTTCCATGTGGAGAGATGCCATTTCAAGTGGTTTGGGCAGATCCCAGATCTTCCTTTATAGCTCTGGTGGCACACTGAATAGAGCTGGAGTCAGGAAATCCTGAGTTCAAATCCAGCCTCTAACAACTGATACTAGCCTTGTGATCCTGGGAAATTCACTGAATCTCTATCTGAGTTTTCTCATCTATGTAATGGAATAATAATAACACATACCTTCAAGGGTAGTTGTGAAGATCAACGAGGATAATATTTAATTAAGAGATATGCAAATATTTAGCAAAGAGGAAAGTGAGGCCAGAACAAAGGTGATGGCCTGGGAGAGCAGGTTGTTGCTGTTAAAGTGCACAATGTTCTAGTTCTGCTCAATTCACTCAGCATCAGTTCATGTTAGCCTTTCCATTTAAGTCTTAAAATCATCATTTCTTTTTTTTTCTTTTTAGACAGTAACAGCAATATTTATTCAATGAACAACTGAGAATGACTTAGCAATTTAAAAAAAAATTTATTTATTTAATTTTATTTTACCCCAGCTACATGCAAAAGCGAATTTTAACATTTACTTCCAAAACCTTGAGATTCAAATTCTCTCCCTTCCTCCCACCCCACTTCCCCCATTGAGAAAACAAGTTACTTGGTATAGGTTAAAAATGAGTAGCCATGGAACACATTACCACAATAGTTGTGTTGTAAGTAAACATAATCCCCCCTCCCTCACAAAGAAAGAGAAACCTCAAGAAAAGTGAAGTGAGAAAAAAAGTGTGCTTCAGTATGTATTTAGAGACCATTAGCTAATTCTTTGAGATGGAAAACATTCTTTATCATAAATCCATGGGAGAAATTGTTGCAGTACTTTTCCCCCACAGTTGCTAGTGTTAGCTGCATTGCCTTCCATCCTATTTCCCCACTTCCAATTATTTTATTCTCTTCTTTCTCCTTTCTCCCTGCCCCTCCTCAAAAGTGTGTTGTATCTGACTACCCTTTCCCATTATCTTCCCTCTGTCATATACACCCTATCGCTTATCTCCCCTCCCATTCTCTTCTTCCCATCCCTTTCCTCTTCTATTTTCCTCCAGGATAAGATAGATTTCTAAACCTAATTGAATGTTTGTGTTTTCTATTTGAGCCACTTCTGATGAGAGTAAAGGATCACTCATTCCCCTGCCTCCATCTTCCTGCTTTTCCATTCCATTGCAAAAATTTTTCCTTGCCTCTTTCATGTGAAATAATATACCCCATTCTACCTCATCTTTCCCTTTCTCCCAATATACTCCTTTCTTGCCCATTAACTCCATCTTTTTTATTATATTATACCTATTATATTATAACTCAAAAATAATATTATATTATACCTTCAAATTCAACTCCCTCCTGGGCCTTGTCTCTCTCTCTCTCTCTCTCTCTCTCTCTCTCTCTCTCTCTCTCTCTATATATATATATATATATATATATATATATATATATGTATATACACTCCTTCTAACTGCCCTAATAAATGAGAAGGTTCATATGAGTCATCAGTATCACCTTCCCATGCAGGAATACAAGCAGTTCAACATTATTGTTACTCATAATTTGCCCTTTCCCATTCACCCTCTCTATGATTCACCTGAATCCTATATCAAACTTTCTGTTCAACTTTGGTATTTCATCAGGAAAATTTCAAAGTTCCCTATTTCAGTGAATGTCCATCTTCTCCCCTGAAAGAGTATGTTCAGTTTTGCTGGGTAGTTTATTTTTGGTTGTAATCCTAGTTCTTTTATCTTCCAAGTCCTACAAGCCCTTAATATAGATACTGCTAAATCTTGTGTTATCCTGACTATATTTTTATAATATTTGAATTGTTTCTTTCTGGCTGCTTGTAATATATTCTTCTTGACTTGGGAGTTCTGAAATTTGTCTATAATATTCCTAGCAGTTTTCATTTTGGGATCTCTTTCAGGAGGTTATTGGTGGATTCCCTCAATTTCTATTTTTACCCACTGCTTTTTGGATATCACAGCAATTTTCCTGGAGAATTTCTTGAAAAATGAAGTCGAGGGTCTTTTTTTGGTCATGACTTTCAGGAAGTTCAGTAATTTTGAAATTATCTCTTCCGGATATGTTTTCTAGGTCAGTTGTTTTTCCAATGAGATATTTTGCATTTTCTTCTTAGTTTTTCATTTTTGACATTATTTTATAGTTTCTTGATTTCTCACAGTCATTAGCTTCCTTTAGCTCCATTTTATATTTGAAGGAATTATTATCTTCAGAGAACTTTTGTATCTCTTTTTGCATCTGGCCAATTCTGCTTTTTAAGACATTCTTTTCCTCATTGTTCTTCTTTTTTTCCATTTGACCCAAACTGGTGTTTTTTTTTGTTTTTTTAGGTTTTTGCAAGGCAAATGGGGTTAAGTGGCTTGCCCAAGGCCACACAGCTAGATAATTATTAAATGTCTGAGGGTGGATTTGAACTCAGGTACTCCTGACTCCAGGGCCAGTACTCTGTCCACTGTACCACCTAGCCACCCCTCCGAACTGGTTTTTAAGATGTTATTTTCTTCAGTACTTTTCTTTTGCAATTTCTTTGCCAAACTGCGGACTAGGTTTTCATGATTTTCCTGAATCACTCTCATTTCTTTTCCCAGTTTTTTCCCATCTACCTCCTTTACTTGATTTTCAAAATCTTTTTTGAGCTCTTCTACAGCCTGAGACCAAATCATGTTTTTTCTTGGAGGTTTTAGATAAAGAAATTTTGACTTCTGAATGTATATTTTGATCTTTAATAGGACCAAAGTATTGTCTATGTTGGATTTTTTTCTTCTGTTTACTTGTTTCCCCAGCCTATGATTTGATTTTAACTCTTTGTTAAGGTAGGTCTCTGCTTCCAGGGTGGAAGAGCCATTGTCCCAAGTTTTTGAAGGGTTTTGCAGCTGTCTTCAGGGATACCTTCTAGGGACTCATGAAAGGCTCTGACTGCTTTCCTGCTTTGCTTTGGTCTGTGGATGACCACAAGCATTGTCTTCTAGCCTGGAAGCATGAGGAGAGTACCTGCTCTGCTATGGCAGTAAAATTCCTTTTCTTGAGACTGGGGCCCCAGACTGCAACCTGGATCTAAGTATGGGCAAAGCTTCAGAATCTTGCCTCAGGATTAGCAGACAGACCTCTGCAATCTTCCCCCACCCCCTTACTGGTATCTGGAAGTAGCTACCAGGTTATTCCTTGCTGAGTGGCTTCCCAGGCTTGCTTCTGGTCCCTGGGGCCAGGTTTGCCCTGAGGCCTGTGCTGGACTGGGCTCCATGTCACTCTGGTGTAGCAGAGTTTTCCCATTGCTCTTCCCAATTGACAATTCTTGAACTGAGAAGTCGGGAAATTGCCACAGCTTCAATGACCTCAGGTATCCCCCAGGAATCCAAATGCCTAATGGGTTTTTCCTGGATGACTAGAGCTGGTTTGCTCCAGTGCTGCGGGCCCTTTCTAACCTTGGCATAACAGACCTTTCCTGTGGATCTTCCAAGTTGTCTTGGGCTGGAAAATTGTTTCCCTAAGTCTTTTTGTGGGTTCTGCCACTCTAGAATTTGATTAGAGTCAGTATTTAAAGGTATTTGGAGTGTTCTGGGGGAGAACTTGTGGAAATTTCTGCCTTTACACTGACATCTTGGTTACACTCCCATAATCATCATTTCTTTTTCTGTTTTTTGCAAGGCAATGGGGTCAAGTGGCTTGCCCAAGGCCACATAGCTAGGTAATTATAAAGTGTCTGGGGCTAGATTTGAACTCAGGTACTCCTGACTCCAGGACTGGTGCTGTATCCACAGCACCATCTAGCCACCCCATAATCATCATTTCTTAAAGGATAATAATATTCCATTACATTTATGTACCACAAGTTGTTCAGCCATTCCCTTGATTTCCAATTCTTTTCCACCACAAAAAAGAACTTTTATGAATATTCTTGTACATGTGGGTCTTTTCCTCTCTTTTGTGATCTCTTTGGGATATATGCCTAGTAGTGGTATTGCTGGGTGAAAGGGTATGCATAGTTTTATTGATCATTGAGCAAAATTGCTCCTAATTGCTCTCCAGAATGGTTCTCAGTTTTGATCTCAGTTTTGCCACATCCCCTCCAGCATTTATGTGAGATGGCACATCAGAGTTATTTTCATTTGCATTTCTCTAATTTATAGTAATTCAGAGCACTTTTTAATATGATAACTTTAATTTCTTCATCTGAAAAATACACATTCCTTTCCTTTGACCATTTATCAATTGAATAAGGACGTGTATTCTTATAAATTTCTTTTTTATATATTGCTTTTATTCATTTTTTTAGTCTTATAAATTTCATTCAGTTCTCTCTATATATTTTAGAAATGAGTCCTTTATTAGAAATACTGACTAAATAAATTGTTTCCCTGCTTTTTTTCTTTCCCTCTAATCTTGGTTGGATTGGTTTTGTTTGTGGAAAAACTTTTCAATTTAATGTAATTGAAAGTATCCAATTTGCATTTCACAATGTTCTCTGTCTCTTGATGGCCATAATTTCTCCTCTAACAGATAAACAATTACTTATTCTATCTAACTGACTTATAATATCATCCTTTATGTCTAAATCATGTATCTGTTTTGACCTTATCTTGTACATCTTGTTCTGAGGAAAATAACATCTTAAAAACCAGTTTGAATCAAATGGAAAACTAGTCTATGCCTATTTTGTACCATAATATTTTCCAATTATCCCAGGAATTTTTGTCAAAATAGTGGTTTCTAATTCCAGTAGCTGGAGTCTTTGGGTGTATCAAATAGTAGATTATTATAGTTATTGACAATTGGGTCTTATAAGGCTAACATATTCAGGAGGATAGGAGTTTGAATTCAGCCTCAGATACTTGACAGTTACTAGCTATGTGACCTTGGGTGAACAACTTAACCCTGTTTGCCTTACATTCAGGGCCTTCTCCAATCATCCTGTTTCATATCTGACCACTGGACTCAGATGGTTCTGGGAGAAAAAGTGAGGCTGGTGACTTAGCACAGTATACCCTTACTCAAATCCAATTCATGTGCTTGTCATGGAATCACTTCCCTGTTGTTGTGATCTTCTTCAAAAAATGAAGGACAATCCCAAATAGTTTTGATAACTGCTACTTTATAAAATAGTTTTAGATCTGGTATGACTTGACTACTTTCTTTTGCATTGTTTTCCTTAATTTCCTTGGCATTCTTGATCTTTTGTTCTTCAGGATAAATTTTGTTATTTTTTTCTAGCACTGAATATAATTTTTGCTAATTTGATAAAATTTAGTAGTTTAATATAGATAGAATTGTCATTTTTAATATATTAGCTCAGTAGACCCATGAACAATTGATATTTTTCCTGTTGTTTAGATCTGACTTTATCTGTATGAAAAAATTTTGTAATTGTATCCACATATTTCCTGGGTTTTTTTGGCAGGTAGACTCCCAAATATTTTATATTGTTGATAGTTATCTTGGATGAAATTTCTATTTCAATCTCCAGCTATTGGGCTTTGTTTTTATATCTTGCAACTTTGCTAAAGTAGTTAATTGCTTCAAGTAGTTTTTAGTTGATTCCCTAGGATTCTCTAAACATACTATCACACCATCTGCAAAGAAATGAGAGTTTCATTTCCTCATTGTCTCATTATTATCATTATCTTAGATGGAATTATTCATTATTTCCTTGATTTGTTCTAGCATTAGATTTTTAGTCTCTCTAGTTACTTTTTACTCTATCTTTTCATAAATCTAATTTTTATTACATCATGATTTGAGAAAGTTTCATTAAATAATTCTACCTTTCTGCATTTTATTGTGATATTTTTATGCCCTAAAACATGGCCAATTTTTGTGTAAGTGTCATGTACCACTGAGAAAAATGTATGTTTCTTTCTAATCCCATTCAATTTTCTCCAGAGGTTTATATCTAACTTTTCTAAGATTCTTTTCATCTTCTTCTCTTTTTGTAGTTAGATTAGGGAGTCTGAAGTTCTCTACTGGTATAGTTTTGCTATTGATTTCTTTCTGTAACTCAACATTTTTTCTAAAAATTTGAATGCTGTACTACTGGGTGCATATATGTTTAGTATTGATATTGCTTTATTGTTTATGTTACCTTTTAGTAAGATGTAATTTCCATCCTTATCTCTTTTAATTAGGTCTATTTTTGCTTTTGCTTTGTCTGAGATCAGGATTGCTACCCCTGCCTTTTTTTTTTACTTTAGATGATGCAAAATATATTCTGTTCCAGTCTTTTTTCCTTTACTCTCTTTATCTCTTTATTCTATGTATATCTTTCTGTTTCACAATTTTTAATCCATCTGCTCTCTGCTTCTGTTTTATGGGAGAGTTCATCCCATTCATGTTCACAGTTATGATTACTAAAATCTGTATTTCTCTCCATCCTATTTTCACCATTTATACTTTTCTCTCTCTTTTTACCCCATCCCTCTTCACCAGTATTTTGCTTTTGACTAGCACTTCCTTCAATCTGCCCTCCCTTCTATCAGTCCCTACTTTGGCTTTCTTTTTCCTTTCTCCTTCTACTTCTCCATAGGATAAATAAAATTCTAAATACATTTGGGAGTGTGTGTTATTCCCTTTTTGAGCCAAATCAGTTGAGAATAAGATTCAATCAATACTCACACCCCACTCCTCCCAAATTCTTTCTCTTTTCCATAATAAGTCCTTTGTGCCTCTTCATGTAATGTATTTTTACCCTCTTCTGCCTACTATTTTCCCCCAGTATAATCCTTTTTTTTAATGTCTTAATTTTCATCATTATCAACTTATATCCACACTCTCTATCTAAGTATACTCCTCAATTCACAGGAGATATAAGTAGGGATGTAAAAATTTAGTTTTATTAAATAACTTTTTAAGCCTTTTTTTGCTTCTCTTGGGTGCTTATATTTGTAGATTTAATTTTCTGTTCAGATGTCAGGAAAATTTAGAAATCCCCTATTTCTTTGAATAGCCATCTTTTCCCCTTAAAGATTATGCCTAGTCTTTCAGAATTGCAATCTAAACTCCTTTGCTTTTTTAAATATCATATTGTTGGTTCCTGATCCTTCAATCTTGAAACTGCTAAGCCCTATGGAGTCCTTGGTATTTGAAACATTTCTTTCTGGCTACTTGTAGTATCTTCTCCCTGACCTGATAATTCTGGAATTTGGCTACAATTTTTCTTGTAGTTTTTATTTTGGGATTTCTTTAAGATGGTAATAGGTAGATTTCTTTCTTTCTTTCTTTCTTTCTTTCTTTCTTTCTTTCTTTCTTTCTTTCTTTCTTTCTTTCTTTCAATTTTTTCAAGGCAATTGGGTTAAGTGATTGTCCAAAAGTCACACAGCTAAATAAGTATTAAGTGTCTGAGGCTGGATTTGAACTTAGGTCTTCCTGATTCCAGGGCCAGTGCTCAAACTGTCCTTGATAGGTGAATTCTTTCAAAGACTATTTTACCCCTGCATTCTAGGATATTAGAACAGTTTTTCTTGATATTTTTCTGACAGATATTGTCCAGGCTCATTTTTTGATTATGACTTTCATTTGGTTCAATAATTGTTAATTTATCTCTCTTGGATCTATTTTCCAGGTTGATTATGAGGTATTTTATATTTTTTCCATCTTTGATTTTGTTTGACAGATTTGTAATGTCTTAAAGAACTGTTACTTTCCAATTGTCTAATTTCAATTTTTAATGGTGTTTTAGCTAGTTGTATTCCTTTTTCTTTTAATCAATTCTACTTTTAAAGATATTGTTTTCTTCAGTTAATTTTTTGTTCTTCCTTTTCTAAGCTATATACTTTTTTATAATTATCTTGTATAACTCTCATTCTTTTCCCAATATTTCTTCTGTCACATTTATTTGATTTTTGAAATCATTTTTGAGCTCTTCCCAGAGAACTCTTTGGACTTGAGATCAATTTATAATCCCCTTTAAGGCTTCACATGTAGGCATTTTGCCACTGCTTTCCTCTTCTGAGATGATGTTTTGAGCTTCCCTGTCATCATAGTGGCTTTCTATGATTGGAGTTCTTTTTTGTTGTTTTGCTCATTTTTACACATTGAGTTTTGCTCCTGAGTTGTAGAGGTCACAATCCCAAATTTCTTATGCTGGAGGCCAGGGTCAATGGCTTTCCACTCTGGGGCCTTGGGTGCTTGTGGCTTGCTCCTTGCCTTAGGGTAGCCAAACTCACTCCTACCTGTTGGGCTGGTCTTTCAGGGCTTGGAGTATGTGTTCTGCCCTGGCCTGTGGTATTGCTGGACTGTTTAGCTAGGTCACAGGGACCTAAGTAATTAATCTATACTGCAGCTAACAGCCTCCCTCTGGCTTCCCCACTCCCCACCTGTACTGGTCTGTGCTTCCTTTTACTCTTTCCTGAAGTCCCTTCAAAATATCTTGAGGTGAAAATTGCTTTATTCCATCTTTTTGTGATTCTGTCTCTCCAGAGTCTGTTTAGAGGCTTAATTTAAACCTGTTGCAGAGGGAAACTAGGAAAAGCTCAGGGAACTTCCTAGTTTCTCTCTACTATCTTGACTCCATCCAGGAAAATGAATTAATATTTGTAAAGCACTTTGCAATTATGAGAATATTATGTAAAGCCTTGTTATTTATTATTATTATTATTATTATTATTATTATTATTATTATTATTATTAAAGTCCAAATTTTATCTCCCCTACTAACTTGTATGTTCCTGAAGACATGATTATTCATGTGTGTCTGCCTTTAAATACCTGGTCTAGTCTCTTGCATATAACAAAGAGCCAGCATGGTAGAAAGAAAAAAGTAATCTAACACTTGAAGTAAGGTTTGGATCCTTCTTCTGACACTTACTAACTATGTGGTCATGAATAAATCATTTACCATTTTGCACCTCATTTTTCTCAATTGTAAAATGGGTATTATAATACCTCTTGCACCTTTCCTAAAGCTTTTTGTGGAGGATTGAATGTGATAATGCATAAAATTGCTTTACCAAATATAATTTATAATAGAATTATCAGTTATTACTATTACAGTAGATGTTCAACATTTGCTGAATTGAATTGGAAATTCTTTTAGGGTACTAGGCAATGAAATATGGGAAGAAAAGCTAGTTGTTTGTGGGTGAAACTATTGAGTGATTTTAGGCTGAAATTTCAACATCAAATTACATGTGATTTGAATATGGGGTCCTCTTGGGTCCTCCTCACTCAAACTGGTTAAAAAATTTATTTATGATCTTAGAAATAAAGATGTGGTATCATTCTTCAGAATTTCATTAAAAATAATCATGTCTAAGTCATAACAAATTGAAAAGTATGCTATATAAAGGCAACTGCACCCCACTTTCTAGAGAGCATGATGTAATTGAAAGCTTATAATCAGTCAAAGTTTTCTTTAGCAATTACTTATTAAGATTCCACTAATCATCAGGCACTATTCTGAATATAAGGAAGGGATATACATACAAAATCTCTTCTCTCAAGCTTATGCTTCAGTTTGTAAATGCTTTCATCTCAATAACCTTATGAATCTGTCTTCCAAGCATTACCACTCCCATTCTACAGATACAGAAAATAAGACTCAGGGAAGGTGAGTGATCTGCCTAGGATCTAACTATAAGTGTCAGCATCACCTCTTCTACATCTAAGACTGGTGTTCTTTTAACTCATTTTCCTTCTATTCCAGGATGAGTTCTAGGCATTAATAAAACAAAGTGCACACTGATCTTGCTAACAAAAATAATGAGAAAATTGACCCACAACAAAAGAAAAAAATGAATGAGTAGAATGAAGTTCATTATGATACAGAGCTGTAAGAAATTATAGTAGGGAGATCATTATTCACTTAACTATTCATGCTATTTGTCTCTTCAAAGTTCATTTAAGATATATATATATATATATATATATATATATATATATATATATATATATATATACATATGTACCCCAATCTGACCTCAAGAGCTTTTCCCTTCTCAGTGAAAGTGAATCCTACTCTGATCTGTGCTACACCATTAGGTATCTTCTGTCTAACCTCCAGTCTCTTGAGGAAAGAAGCAAGTTTCTAGGCTGGCATCTTGCCTTGGGAAAGTAAAGTATCACTACTCCCTCTGCTTCAAATTCTTGCTTTTCCACCTGAACTGCCTATGACTCTGAAAAGACTCCTCTTTCTGTTCCCATATACCAGGAGTCATACTATTATTAACTTTGAAAATCTCTCAACATTTTAATTTAGTGATTAATAAATTCTCTATACACTCCCCATCCCAGTGATTATGAACCTAGTGATACTGGCCAATTGATTTTAGCCATTATTCAAAGCCCATTCCCTACTCCTTACTGCCTGATTACCATTTCCAAGAACCCACCTCTCAAATCCCAATCAAAAGCTACCCAACCTCTTCCACTGTGCCCTCTAAGATGCCTGTTCTATAGGCAACAAGCTTCCTTTCAATTTAAATCTTCTTTCTCATCCCTTTCATTTCTTGACATTCATGACAACTTTTTTATCCATTTTTTTTTCTGCGAAAGTCTTGCTTTCACTTATTTTTCAAAACTCACAAATTTAGAGAATTCATTGTTCCTTTATTGCCACTTCTACTTTCTTTCCTTACCACTATCACTCAGTAACTTCTCCTTTGAGGTTCAGATAATCCACATATATGCAGTTAAAAATCCATGATTCTCAGACCACATACAACAACCTACCATTTATTCATGCACAAAAATCTACATTTATTCAAATACAGTCATGCTATCTTCTTCTGGAAAATCATCATAATTCTCCAAGTTTCAAATTCTGGTCTGAATTTCTTGTGACTCATTTCCTATAAAATCATTACTCTTAGAGGACATGTTCAGCAATAGAACTCCCCTTAAAAGAGCATTTCTTGTCCATGTTACCTGCTCATGGTGCATTGATCAATTCAATTCAACCAGGATTTAAACTCAGGTATCCGTTGTTTTTCTCCTATTCCAGAGGTTGCTTCACTTGACTCAAATCCCACCTCGCATCCTATATAATCCATATGAACAGAGAGACAGTTTACTCACTTTCCATGACTTATTATTCCACCCTACCTCGCTCACATAGATAGTAATATATTTGATTCTGTCATCACCCATAAATGTATCATCTTCTATGATCTTTAATATCCATTATCTAATGTGAAAATGGAATAAATGAGTTAACTAATAACCTTCATTTGCTTGAACCACCTTATTATCTAGGAGATGTTGAAGTAACCTGAGAATCAGAATCAGCCAATCAATCAATCATTCAGGGGGTGGAATGAGTGTTCCTTGAGTTTGACATACCAGAGATCCTTTGTGGTGTCCACTAAGTGAACCCAGACAACTCAACTATGCTAGCAACCACAATAGCAGGGCAAACTAGTTTATATTGGCCCCCAAATGGACAGAGTGGGCACTGTGCATTTCTCCTATTCTGCTTCAATTTATTATAAAACCATTTAAACTACTCTCTGAAACCCAATTTTCAGAGTAGTCATAATAGGTCTGCTCTTCTCCATATGAACTTGTGCTGTACTCACTCAACAAATGCTATTGGATTTTTTGTGTGAACTGTACCTATGTTCCTTCTGCTCAGAAGGATGCTGTGCCTCAAATCATTCTGCCACAATTAATCAATCACTAATCACAATTTATTAGATTTCCATCTCTGTCTCTGCTTTCCAATATCAAACTCTAATTTTTGTTTATACCATGACCTTCAATTCCTTGAACCTTACTTCTTTCTCAGATCATCATACACACCTTGACTTGTTGGTGAACTAGTCAATCTTATTCTGTTCTTTTTGCTTGAGTTTCTTATCCCATTATGGTATATGATTACATGCCCATAATCATATATAGTTATGCCCTGCAAAGATTCAGCCTTAAGCCACTCCCACCATCTGTTGCCTTTGCTTTTGTACATATGTTGCTGTATGAAGGTGGAGAAAAATCACAAAATTGTGCTGATTGGATCCATTACAAATTTGTTATGTAATTTCAACTGGGCACCCAATCTTTCTATACTTCCTTATCCTACTTAACACATCTACCACATTATCCCCTTTACCAGAGGAGCTCTTCAAAACTTTTTATCCCTCCTCAAACCTCCCCCACCTTTCCAGCTGACTTGCTTCATATTTTACAGAAGAAACTGAGGCATTTGTTGGGAGCTCCCTCTTCTTTCTTTCATAACACCCAGATATCTTTTGGCACTATCTCCTCTTTCACCCCCATTATACATCATGAGGTGGCACTTCTTGTCAAATCCAAGCTCTTTGCATGAACAAATGATATCCTTTCATCCTGTCTCCTCTAACAGATTATCTACTCTTATCATCCCTACTTTCTCATTTATCTTCAATCTCTCCCTGTCCACTGGCTACTTCCTATCTCCAAACATGTCTATTTGTCTCTCATTCTCAAAAAAATCTTCCCTTGATTCTTTTATCCCCACTTACCATAATCCCATATCTTCCCTGCATTTTGTAGCTAAATTTCTTGAGAAGGTCATCTATAATATGCTTTCACTTCCTCTTCTCATTTTCTTAACTTCCTACAGTTAGGTTTCTGAACCAAAATTGTTCTCCATAAAGTTATCAATGGACTTTTTTCGCTCATGTTTTTTGACCTGACTACATCCTTTAACACTATTGGTCATTTTCTTCTTCTTGTCACTTTCTTCACTGTAGATTTTTGGAACACTTCCCTTCCTATCTATCTATCTGATAGATTCCTTCATAATCTCCTTTTGTTGGATCTTCCTCCAGGCTATGCCTGCTAATCATGGGTGTCCCCCTAGATGGTATCTAGATACTAGATAATATCTAATATCTATTGTATCTCTTTTCCATCTAAAATATTTCACTTGGTAATCTTAGCCTTCATGTTTTTAATGATCATTTTTGCGATAAAGATACTTAAATCTACTTATCCATTCCTAACTTTTTTGCTAATCTTCAGTCTCATAACTCTAACTGCCTCTCAGACATCTCTTACTTCATGCTCAATTGACATCTGAAGTCATGTCCAAAATTGAACTTATTATCCCCCCACTCCCATCTCAGTTTCCCCACCTGTAAAATGGAAATAGTGATATTTTCCTTACTTTCCTTTTTGGCCGTATTGCAAAGAATTTACAATAGAAATGTGAGCTATTATTAGTAAATAAAGATATGTAGATAGATGATGGATAGATGAAGTTTTTTTTAAAACACTATGTTCCAAATGCTGTATTAAGGATTGGGGTTACAAATATGAGAAAAAAAGATGGTCTCCAGGAGCTTACATTCTAAAAAGGGAGCATAAAAGGGAGCTGGAAAAGGCTGAAGAAGTGAAGTTGACTGGAGAGAGAAAAAAGAGTAGGGTTGGGGATCCTCAAGAATTTCAGTCGGTAACTGCCAGTTATATGGTAGAAAAAATCACCATCATTCATATTATCATTTTAGTTATGTTAGAGACAGTTGACATTTGAATCAGGAGGATCTAAATTGAAGTCCTGCCTTCAACACATCCTGCCTATATGACACTATGCAAGTAATTTAACTCCTTAGTGCCCCTCCTTCAACTCAATAAGATTATAAGATAGAGAGAACAACTTAAATTGGCTGAGGGAGTTTCCTTACTTTGCATTTTCCTATATCAATAAATAATAGATTCAGCCTTATACTTTTTCAGTTATACTTGAAAACATAGAAAATAGAAGTCTCAAATAAAGGAGAATTTTGAAAGTTTCCATAGAATAGTTAGTTGCTTAATTAGCCGACTTTCTTATCATCCCCATCCCTACCTCTTTCTCCAAGAAACTAGTCTTCAGCTTGTAACTAAACAAAATTTTCCGCAAGCTCTTGTTCTAATTTTTTTTTTTTTTTTGGTGACTGCTATGACATGAATCCTTCCCAGAACAAATGGGGTAAATAGTCTGAATATGACTGTCAATAACAGGTCATGTCAGACTATTTGCTTGATTGACAGGGTTGCTAAATAGCTAAATCAGGGGAATCATGTTGATAATAATTTAAATAAATTTCAGCAAAACATTTGATAAAATAATTCATACTATTCTTATGAAAAAGATGGACAGAAGATATCTCAACTAGATGGATTCAGACCTGGTTGAATCTCTAGACTGAAGGAATTAACCACTAATTGTTTGGGGTCAACTTGAATTCAGGTGGTAAAATGGATGGAACAATAGAACTGTTCAGGAAGACCTGAACTCATATTTGCTTCAGACACTTGCTATGTGACCTTAATCACTGTCCACCTCAGTTTTCTTATCTATAAAATGGGGAAAAATAATAGTATCTACATCTCAGGGTCTTTAGGATGAAATGAGATAACATACAAAGTGCTTTGTAAACTTTAAAGTGTTTATAAATGACTTTATGAAGTGTTTTTGTTATTATTATTATTATTATTATTATTATTGTTATGGGGAGAGGTCTCCTGAGGGTCCTAGGGATCTGTAGTTGGCCTTATGATAATTAACCTTTTTTATCAATGACATATTAAGTTTTTGTCATCTGAAAAATATGTTGTTTTGTTTTATTTATCTATCTATCTATCTATCTATCTATCTATCTATTTATTTATTTATTTATTGCAAGGCAAATGGGGTTATTAAGAGACTTGCCCAAGGTTATACAGGTAAATGTAGTTTTGATTCTGGGAAATGCCTGCAAATGCCAGGTAAATTTAAATATAAAATAAATTTGAGAGGGTTCCCTAAAAAGTAAGAACCTTACCACAAAATTAAGATCTCTTTCTGCTGTGGGACCAATGACTTTTTCATTTCTAAAGGTCTTTGTCTTAGTCAGGAGACCTGGGTTCTAGTCCAGGCTCTGTTATTGACTTGCTTATGTAATCTTGGGCAAATAATTTTGTTCTTCTGGATCCTTCAGGTTTCCTTCTGAAAAATAAGGGGATCAAACTAGAATAGCTTTCCAGGCAATTTATGTAACTTCTTGGGGCCTCAGTTTTCTTATCTGCAAAGAGGAAGTTGGACCAGACAAGCTCTATGGTCTCTTCAAATTCTCTATTCTGCTTTCAAATTATATGTATTTCAGACTAGCTGTCTCTGAAAAGTCCTTCTATTAACATTCTTTTTTTTTTTTTTTTGGCAAGGCAATGGGGTTAAGTGGCTTGCCCAAGGCCACACAGCTAAGTAATTATTAAGTGTCTGAGGCCACATTTGAACTCAGGTGCTCCTGACTCCAGGGCTGGTGCTCTATCCACTGTACCACCTAGCTGCCCCCTTCTACTAACATTCTAATACTCTACTATTAATGGGAGGCTGGAGCTATGGGTGTTCCATGAGAATGTGGAAGAACTTGACTTTTCTAGGGGAGAGTATAATTATCTCTGCTACTGTCTTTCTCTCTCACCCTCCAAAAAGGATTAGATGGAAGGGGAGAAGAAACTTCTCTGGTGAGAAGTTTGTGTATTATAATTATGGCAGACCTCTTAAGTTGACACCATTATTTAGTTGTATCTCAGTTGTCAGCTTCTTATTTTTTTCTTTCTTTTTTCCTTCCTTTATTCCTTTCATGATTTGGCTGTCTTGAGGCACTTTGTGAACAGTGGTCTAAAAGCTGTCTGTGATTTTCAGGATATTTTTACTGAATCTTGCTGAATTTCTTGATGATGAAAGCACTGCAATTCTAGTTAGACCTGACTCTCAGGGGTTCTACTTAAGTCCTCCTATGATTCTTATTGTAGCTTTGGGCTACACTTGTTTTCTAGAAATCCTTGCCAGTGGAGTGCAGATTTTGGCTGGTCCAATCAAGCTAGAAAGGTCTACCAACAGATTGTCTCATAGCAAATTGAGCCTAGTTAAATCCTTTGTAGATCATTTATAGTTTGGCTGCCAGGTAATTAATTTTTTGATCACATTAAGATAATTTTATAAAATTATAAATTTAATGAATAAAAAAATTTCCACATAAAAAGTTGAACAGAAGAAAATAATATTATATGCAGCTTGATTGATCATAATGCCTATAGTGATGGAAGTAGAAAAAATGGCAATAAAGCAAAATTGAGTGTTTTGTAATCATAATTAACTAGATAGATCTGGAAGAAAAGATGAAAAATTTTCCCTCCTAGTGTCCTTTGCAGAATTCAAGGACTATGGGTATGTAACCAAATATATTGTCGGTTAATTTGTTGTTCAATTTTTTCAATTGCTTAAAAAAATCTTTGTTACTAGGGATAGCTCATGGGGTAGGGCAAGTGGAAGGTATGTATTTGGAAATGGAGGTGACAAAAAAAGAAAAAGAAGCAATAATTTTTTTTAAAAAAATAAAGTCTTCATTAGGGTTATGGTAGATTTTCTGATGCTATCCAGTCAATTCTTTTCTATTTAAAAAAATCTATTATTGAAGCAGGGCACAGAGGCTTTTCTGTATTGTGAAGGGTGTACTCCATTGGATCTCAATTTCCTAAGCCATAAATTGGACTTTTGGTCACACCTTTTGGGGCAGGAGAAGGCTAAGCATTTAGTAAGTAGAACACAGAACTCCACTCATGCACAATAAGTACTGTCTTAGCTACTCCTTGAGGACAGTCCCTGTGGCATACCTTTGGAAAATATCTGGAAGACACCTGGATCAGCACTCCTGAAGCACCACCCTTATCCTACCAGCAGAAAGGTATTTGAGCAGTTTCTATATGCACTCTCTTTTTCCTTCTTGTTTTTCCCTCTTCTGGATACGCAGTGAGCTCAGCAACTGCTCTCTCCCATTCCCTCTCTAGAGTCTCTGTCTCTATCTGTCTAGTCTCTCTGTCTCTCTAAGTTAGATTCACATGGTCAGACCATATAGCTGGAACAATATTACCCCAGTTCTATGTGCTTGTATGTATGTTGATCTAAGTTTCTCTCTCTCTCTCTCTCTCTCTCTCTCTCTCTCTCTCTCTCTCTCTCTCTCTCTCTCTCTCCCTCTCCCTCCCTCTCTCTTAAGGTTTTTGCAAGGCAAATGGGGTTAAGTGGCTTGCCCAAGGCCACACAGCTAGGTAATTATTAAGTGTATGAGACCGGAGACCGGATTTGAACCCAGGTACTCCTGACTCCGGGGCTGGTGCTTTATCCACTGCGCCACCTAGCAGCCCCTAAATTTCTCTTCTCTAATCTTTCTTCTAAACTCTTTTTCTTTTCCAGATCTAATCCCTATGTGGTTGGATCTGTGTTGATCTAAGCTCCTTTCCTTTCTTTTTCCTCTTAAGCACTTTAACCTTTTTAACCTCAATGTCTGCTAATCAGATTTATCCTTTTATGTAGCTCACTATCTTGCTGCTTCTTCATAGAGTTTTATCTGTGAACTATTTGCAGTCATTTGTGAACTCTATGTTAGAACTTGTGAACTTCCTGTAATAACATATGAACTTTGCAGCATGTGAATTAAAATCTAAGCCTTTCTTAACCTCCTGAGTTGGTGAGTTTTCACCCTAAATGCACCCTCCCATAGATCAATCTTTAAATTCCCTTTTCCTGGGGGCATTTTCCCATCATCATGATCAAAATTTCTTATTCTACTCTAAAGGAATCTCAATTGAGGTCAACTATTCTTTCTCTCAGTTTTCTATATTGTTGATATGTCAGGCTAGGGGAAGATATTTGACCAACTGGAGATTATGGCAGCCATTGATGGGGTACAGGGTTGGGATTTGATCCTCTGGGCACTAGGGAATTTAGCAACAATTGTAAAGATTAGCAAGACTTTGTGAAATAAGAGGAAAAATACTGGACTTAGAATTGGAAGTCTTGAATTCAAATGCTTGCACTGCTCTTCAGGTAGCTATATAATTGTAGGCAAACTACTTGTTTCTTTGAAACCAAGTTTATTCACATGTAAAATAGTTATAATAATTCTTATCATATCTACTTTGGAATTGTTGCAAGGATGAGAGACTCTTTTGAGTTTGGCACAAAGTCAGTATGCCATAAATACTTATTGGTTGATTTAGGCAGGAGAAATCTGCAACTATCATACTTTTCCAAAAATAAGAAGGTCTTGTAATAATTTTTGCTCCAAAAGACACTTTAGGACTTATTTTCAAGGTATCTCTTATTTTTTTTCATGTACAACAACCTACAATTATTCATGTACAAAAACTACATTTATTCAAATGCTGTCATGATATCTTCTTCTGGAAAATCATTATAGTTCTCTAAATCCTGAATTCTGGTCTGAATTTTTGCAACTCATTTCATATAAAATCATTTTCTCCAATCTCTCCTTAAAACTCTCCAGAACTCTCCTTAAAAGAGCATTTCTTGTTCATATTGCCTGCTCATGGTGTATTGGCAACACAGCTGTCAGTGATTTTATCCCATTAATTCTTTTTTTCCCTCTTTTGAAAAAAGATTTTATTTATTTTGAGTTTTACAATTTTCCCCCTAATCTTACTTCCCTCCCCCACCCCCACAGAATGCAATTTGCCAGTCTTTATATTGTTTCTATGGTATACTTGATCCAAATTGAATGTGATGAGAGAGAAATCATATCCTTAAGGAAGAAACATAATGTAAAAGAGATAGCAAGATCAGACGATAGGATATCATTTTTTTTCTAAATTAAAGGTAATAGTCCTTAGTCTTTGTTCTTTCTCTGAATATAGATGGTATTCTCCATTGCAGACAGCCCAAAATTGTCCTTGATTGTTGCACTGATGGAATGAGCAAGTCTATCAAGGTTGATCATTGTCCCCATGTTGCTGTTAGGGTGTACAGTGTTTTTCTGGTTCTGCTCATCTCATTCAGCATCAGTTCATGCAAATCCCTGAATTCCCATCCTTCCTGGTTTCTAATAGAATAATAGTGTTCCATGACATACATATACTGCAGTTTGTTAAGTCATTCCCCAATTGAAGGACATTTACTTGATTTCCAATTCTTTGCCACCACAAACAGGACTGCTATGAATATTTTTGTACAAGTGATGTTTTTACCCTTTTTCATCATCTCTTCAGGGTATAGACCCAGTAATGGTATTTCTGGATCAAAGGGTATGCACATTTTTGTTGCCCTTTGGGCATGGTTCCAGATTGCTCTCCAGAAAGGTTGGATGAGTTCACAGCTCCACCAACAATGTATTTGTGTCCCAGATTTCCCACAACTCTTTCAACAATAATCATTGTCCTTTCTTTTCATATTAAGAGGTTTGAGGTGGTACTTCAGAGATGCTTTAATTTGCATTTCTCTAATAAATAATTATTTAGAGCAATTTTTCATATGACTATGGATTGCTTTGATCTTCTCATCTATAAATTGCCTTTGCATATCCTTTGACCATTTGTCAATTGTATCCCATGAATTCTTGCAGTCTGGGCTTCACAAAGTTTCCAACTGATTTCTCTCCATTCTATTATCAATGTAGTCATTGATTTCCATGTGCAGATAGCTTGTTTATTGCAATCTCAAGAGTCTGAAGATAAGCAGTCATTCCTGAGGGAATCATTATTTGATCTTCTCTCTGCAAGGACATTTGTCTTGTCTTAGGCTCAGTGGCCAGCTGAATTCCAGAGTAGCGGAACTCTTTGGCTACCTCACGAAACAAATGACCACATTAAATTGACCCATTTCCTCAAATAACTTCTTGGGGGGACCAGACTTTTTTGGTTTCAAGAGCATAAATGCCTAAAACACATTAGACCTTATCTTTCTTGCCCTTGGTGATAATTCGAAGTGGAACTTTCTTTCCATCCACATGTTATCAAGTGCACTTGTTGTGTCTGTACTCTGACCAGTAATTCAGCAATAAGTTTTGAGTTTATCTGTTTACATAGGCCTTTACCTCTTGTCTAAAGATGCCTGCTTGGGTATTTACAAATGCTTACTTAAATTTATATTATTATTTATTTTAAGTATTAATGTCAATAATATTATCTATTTTCATTTAATTATATATCAATATTATTGTTTTAAAATTCAGTATGTCTGTTGTGTGTTGCAAGAGGCATATTAAATGTGCTCATCTCATGATTTTAACTGGGGCTTATTTTTGGAGTAGGATTTATATTATGAACATCCTGAAAAAAATCATGCTAGGACTTATTTTCTAGTTAGACCTTATTTTTTGGGGGGCAGATATGGTAGCTCTTATGTAGGAAGAGTCAATGGTTAAATTTATAGAGCTCTCCATAAATTAAATCTTGATTTATCAGTTTGATTATTGACCAGACTTAAGGTGATGGAGAAAATGTTAATGGATGTGACAAGTGCATTATTTTCAGTTTCATTGTTAACTATTTACTAGCATAGTACTGAATATAGACCAAGAGCAATCCAACAGTGTAGCAATGGATGTGACTGTGGCTAAATCAATATGGGGCCCATACATCCACAAAAGACATGACAGTTCTCTCCTTGGTGTTTGAGCTCTAGATATGTTCTTAGATACGAACTTCTCTTCAGTTCTGCAATATTTCAAAAAATACTATTATTTCATTGGCAGAATTGCTCCATTCACCAAGAGATATCAATTTTTAATGCTATTTTATTTTTTTAAATACATGCAAAGATGTATTGTTTTTTTCCAAATATTGGTACTAGTTTTTTGAAAGCAAGGTTGGAATTGTTTTGTCCATATGTTCCGATAGCTAGAAGTATACACAGCGTATAGGAGATGCTTAATTTTTCCTCCTAGAATGAATCGTTGTTAAAAAAGGAGGGTTAAAACAACTCTGAGGTACCATCTCACACCTATCAGATTGGCCAAAATGGCAAAAAAGGAAATTGATTAATGTTGGAAGGGATGTGGGAAAACTGAACACTAATGCATTGTTGGTGGAGTTGTACAAGCATTCTGGATTTCAATTTGGAACCATCCTTAAAGCATAATCAAACTATGCATAGTCTATGATGTAGTAATACCACTACTAGGTCTGTATCCTAAAGAGATCATAAAAAGGAAAAAACCCACTTTTGCAAAAAAAAATTTATAGTGGATCTTTTTTTTTATAGAATTAGACAAAGAATTAGAAATTGAAGGGATGCCTATCAATTGGAAGATAACATGTTATGGTATATGAATGTGATTGAATGCCATTGTTCTAGAGGAGTGGGGGGACCTGGTAAAGCCTGGAAAGACTTGCATGAGTGAAGTAAGCAGAAACAGGAGAGCATTGTACACATTAACAACAACTTTTTGAGATGATCAACTATGATGGACTTGACCCCTCTCAGCAGTTTAGTGATCAAGAATAATTCTTAAAGACTTGAGATGGGAAGTAGCATCCACTTCCAGAGGAAAAAACTATGATGTCTGATCGCAGAGCAAAGCATAATATGTTCACCTTTAAAAACTTGTTTCCTGTTTTTCTTTTTTTTCCTCATTTTTTCCTCTTTAGCTCTGATTTTTCTCTCCCAACATAACTAATATGAAAACATAATTGTATATGTACAACCTATATCAGATTACTCTTGCCATGAAGAAGAGGGTAGGGAAGGGAAATTGGGAGAATATGGAATTCAAAAGTTTACAAAAGATGATTGTTGAACACTATCTTTGTGTGTAATTGAAAAAAATAAAATAAAATAATATTAAAAAGAATAATCCAGTTCTTACCAAGTGTAGGACACCTACTTTCAGTTGGATGCTGATCCTCCCTCCCAGATCCTTATTATAGATACCCCCTTTGATACAGTTATCTAGAGTATCATTCCATTCTAACCTTTAAATCCACCTTTCTCTTGGAAACATCTTCCTTGCCATTATTCCCCAATATCCTCTTGACTTTGTAATCTACCCTGTTAGTTTCTGTGCCTAAATACTACCTGGTCTTTCCATTTGCCATGGACAGAACATAAGCATTCATGCTACTTTCTGTATTTTCTCCTATTTGAATGTGAGTTCCTTGAGAACAGGAACTATTTTAAAAATAAATTTCTCCCTATATTCCTAGCATTTAGCACAGGACTCAGTATATAAATAATAAACACTTAATAATTGCTTTTCCATTCTATATTACCATATTCTTGCTTAGTATAATTGCAGTAGCCTTTTAATTGTTCTCCTTTACTACGGTCTCTCTTCCTTCAATCTATCCTTACATTATTTCTGAGATAATCATCCTAATGCATAGATCTGACCATGTAATTTCCCTGTTCAAAGACCAGGTAACTTCAATCTAGCTCTATTCTACCTCTCTAGACTTATTTCATTTACTTTCCTCCATGTACTCTATGCTCCAAGCAACTCATACTTTTATCTTATCCTGTTCTTTCATCTCTCTATAAAAATTTGCACGGGCTATCTCTAAAACAAGGAATGAACTTTGCTCATGTTCAAGTCCCAGGTAAGGTGTCATTTCCACCATGAAGCATTTCACCCTCCTAGCTAGAAGTGAGTTCTCCTTTTTCAAGTCAGGGCAATCTGATTAGCTTCTTATGAGTTTTTCCATTTTTCTGACCTGCCTTCTGGATATGTCTGTGTGTGAGGCATCCTTTAATAGTAAGTTCCTTGAGGGCAAGAGATCATGTTTTTTTGTTTTTTCCTTGTATTCCCAGCATTGGGGCAGTTAGGTGACCCAGTAGACAGTCTTTCCTTTTTACAGATTCCAGATCATTCTTTTTTTTTTTTTTTAGAATCAACACAAATACATTTATTAAGTAGTAGTCTGAGAAAGGAAGAGAATTACACTGAGAACAAGACCAGACACTTGGAAAGATCCTCCAAATTCAAAGGAATTTATTTGCATATGTAGCCATCTAAGGAGGAGAGTTAAAATAAAAGGAAATCTGTAATGTAAAATATCAGCACATCCATAGATGAACTATGGAGTCTAAATTCAGACTAAAGCATACTATTTTCTTTCTTTCTTTTTTTATTCTGTTTTAAAATTTTTTTTATTTGTTTAAAGCAATGGGTTAAATGACTTGCCCAAGGTCACACAGCTAGGTAAAATATTAAGTGTCTGAGGCTGGATTTGAACTCAAGTCTTCCTGATTCCAGGACCCATGCTCTATCCACTCATTGTACCACCTAGCTGCCACCCCAAATTTTATTTATTTTTTATTATTTTCTTTTTTTGAATTATAAACAATTTATTTATCTATTTTGAGTTTTACAATTTTTCCCTTCATCTTACTTCCTTACCTCCCCCCCACAGAAGGCAATTTAACAGTCTTTACATTGTTTCCATGGTATACACTGACCCAAATTGAATGTGCTAAGAGAGAAATCATATCCTTAAGAAAGAAAGATAAAGTATAAGAGATAGCAAGATATCAGTTTTTTCCCTAAATTAAAGGTAATAGTCCTTGGTCTTTGTTCAAACTCCATAATTCTTTTTCTGGATACAGATGGCATTCTCCATTATAGATAGCCCCAAATTGTCTCTGATCAAAGTTTATCATTGCCCTCATGTTGCTGTGTACAATGTTTTTCTTGTTCTGCTCATCTCACTCAGTATCCAGATAATTCTTTAAATGATACCATATCTCCTAGGTTCCTCTCCCTCAAAATCAAAGGCATTCTTAAGGCTAATTGGACATGACTGTTGAATACATTGCATTGGTTGCAGTTCTGGCCTCCCTACCTTAGTTATACTCCCATATGAATGTGATTTATTATTTTCTGAAGTACTATGATCCTGAGATTGCTGCCGGGCTAATGTGTTTATTATATTTATAGGGTTCTAACCAAATAGAAAAAAAAAACCACTGTCCTCCTCAGGGGATATCTTTTTGAATGAAGACTATGGCTAGTAATATTCACTCCAATTACTATTTTTATTATTCTATGGTCACTAAACTACTGAAGGGACATAGACTGAATCACTTTTCAACTCATCTTCTAAGCATTAATTAGAGATTATTTCCTTACAATGTGGAAAAGCAGAAAACTAAAGCTTCTTGAAAAAAAACAATGTTTTCTTTTCTCTTCCTCTGCCTACTTCACATCCCTTTTGGGAAAACATGAGAGCAAAGCTAAACCCTATGGGGGGGGGGAAGGAAAACCATCAAACCCTAGGATTTCAATGAGAACATGTACTTTGAAATCCCAGGTGGATGACTTGATAAGGCCATATGCATAGTTGAACAACAGAGCCTCTCTGCAAGTCAAATAGGTTGAATTTGTCTCCCAATTGGCTTGGTATGGCTTGCTGCATTCTGGAATAGTGCTGGGACCCAAACTAAAACCTAGTGTCAAACTCACATCCAATATTTCAAAGATAATCCTTTAATTTGAACCATAACAACCTCTGGACAGTTATTCAGACCTGAGTTGGCAATCTATATCGGAGGGAGTGACTGGGGTTTTGTCTCAGGATGCTGAAATGTAGAGAATACTTACAAGACTTATACTAATTTAGTCATATAGGCTTATATTCCTGTTTAGCAAAATTAATTGGTTAAGATAGGAAGGTACCAGACAGTCTCCCTTCTGTCCCCTACCTGTCCTATGCCCTAGACGACTCCCTAAAAAGGGAAATAGATTTGCCGTATTCTGGTGTCTCTGTTCCAAACCTCTGTATCCTAGTTGAATTTGTCTTTAAAAGTTGATTTTAGATTTTTTTCATGCTGTTTCCTGAGGGGCAGTTTTAGAAAACTTGTTCCCAGTGGGGAAAAACATTAGTCATGGCTCTGATTCAGATGACATTATAGTTGTCTCTGGACAATTGTTGAGAATCTATTACCCTTATCCTTGGATGATCATTGGGACTCCATTCACTTAACAAATAGGACCATAGATCTGAAGCTGAAAGGGACCACTGAGGCCAACTAGTTTAGTCTCTTTTTACATATGACAAAACTAAGAGAGAGAGAGAGAGAGAGAGAGAGAGAGAGAGAGAGAGAGAGAGAGAGAGACTGAATGATTTGTTCTAGGTCACAAAAGCAAAAAATTAGAGGTGAATTTGAATTCAGGTCCTTTGCTTCTATAGTCTGAGCTCTTTCCATTGTATTTTTTTTTTGTCTTGGAGCATAGGGCAAAATGCTATAAGATACACAATAATGGCTAAAACAGTTTCCACAATGGGGGCAGTTTCCATTTCTCCCAATTCTTGCTTGGAAATAATTATTAATTTCAGAGCTAGATCTCTGAGGGAGTTGAAGGGCAGAAGCTTCTGGGGATCATGGATTAAATACTGTTGTTTCTGAAAGAGCCTAGTAACATCCCAGCTGAAAAGAGTCTTGTAATATGTTAGTTAAAGATAATGCCATTCTATCTAGCCAAGTCAGTGACTAAGATAGAAAAAGACTGAAGCTGCCCATTGATGAGTGAGACCAAGAGGTCAGTTGATTCGCTGGCTCACTAGAGATGTGACACCCCAAGGAGAGCCAAGCAGCAAAGCAATCTATCTAGTCCAGAAGCAACTGCTCAGTAGCAGAATGGTCTGCCTGACCCACTCCAGCAACCACTTTTCAGTGGGTTGCCCAGGTCAATACAGTAGGATCCAGAATGATCATTGAGTGACCTAGCTCAGGACTGGCCAGTTCAACTGAGACAACATACCCTATAAGGACCCAGTCCAGCTGAACCAGAAAGGCACTCTTGTCCTGTGAAGACCCAGATCAGATGAGCAGTTGATGGACTTGCCCATTACTTTTTAGCAGATGTTATGAGGACTCCACAAAGAGAAAGGACATTGAGAACTTTCAGTTTCATAGTTATGAGTTATTTGGGTTGACTGTACTCTCAGCATGTATGACCTATTATCATTATACTTTGTTTCCCTTCTCCTGAATCCTGGTTGTATTTGTAGGACAAGGTATCTCTAGTCTTGAGGGAAATGCTTTGGACTTACTATTTTTGTTATGTCATTTGAATACATGCTTTGTTTGGAAGATAGCCAACAATAGGGTTACCCTTAGGGCTTCTAAGTGGCACAGCAGAGAGAATATAGGCCTTGGGGTCATGAAGATTCATCTTCCTGAGTTCAAATCTGACCATAGACACTTACTAGCAGTGTGGCAAATCTCTTATATCTTGCTTCAGTTTCCTCATCAATGAAATGATGGAGAGAAGAAAATGACAACTCCAATATCTCTTCCAAGAAAACTAAAAAAGAAGTGACAGAGAATGGGACATGACTGAAAAAGACTGATAACAAGAACAAGGGATATACCTCTAAAGGCCAAATAAGTTACAGTTAGTTCAATTAGAGACCCAATCTGGCAATGGCAATGAAAGTTCTGTGAGTGAGTCTCCACACACAAAATGAGGAGGCATAGGACATTATGAATATTCATTGACAAATCCACAGTGTGGCTTCCTGGGAGGCAATATAACTCCATGGATAGAGATCCATCTTAGCTTCAGGAAGTCTTGGGTTTAAGTCCAGACCTTGACATACTGGTTGCAATGCTGGGCAAGTTACCTAATGTTTTAGGATCCTAGACAACTCCCTAAAACTATACATTACAGAGAAGGTGCTAATTTGAATTAAAGACCAAATGTTACTTATACCAGTGATATAACAGGTAGGTATGGTCCTCCTTCCATCTACCAAAAAGAATCCATACATTTTCCAAAATACTGGATACAAATTAATATAGCAAAACTGAGACAATACACAGTATAGTAAAAAAAAACAAAAACCAAAAACAACTCATGTTAAAAGTGAAATGTATTGTACAGCTTTTAGCAGATTGTTCACTGTCCTGGGAAGGGGGGGGGAGGGAAGGGAGGGTAGTAGAAAAATTGTGGAACTCAAAAATTTGCAAATGGATGAATGTTGTAAACAACCTTTGTGTGTAATTGGAAAAATAAAATAAAATAAAAAAATAAGTGAAATGTATTTTTTGGGGTTTCTGATCTGCCAGTTTGTATTCACCTCACTTCTTATGCACCAAACATTAGCCAAGAGAAAAGAATTCACTTTCAAGGGTTTGGAAAATAGTGACTCAACGAACTAATAAAAGGTTTTAAATAACGCAGTTAAAATAAATGTCAGGCTTTATTAGGTCCCCCCCCCCCACACTTTCCCCTTTTAACTGGTCTGGTGAAGAAAATGTCTTTGAAACAAACATGAGCAGACTGGCAGACTGAGGCAGTGGCAATGACTTCAGGGGAGCAGTGAAAAATGTCATTTGGGTCAGTTGGTCTCTTGACAAATTGTCTCTGAACAAATTACTGAGGCTTTTACACAGAGAACTAGCTTGGTAGAAGATGGCTCAAGTCTTCTCATTTGGCTTCTTATGTTGCTGTTTTTGGCTGTCTTTGTAATTGGCCTACATGTGGCTCATTTATTTCCTTTCACAATCTGCCACATCATTTAGACCCAACACCCTCCTTCTTCCAATCTGTCATTATTTAACATAGGGATGGGGGAGTTGTCTGAAGAGTCTGTACCCTACCATTACTGACAGATCTGTCATCTCTTGCTTCACAAAGAAAACTGTCAAGCCCATAAATAACCATTTCACTAGGAATGGACTAGTGAGCAGATATTAGTGAAAATTCCTGTTTATGGGGACTTGGAAAAAATCAAATGGCAGATGAAGTAATGGGGTATCACCCTAGTTTCTTCATTATTCCCCAAAGTATTAATACAAAATATTTTGAGGGCTGGTGAAATATTGGAAAAAAAACCACAAAGAGTGATAAAATTGGAGGCAAAATTATAGGGAACACTTTCTTTTTTCTTTTTTAAATCGTCATTTTTTTATCTTTTTAAATATTTTGAAATTTTGTTTTATCGTTAGTTCCAGATTCTCCTTTTCTCCCTCCCTCTTCCTTATCCATTGAGAAGGCAAGAAAAATGAAGCTCATTACCAATATGTAGTCATGCATATGTAACTCTATTTTGTTTTAGTCATGTTAAAAAAGAGAGAAAGAGAAGAAAATGTTTTAATCTTCCTTCTGAATGCCATCAACTTTCTATCTGGAGGTAGATAGCATGTTTCATCCATGAATTCTTTGGAATTGTGGGTTGATAACTGTGTTGATCAGAATTATTAAATTGATTATTTTCATAATATTGCAGTTATTGTTTTAATTCTTTTTGTTCTTCTCTCTTCACTTTGCATGAATTAATACAAGTCTTCCCAGGTTTTTCTGAAAGAATTCCTTTTATCATTTTTTACAATTCAGCAGTATTCTAACACATTCTTAAACCATAACTTATTCATCATTCTCCAATGTTGATGGGCAAGCCCTTATTTTCCAATTCTTTACCAGAAACATCAAGGAATCACTTGTTCCCTGAGTCTAAGATCAAAGTTAGGAATAATAATGATGAAATCAATCAATAAAGCCAAAAGCATTAAGTAAGCATCTAACATATTTCAGGTTCAGTGATGATGATGATGATGATGATGATGATGATGATGTTTTGTCCTTCATTCTCAAAGAAGACCATGACATCAGGCTGGTGATGCATGATGAGTACATGAATTGGATTTGAGTGAGGGAGTGCTGTGCTAATAAGTCTCACTTTCTCCTCCAAAGTCATCCAGATCCAATGACCAGACATACATCAGGATGACTGGAGATGGCCCTGGATGTGAGACAATCAGGATTAAGTGTCTTGTTAGTGAGTACCAAGTGTCTGAGGCTGGATTCAAACTCCCATCCTCCTGACTCCAAGACCAGTGCTCTATCCACTTACCACCACCTAGCTGCCCTTCAGGTTCAGACATAAGCATTGGGAATACAAAGAAAGACAAAAGCACGGTACCTGCCCTCAAGTATTAAGGGAATACTTTTGGAATACTCAAAACATTTGGAGGAGACAAGCATGTGCAGACAAGATATATATATATATATATATACATATATATATATATTTATACAGTGATGATAATGGAAGATATTATCTCCTTTTTATAGATGAGTTAACTAAGGATCAGAAATGTAAGTGGAATGCCCTAGGGAAAAACAGCAAATATGTGCCAGTGATTGAACTCCGGCAATCCTGAGGGATGGGGCAGGAAGTCTTGTCAGTTAACAAACATTTAAATATTTTCAGTACTTTGCAGTAAGCTAAGTACTGAGGATACAAAAAATAATACCTGCCCTAAGGAATTATGCATTCTAATAAGGGAGATGGTATGTAAATAACTAGGGATATAGTACAATCACAAAAGTAATCTGGTAGGGGCCAAGTGCCTGCCGCAGTAAATGCTAAAGAAATTATTGCTGACTATTGGAAAGGGGAGAATCTTCAGAAAGGAAGATAAATTAAGAGGCTATTGCAATAGTCCAGAAAAGAAGTGATAAGGGTCCCAATAATTTGATTGCTTAATAGAGAGATAGGGATGAATGCAAATAACATTAAGGAGGCAGAAATCATAAAATTTGATTTTGGATATGTGGAATGGGGATTTATTTACATGTCAGCTATTGTTATTATTTTTTATTTATCTGATTCTTTTATCTTCATATTTTATGGAGCTCAGATGAAAATGGTCTTGAGACAACTCAGTATTCTCCTATTATTTTATGTTAAGCTTTAAATTATTGTGCAAATGCAACATGACTAATGTGGAAATAAACATGATTGTACATATATATATCCTATGTCAGCTTACTCACTGTCATGAGGAGGGGAAGAAAAATATGGAATTCAAAAACTTGTCAAAAGATCAGTGTTGAAAACTATCTTTACATGTAATTGGAAAAATAAAATATTGTGCAAGTGGATAAAGTGATTTTTTTTGGTAATTGAATGCAAGTATTGGGAAGGAAAGAAATAAGCATTTTATGAAATGCCTATTATATGTCAGATCCTGGGTTTGGTGCCATACAAATATTATTTCATTTGGTCTTTGCATCCACCCTGAGATGTTATCTTCATTTTACAGTTGAGAAAAATCAAATGGTTATCCCAGGGTCACACAGCTAATAAGTATTGAACTCAGGTCTTCCTGATTACTTGATTCTAAGACTAGGGGGGTCTATCAACTGTACCATCTAGAAGGATGTAGGCTTCTCTCTTAAAGCCTTCTTGAAAACATCTCTGGGACTATTTCAGGAACAGACAGTGTGACAGAAATGACAATGATATGATGATGATGACTGATAAGTTACTAGATTCAGTTTATAGGGTCTTGGCACAGAAATCCCATCTTCCAGAACTAATATAAGGGCAATTAGTTGGAATATGGCTTAATTTGGTGTCACCTCTTTTTGATGCAGCATAGGGAGCTGGTCGAACACTTTTGGTCTTTGTTTTTTGTTTCTGTTTTGTTTTTGCAAGGCAATGCAGTTAAGTGGCTTGCCCAAGGTCACACAGCTAGGTAATTATTAAGTGTTTTGAGGTCACATTTGAACTCAGGTACTCTTGACTCCAGCACTGGTGCTCTATCCACTGTGCCACCAAGATGCCCTACTTTTGGTCTTCTCAGAGCTGAGCTCAGCAGAATCTTTTCTAGGGTTAACCAGGAACCTGATAATCATGATAGTAACCTCTGTTCTCACCCAGGGGGACCCAAATGTCTTCTAGTAAAGTTTGGTTAGATATGCTGGCAGTAATGAACGTTTTGCTCCTCACTGAAATTCATGTACCAATTGTGTCAACTTTTTGAAAAAGAGCAGCTGTATGACATCGGAGCCTAGGGCAAAAGGAAAGTAGTAGAAAATCATATCTCATTAAAACAGCCTCAGGGACTGCATTCAGGCTTCATGTAATTACTGAGACTGAATTGAAGTCGGGTGTTTCAAGATCTTCCTGCCCTCTGTGTTTATGAAATGGAAAACATAAGCAGAAACCAAGTTCATATTTACATGTTTTATAATTTACAAAGTTCTATTTTTGAGATAAGTCTAATATCATAGGCTTGGGATGAGAAGGAACTTAGAGTTCATCTAATCCAATTCCCTATTTTTTCTGAAAGTTAAAGATACTGTTTTACAAATTTTATAGATGAGGAAACAAGTTCAGAAAACCAAAAATCAAAACCATAGCTCTCACAGACCTCCATTTTACTGATGGGAAAAAACTTGTACCTAGATAAGCAAATACAAAATATATGCAAATGAGATGCAAGGAATTGGGACACGAGTTTGAATCTTGAGATCTTTGTTTCTGGCTTTTTTTTTTTTTGGATTTAGCTTAGATTCAGCCTCTGTGCTCTCCTGGAAGGAATGTTTGAACCTTTCTTAGTCCTGTTTTGTATTCTCTTGGTACCTGCTTCTGATTTTTTTTAAACATTATAGAGTGCTTTGTGCCCAAAGTGGTTGGATCTAGGGCAATATCTGGGTACTACTCTTCTGGGATGAACTATTGTAAGTTTCTGGCCTGGGTTTGGATCTGAACAACACAAGGATGAGCTTGTCCTTGGTCTCTAAGTCTACTTCAGTAGACTGCTACTGAATTTAATTACTTCCCAGTCATCTGGAAAGTTCTGTAGATTCAGAGTGACAGAATTATGAGTTCCCCTTTAGTCTGAGTTTCCTGTCCTGGTTATACTGTTGAAGGCTTCAACTAGGATGGAGATAAGTGTTGGAGCTAAGATTTGATTCTTTTCCTGAAATCAAAACCTTACAGCTGCTGCTTACTACATTGACTTATCCTCCCAGCAGCTCTTTCTCTTGGCTTGCTGCTCCTATGCAAATGCTCTCTTCCATCTCCACTGGATCTGTAATGGAACTCTGGGGTATAAGCAACAACAGCCCATCAGCTCCTGTTCCTGGTACCTATACAGAAAGCCCTTGAGTGCAGCATCTTGAAACTTTTCTTATTTCACATCCCCAGATTTCCTGAATAGATTTTGTCCCCAATATCCAGACATGTCTCTTTATGCCAACCTGGCCTGGAAAAATGGTTCACTCCATGGATTCTCCTACTAGCCCTTAGTTTTGTGTGTTTTTGAGTTCTTTGTGGAGTATTTGTGTGGGAGAACTGGATAAGTAACTTTTTTTTAGGTTTTGGCAAGGCAATGGGGTTAAGGATAAGTAACTTTTCTTGCATAATTCCTCATTGAAATTCTCTCTACTTAACTACACTATATTGCAGAGGTGAAACCTGATTGATGTATGAAAGTCATGAGGATTTTCTTTAGACTGAATGTGTATATATAAAAAAGATTTTCCCATTTAACACCCTTTAAAAGAATGCAGTATTTATCCTTAATTCTCTTTAAATCTTTAGTGAAGGTACCTGAAATTACCTTGAAGTTTATCACTTTATTAGTTTATGGGGTACATATGTATATGTATTTTTGTGTATGTGCATCTCTCTGTTTCTGTCTTGGTATCTGTTTTGCTGTGTCTGTGTCTGTGTCTGTGTCTGTGTCTGTGTTTGTGTCTGTCTCTGAAATGGAGACCTGGCAACAAGAATATATGAAATACTCACTATGTGCCAGGCTCACACTGTGCTAAGCTTAGAAAAGTAAAATGATTTATCTAGGTTCATACAGTTAGTTACATGCTGGTGCTAGAACTCAAACCTTGTTTAGTCTTCTGATGTCAAGAAAAATGTCCTTTCCAGTAGTTATTGTATAATACATATACATTCATGTACATGTAATATCATATCCTTCTCTCTAGAATTCCCAGTGAGACATATCTATGAACAAATAATAAAAAAGAAAGCAACTCAGCAAAACTAAGCAACAAATCTACTGAATTTGATACTAAATTCAATGTTCCACCATACATAGTGTGCCACTCCCCAAAGGTAGAGGGTACATTTCCTCATCTTGGAAGCCAAGTTTGCTCATTATAATTATCCACCTTTCAATTAAAAACTTCTACTTGTATGAGTATAATCATTGTAATACTGTTTGTTTTAATCTGCAAGAAATTAGTCTTGGTCTCTAAGAAATCAGGTTTGTGGAAGATAAGGGTATCACTAAGTTACAGAATCTTGTTGGAGACCAACAAAAAGTAAATTAGCTTTACAATGTGAGTTGTGCTATCCCTGTGACAGATAGGCAGGTTTAGGAAGAAATGAGGACTTTCCTTCCTGACTGGGAAATGTATTTGTGGACTTGAGTTGCTTTCTATACTTTACTGCATGGCTGGAATCTGATCCTAGCATCTGTCTCAGCTTTGCCCTGATCAGTTACCAACACAGATCTTGGCAAAGACACAATGCCAGCATATGCCACCTTGGCATAATCACATTTCTCAGCTAATCACAACTTATTATTACAGCAACTTAGGAACCCAGGATGCATATGTTTCTACTGATAAGACTGAGGTTGATCTAAGCTAGGTAAAATGGTTGTTTGGAAGATTTATAATTCTATATTGTAGTGGTGGTGGTGGAGAGAAACAGAGTGGTGTACTATTCTAATGTTTAGTTTTCTATCTTATTTTTACATGTTCCTTAGTTTCTCATTTGGGGTGCCACAGAAATCCTGTGCCTAGACTGCCTCCCATCTACTTTCTTTGAAATCCTACTAGTCCTTCAAGATCCAGCTTAGACATCATCTCCATGAAATCTTCTCTCATCTCCTCATCTAGAAGCATGCTTACACTCTTTTGAATTCATGGAACTAAAAAGAATGCCTGTCAGATCAATAATTGTTAAGTACCTACTCAGAGTCAGATATTTCCAAAGCACTGAGGTTACAAATAAAGGTAAAAACAGTCCTTGCCCTCAAGCAACATGTTGAAATATATGCATATATACATATACACACACATTTTATACACACACACACACACACACACACAAATATGGATAAATTAGAGGTAACCTCAGAAGAAAGGCATTTGACCTAAGGGTTATCAGGAAAGGTTCTTTGTAGAAGGTGGATTTTACCTGAGACTTGAAGGAAATCAGGGAAGCCAAGAGGCAGAGAATTTGAGGACTAGGGAACAATCAGGTCCAGAAAATACCCGGAACCAGGAGATGGAGAGTTTTATGCAAGGAAAGTCCTGGGTTGTAACGTACATGGGAAGAAAGGAAGGAAAGAAGCCAACATTTATCAAATGCCCACTATGGGCCAGGAACTATGCCAAGCAATTTATCAATAGCCTCATTTGATCTTTGATGTAGGAGCTATTATTATTTTTATTTTACAGTTGAGGAACCTGATGCAGAGTTTAGTGCCTTTCCCAGTGTCACCTAATTTGAAAGTATCTGAGGTTGGATTTGAACTCAAGTCTTGCTGATAATTCTAAATTGTTCTAAAGTCTGTTTCGGAGAGTTAGGTGTAAGGAAATAAAGTGTAAGATTACTAGAAGAGAAGGAACAGGTCAGGGTTATGAGAGGCTTTAAAAATGAATTTATTTTAGATATAAATAAATAAAAATTTTATATAAATAAAAATTATTTTATATTTGCTCCTGAAGGTAATAGAGAATCACTGGAGTCCATTGAAATGAAGGAGGGAAAAAGAACTGTACTTTTAGATAACTACACTTTGAGAGCTGAGTTAAGGATGTCCTGGACATAGGAAACCAATCAAAAATTTGTTGTAAGAGTCAAGGCATCAGATGAGGAGAAAATATGAATATATCTTGTTTTCATTGCTAGACTGTAAGTTCCTTGAAGACAGAGACTATGACATTTTTGGGTCTCTTTCAGTGCTGATTACAGTGTATTGCACAAAGAAGATGTTTTAGAAATGTTTGTTGTGTTCTTGTTGAATGCTAAAGGGTGAAGAAAAGAGGAAGGAGAGAAGTAAAAAGTAAGGGGAAAATGAGAGATTTCAAAGACTAACAGTGTGACCTTAAATCTGTGGAATTCTGTTTCATTTCCTGGAATTTTGTCTGGCTTGGTTAGGGAGGGTTAGGATGGGAGGAGGAATTTTCTGGTTAGCCTAGTTATTACAAGGAAGAGTCCTTTGTGATTGTTCCATTTCCAATGTGACCTAGCATCCTTGTACTGATAATAATATCTGAGGATTTATATGCACTGCTTTGTAGTCTCCTGCTATGCTTTGAAAACAAAAAGCAATGGACTCATTTTTTTTTTGTTCCTGGTCTTAGAGTCTGGGATTTTAGAAGCATCTGCTGTCCTAAGAATTGTGTTTAAAATTTCTGCACAAAAGATAAATGTTCTCTGTTTGTTAAGGCTTAGTTGGTCCTAATGTAATATCAGTCTGATTGAATGACCCAGTCTGACCCAAGCGTGACTATTTAAGTGAAAGTGCTTCCATCTGTCTATTAGAGATATATTCAAAGGAACTAGCTGCCATTTGCTGTCTTACATATATTGTAATTAGTTTAGAATAAAAAGGGGTCAGTGTCTCTGTTAAATTAATTTTCCTATTATGTGTCTGGCAAAGGACCAAGATGTAAAGGGAGGTGGCTGCTCTTAGGGTCTGTGGCAGCCTCTTTTCAAATATGGTTAAGGTCTTTCAGCAAGAGGAAAATTGCTCAAGAGGACTTCTTACCTCACCTAGTCACTGAGCATTCTGAGATGAAATCACAAGTTTGGATGTATGTGGTAAGTATAAATGGAAGGTCCATTTAGGGAGAATTGTGAGTGCAATAGACTGTCAGTTCCCTGAAGACAGGGCCATCTGTCTTCTCTGTATTTCTACAAAAATTTCTATAAACAGTGAATATCCAGATTACAAAATTAGAGGAAATTCCCAGCAAGAACAATCATTTGCTCTTGCAGCTAGCTAGTGATGGAGTTGGAGGTGGGCAGTGATAGATTGGTCTGTTCTCCCTACCTTCTCATTGACTGACATACACATTATACTTTTTCCCTCAGGAAGAAAAATTCTAAATAAGGTAAACACTATATTTTTACTCCTTGTCCACCTCCACATTTTATACTTTCTGCTTTCTTTTTTCATCATAATGGAATTTGCAAGTTAACTTAGAGACCATCTAACTCCTTCAGTTTCCAAATGAGGAAACTGAGGGGCCTAGAGGTAAGGTGTCTTGGTCAAAGTCTCACAAGTAGTTGATGAAAGAATCATGACAATCACAAAGGTCACAAAATCATTTAATTTCAGAACTGGATGGGACTTGAGATATAGATGGACTCTAACCAGGAATATTCTCTCTGCCAGACAAGTGATGATCCTACAGCTACTTGAAGACATCCATGGATGAGAAATGCATTCTTCTTTGGTAAAGTCTATTCTCCTTCCCTTCCACTGTTTCTAGGTATTGCTCCTAGTTCTTCCATCTGGGTCCAAGAACAACAAAATCTTATCTAGGTTATGCTGGAATCCAGTGCAGATAGTTAAATTTCCAATGCTAGTAATTATGCTTTGGAAATCAGCAAACACTATAAATCAAGACTTGAGTATTTGTTAATTTTATTTATTGTTTTGGTGATAGCTTAGGTTTAAGAAAGTGATAGAGGAAATAAAGATTAAATTTGAAAATTTGTCTAGTGTAAATATGTTTTTTTCTCAGAATATTTGTTTTTCCCCCCTCAGAATTTACTAAACAAGCCCGCCTTTGAATCTAATTTTTCTTTTACAAAGTGGCATGTCAAATTCTTAAAGATAGTTATCAAATCATCCTTAAATCTTCTCCAGGTTAAATATTCACAATGCCTTCAACTAATCCTCATATCTCAAGATTCCAAAGTTCTTAGTGATCTCATCCAATTAATATTATCAGGTGCTAATCCTCCATTGGGCATGTTCCAATTTTTAAATGTCTTTCTTAAAATGGGAAGCACTGAACCCAGTAATTTAGATATGATCTGGCCATGGAAGAATCTGGAGGTGGGGAGACATCACTTTCTTTTTAGCACTGTCGTTCTCTTTATGATATAAGCTAAGACAAAGTAAATAGAGCACCAGATTTGAAGTGAGGAAGACCTGAGTTCAAATCTGCTACAATTGCTTACCAGCTGTGTGACCTAGAGCAACTCACTTAACCTCTGTCTGCTTTGGTTTTCTCATCTGTAAGACAGAGATAATTATAGTCCCTACCTCTCAGGGTTTTTTGAGGATGAAATGAGACAATATTGTAAAATCCTTTGCAAATCTCAAAGTATTACATTTTATGCTAGCTAACATTTTATGCAACTATATTGCTAAAGCACTCAGTCAAAGGCATAAACTAAGTTCTAATAAATTCTTAAGCAAATAAGGAGTGAACAACTTTTCAGTCAGTGGATGAAATCATAAGCTGCTATAAAAGAAATTTTTGAATTGAATAAATAAAACTCTTGACTTATTTGTATCAGAGAAAATGTTGGAGCCAGAAGGAAGTCAACTTTCAGGAACACATTGAGGAGGCATTTCCAGGACCTGAAAAGGTAGTGGGGAGTATTGAGTTCTCCTCCCACCTGTCTTTGACCTTTGTACCAACTTTGTTCATATACTCTGAGAAGTAAACATTCTGTTGTCCAGGCTAGCTAATATTAATTGGTTAATCAATATTTCGAGGCCATGCTAGATGGTTGCTCACAAACATTGGTATAAGAAGCTTTAATCTCTTAAGTACTCTGAGGAAAGAAGTAGTCAACCACTCTCTGGTTTCCTAACCCTCCATTGAGAGTAGAAGTTGGGTAAGAAACCCCAGGGGGTAATTCACCTGTAAAATGAAAAGGTAAGACTAGATGAAATTTGAATTTTATATTGAATAGAATAACACTAAAGAATGATCCTTGGGACACTCCTCTAAAAATCTTTCCACAAACTGTTATTGATTTATTAATTATATTCTTTATTTCATTATTATTCAACTAGTTCTGAGATTAAATAATTATCATCACAACCTACTTCTCACTTTCTTGTTCAAAAGAATTCAATGAGGCAATTTGGTGATTACTTCCTAAAAAATCAAAACTATGCATATATTATTCTCCTGATCTATTAATTTAGTAAATAGAAAACAAAGGATATTAGTTTTGTTTGGAATGTCCTGTTAATGTGGATTTCTTGACATTGATGAGATACCCCTTTAATGAAAAAATTTAGAAACCAGGTCAAGTTGCTTTTCTATAGAATGAAGCATCTACTCTCTTCCTGTTTTTGGTCTGGCTAAATGAAAATAAGAATACCATCATTAGTGTTTTAAAGATTACTGATGGTGGTTCAGCAACCATTTCTGACAGTTCTTTCAGTATCCTGGGAATTCTGAATCAAGGGCTTTGGTGAAATCTTTGAGAACTGTTAGGTATTTTCTTACCATCTCCTTGCTTATCCTAAGTCTAACCCTTCTGCTTCATGTTCCTTCTAATTAATTTTTTTCTGTTGTGTTTAACAATATAAATATGATTCTTTGTTTTGATACCTGCAATACCTTGATGCATATGTGATCTCATCTAGTGGGTAATTCCTCCAGTGATTCAGATTGAAACTAATTCCACTCATGCCCTTTTAACTTTTCCCTGGTTCAGTCCTATTATTCCACAGATCCACAAGAAGTCCACTTACTATGCTTGAGGCCTTCTTCTGATTAACCTGACATGGTGAAACAATCAATTGATTGCTTAGGCAATCAATTTTGCTATTCTTCCTTCTTGTCATATGAATGACCCAATATCTTTTCTTGTCATATATTTTTTCTGAATACTTTCCTTAATTTCTTTGATGTAATTCTTCATTAATAATGTATTGTGTCACACTCATGCCACTATAAATATTCTTATTGCCTTGTGAGTAAACCTTAGCTTTAATAATCCTTTGGAAACTGTTCTATGACTTACAGCTCTATAACCTTACCAAAAGAATATTATTTTTAAAAGATGGGTCTGTATTTTATGGAGAAATTAATTCACTAAAAAGTAATCCAAGATTTCCCAAGGGCAATCTCATGTACTGACTTCTTCCTATCCACTCCTGAGCAGAATTAATTGTCCATTCTTTATGAGAAGGTCCAATTTTATGGATCGTTCATCCAGTCTGGGAAGTGGGCATTTTTCATGCTCTTGTTTTATATTCTATGGGGATAATAATAAAGGTGAATTCTATAGATCATGGATCTAGTTCTGGAGGCTCTGAAATATCCTGGGGATTTATTAAATTAACACAATTGATAAATGGTCAAAGGATGTCTGTCAAGGAATCTTGCATATTCAGGGGAGATACTTTATTAGAAAAGAATTTTTATGATAACATATTATTCTGCTGAATCAAAAACCTCTTTAATGGTTAACAAATAATAAGCACAATGGGGGCCTTTTATCCCTTAGATCTTTTGGTCAAGTGTTTGAATATAAAAATCTGGTAGGACTTATAAGTCAAGGGAATTTCAAGCAAAGGCCCAATATGCAACAAAATGTCTATAAAAACTCTTTGTTGAAATAAAGGACTTGAAACAAAGTGGATATTCGTCATTTAGAAAATGGCTAAAAAGCATTCTCTCCTATATTAATGTATGAATCATATGCTATATGAATTCATTAGTTACAGATATGAAGAATTCAGAAAAACATGAATTGAAAAAGAACAAAATAGGCAGAACTATGAGAATGAAACTATAACAAATGAAAAGATCACAAAAAAGAAGTCCTGGGACAAGCATATGAAAAAACAAATTAAAGTTCTAGAGAACAGATAAGGAAAGATATCACCTTTCATTTGTAATATCTATCTAAAAAATAATAAGGAAAATGTCCTCAGCTCCCACAAAAATATTTAGGCTAATAAACCATTGATATGGGGCCATTTTTATCTAAGCTGAAAGAAAATGCAAAGGATTCACACCTAAGTCCATAACTAGAAATGACATTTTCAGATAAAGATCAGTCCACCTATGGAGCTACAAAGTCTTCTAACCTTATAGTACTAACCTGCAAATGAAAAGCAGTTAGGTAAGCTAAAGAGTCAGGTACCTTTCTAAAACCTACACAGTAAATATAACTTACAGTACTCATGAAGGGTAAAGTCTGTTTGCTTCTCTACATCATGACTCTGTCACTTTTTGCTACTCAGCTATGATTCCTTTTTTGTCAGGAATTTCTCAAGAATTCATGGTTTTTTGAAGGCAAATGGCTTCTTGGAATATATGTTTTTTGGCATACTTAGTTTTTCGAAGCACATGATTTCTTATTTATTTATTTGTTTATATTTTTATTTTTAAGTTAGAGAATTTCCAGATACCTCCCTTCCCCACCCCACTCTCCTAAGTGGCAAACAGTCAGGTTAGCATTATATACATACATATACATATATATGTATATATATATACATATATATGTATATGTATTTGATGAACATGTTTGCATATTAGTCATTTTCAGTATGAGGAATTAGGATTAAGGGAAAGAGATACATAAGAGATAATTTTTATAAAGTGTTCATTGGATTCTGAAGGGTTGATATTTTTGTTTTTGTTTTGTTTTTCTTTTCTTACTCTGGATAAGGATAACATTGTCCATAGTAAGTATAATATGGTTGTTCTGGCTCTCTGAACTAGTGAGAGGAGCTACTTCCATCAAAGTTGATCGTCTCAGAATGCTGTTGTTCATGTTCCTTTGGTTCTGCTCCCTTTGCTCAACATCAGATACTTTAAGTCATTCCATACTTCTCTAGAGTTCAACCATTTATAGTTTCTTACAGAACAATAATATTCCATTGTGTTCATGTACTTACAACTTGTTTAGCCATTCCTTAATTGATGGGTGTTGCCTCAATTTCCAATACTTTGCCACTACAAAAAGAGCTGCTATGAATATTTTGGAATGTGGGATTTTTCCTATTTTATTTTTATTATTTCTTCTGGTTATAGGCCTAGAATTGGAATTGCTGGGTCAAAGGGAATGAACATTTTTATTGCTCTTTGGGCATAGTTTCATATTGCTATCCAGAATGGTGGGATCTGTTCACAACTCCACCAGGAATGTATTAATGTCCCAATCCTCTCACTCTTTCCAGCATTGATCATTTTCCCTTTTTCTCATTTTGACCAATCTAATAGGTTTGAGGGGATACCTCATTGTTGTTTTAATTTGCATGTCTCTAATCAATAGTGATTTGGAGAATTTTTTCATATTATTAAATATAGCTTTAATTTTAATCATTTGACCACTGTCTGATCAATCATTTTACCATTTATCAATTGGGGAATGACTTGCAAACTTATAAATTGATGCAATTCTCTATATACTTTAGAAATGAGACCTTTATCAAACTCCTAGCTGTGAAGATTGTTTCCCAATTTTCTGCTTTCCTTCTAATTTTGGCAGCATTGATTTTATTAGTTCAAAAAAATTTTAATTTAGTATAGTAAAAGTCAATCATTTTGCAGTTTATAATGTACTCTAATTCTTGTTTACTCATGAATTTTTCCCCTTTCCATAGATTTGATAGATAGAGTATTTCTTGGTCTATTAATTTATTTATGGTGTTACCCTCTTTATCCAACTCCTGTATCCATTTTGATCTTATTTTGATATAGGGTATGAGATGTGTCTATGCCTAGTTTTTGCCATACTATGCACAAATTTTTCTCAAATAGTGAATTTTTATCCCAGAAGCTGATGTCTTTGGGTTTGTCTAACAGTCAAACAGTAGATTGTTATAGTCATTTACTGTGGTTTCTTTTGAACCTATCCAATCCACTGACATATTATAATTTTTTCTTTTAGATTTTTTTACAGGTTTCATACTATTATCTTTTTTTAAAGATTTTTTTTAAAGATTTTACTTGAATTTTACAATTTTTCTCCCAATCTTACCTCCCTCCCCCCCCCCCCATGGAAAGCAATCTGTCAGTCTTTATTTTGTTTCCATGTTGTACATTGATCCAAGTTGAGTGTGTTGAGAGAGGAAATCATATTGTAGGGTTCTGGTTTTTAATCCACTCTGCTTTTCACTTACATTTTAAGGGAGAATTCATCCCATTCCCATTCAAAGTTATGATTACTAATTCTTTATTGCCCTCCATGCTATCTTCCTTCTGTTTGTATTTTCCCCCCTTTCCCCCCCTTTATCCATATTCCCCAGTATTTTTGTTTCTGAATATCATCCCCTTCAGTGTGTTTGCCCTCCTATATCACTCCCTCACCCTTCTTTCCCCCTTTCCCTTTTCCCTTCCCTTCCTTTTGTTAGTTCCCCTCCCCCATTCCTCTTTTCCCCTTTTAATACTTGAAAGGTTAGATGTTTTTTAAGTTAACTAAGTATGTGTAAGTTGACTTTAAGCCAAGTCTGATGAGAAGAAGATTTAGGTGTTTCTCATCTTCTCCCTTCTTCCCCTCTATTACGATAGGTATTTTGTACCTCTTAATGTAATGAGATTTACCTCATTCAATCCCCTCCCTCCTCTCATCTCCTTCCTTTCCCCCTTTTTAAGGAGGTAGTGTTTTTAAAAATCATACTATCTGAGTCATAGAAAATTCTGAGTATCCATCACTTCTAGCTAAGTACATTCTATCTAATAGAGTTAAAATTCTTGAGAGTTATTAAGAGTCTTTCTCCCAAGTGGGGTTAAAGCCAGTTATATCCCATTGGATAGCAGTCTCATGGATAGGTCATGAATTCCCATCATTTCTGGCTAGGTATATTCTCTCTGTTAGAGTTACAATTCTCAAGATTTATGAGAATCTTTTTACCCATGCTGGGATATAGCCAGTTTCAACTTATTGGATAGCAGTTTTTTTTTCTTTTACCACCCCCCCCCTTTATTTTTTTTAACCTTTTCATGTGTTTCTTGAACCTCTTGTTTGGTGTCCAGATTTTCTAGTTAGCTCTGGTTTTTTCATCAAGAATTGTTGGAAGTCTTCTATTTTGTTAAATGTCCATCTTTTTTCCCTGGAAGTGAAGGCTCAGCTATGCTGGATAATGGATTCTTGGCTGCATTCCAAGCTCCCTTGCTCTTCTAAATATCTGGTTCCAGGCCCTTCAATCCCTTAATGTTTATGCAGCCAGGTCCTGTGTAATCCTTACTGTGGCTCCTTGATATTTAAATTGTTTCTTTCTGGCTGCTTGAAGGATTTTCTCTTTTATCTTATAGTTCTGGAATTTGGCCACAACATTCCTTGGTGTTTTTATTTTAGTATCTTTTTCTGGAGGGGATCTATGTATTCTTTCAATAGCTATTTTCCCCTATGGTTCCATGATATCAGGGCAATTTTCCATCACTAGATCCTGTAATATTAAATCCAGGCTTTTTTTCCTCTTCAATGTTTTCAGGGAGTCCAATGATTTTCAGGGTGCCCCTTCTTGACCTATTCTCGAGGTCAGTGGTTTTGCTGATGAGGTATTTTACATTTTCTTCTATTTTTTTCTATTTTTTGATTTTGTTTGACAGGCTCTTGCTGTTTCATGAAGTCAATAGTTTCTGCAGACTCCCTTCTTTTTTTTAGGGAGGAGTTTTCTTCATTAACATTTTGCAATTCCTTTTCCAATTGGTCAATTCTACTTTTGAAAGAGCTTCCCATTTGACCAATTGAGGTTTTGAGAGAATTATTTTCTTTTTGCATTTGCCCAATTGAGGATCTGAGAGATTTATTCTCATTTGCATTTGTCCAATTGTATTTTCTAAGGATTTGTTTTTTTGTTGCAAGGTATTAATCTTCTCTTGGGTTTCTTTTGCCAAGTTTTCCAATTGAATTTTAAAATCCTTCCTTATTTCTTCAAGGGAGTCTTTCTGTACTGGAGACCAGATCATATTCTCCTCAAAGGTTCTAGCTCTCTGAGTTAGGATCTTTTCCTTCCAAGAATTTTCTATGGATCCACCTTTCTGCTGACCCTTCTTCATTTTGCTAAGACCTTGAGTTGGGGAGGGGCTGGTTCACAAGGGCTTGGGATCAATAGAGGCTTTACTCATTGAGTGCAATTTCTCTGGCTGGCCAGTAGGAGGTGCTGGTTGCTTTCTGTGGCATGTTTGTGACCTTGATTGAGGCCTTCTCCCTTAGCTTGAAGGGAGGGGTTGAAGCTATTGAATCCTTTTGCCTTCAATCAATGTTGGGCTTTACCCTGGGGTGAGGTCATTCCTCTCCCTATTGTCAGCTGGATTGGTTCTTCTGCTCACATACCTGGGCCTGAGGCAGAAGTAGTCTGCAATTATTTGTTCTGGGAAGGGGCCTAGGCTACAATGGAGGTGTGAACTCAAGAGTTCCTCAGGCCTGAGGAGCCCAGGGATGGTGTCTGCAGCTCTCCTGCATGGGAACTCTCCCCCCAGCCCTTTGGGCAAACTCCAGAGGGTCAGCACCAACACTAGTGCCTCTGCTCCCTAGTTGACTCAAGCCCCTGTGGTCTAGCACCACCACTGATCCAGCAGGTCCATCTCTTGGGCCCTCAGACTTCCCGGCTCCAATTCAGCCACTAATCTGGCTGATGGGGACTGATCTGCCCTCTGCTCCCTGAATCACCCGCCTGCCCGAACTCACCCAAAGCTGCAGAAGACAAATCTTGAGGTAGATGTTCTTTCTCCTGGCTTTTCTGTTTGTGGGTTGGATTTCTGTTAAGAGGTTTAATTCATATGATAGATGGGCAAAGATCAGGATACTTTAGTATTGTGCCTGTATTTTCTCTGCCATCTTGGCCAGAAGTCTTTTTTAGGTTTTTGCAAGGCAAATGGGGTTAAGTGGCTTGCCCAAGGCCAGACAGGTAATTATTAAGAGTCTGAGGCTGGATTTGAACTCAGGTACTACTGACTCCAGGGACAGTGCTCTATTCACTGTACCACCTAGTTGCCCCTTATTACTCTATTTTTTTTAACCAATACCAAGCAGTTTTCATGACTGCCACTTTATAGTATAGTATGATTATAGTAAAAATATAGTGTAGTTTTAGATCTGGTAGAGCTAGGCCACTTTCCTTTTCATTTCTTTTTCATCAGTTTGCTTGCTATTCTTGACCTTTTGTTGCTCCAAATGAATTTTTTTTACTGTTTTTTTTTTTTCTAGCTCAAAAAGTAGTTATTTGGTAGTTTGATTGGTATGGTACCAAATAAGTAACTTAATTTAAGTAGAATTATCATTTTTATTATATTAGCTTGACCTAACCATGAGCAATTGACATTTTCTCAGTTATTTAGATCTGACTTTATTTGGTTGAGAAGTGCTTTATATTTGTGTTCATAGAATTTCTGGGTTTGTCTTGGCAGGTAGATTCCCAAGTATTTAATGTTGTCTATAGTTATTTTAAATGGAATTTCTCTTTCTATCGCTTGCTCTTGGGCTTTGTTGTTCATATATAGAAATACTGATGTTTTATGTGGGTTTATTTTATATCCTTCTACTATGTGGAATGTGTTTCAAGGATTGTTTTTTAGATGATTTTTCTCCAGTTCTCTATCATCTGCAAAGAGTAAAAGCTTTGCTTCCTCATTGCCAATTCTGTTTCCTTTAATTTCTTTTTTATTCTGTTTTCCCTTCAATCTCTTTTTCTTCTCTTTCTAATGCTATATTGAATAGTAATGGTGATGATGGGTATCCTTGTTTCACCCCTGATTTTATTGGAAATGTTCTGTTTGTTCTCATTACATATAATATTTTTGATGGTTTTAGATAGATACTATTATATTTTAAGGAAAACTGCATTTATTCCTAAATTTTCTAGTGTTTTTAACAGGAAGGATGTTGTATTTTATTAAAGACCTTTTTCAGAATCTATTGAGATAATTATATGATTCCTGTTGATTTTGCTATTGATATGTTCAATTATGTTGTGTATTTTTCTAATATTGAACCATCTGACTTACCTGGTATAAATCCTACCTAATCATGGAATCATGGTTTATTATTCTAGCAATAATTTGCTGTAGTGCCATTGCTAGGATTTTATTTAAAATATTCATTAGGGAGATTGCTCTATAATTTTCTTCATTTTCCTTCTTCCTGGTTTAGGTATCAGCAACATGTTGGTTTCATAAAAGGAGTTTGGCAGAGCTCCCTCTTCTCCTATTTTAAAAAATAGTTTATGCAGAAGAGGAATTAATTGTTCCTTAAATGTTTGGTAGAATTCACTTGTAAATCCATCTGAACCTGGAGACTTTTTCTTAGGGAGTTTATTGATGGTTTCTTCAATTTATTTTCCTGAAATTGGGTTATTTAAATAATATATTTCCTCTTCTGTTAATCTGGGCAGTGTATGTTTTTGCAAATATTCATCTGTTTCATTGAAGTTATCCAATTTATTGGCATACAGTTTGGAAAAGTAACTTTGAATTATCTCTTTAATTTCCTTCTCTTGAGTGGTTAGCTCATCCTTTTCATTTATGATATTGATAATTTGGTTATCTTTTTTCTTTTTTTAAAATAAGATTAACCAAAGGTGTGTCTATTTTATTGGTATTTTCATAAAACCAACTCAGCTTTATTTATGAGATCAATAGTTTTCTGGCTTTCAATTTTCTTAGTCTCTTCCTTGATTTTCAGAATTTCTAATTTGGTATTTAATTAGGGATTTTAATTTGTTTTTTTCTAGCTTTTTCAGTTGTATACCCAATACATTGATCTCCTCTTTCTCTATTTTATTTTTTAGGGTTTTTTTTGCAAGGCAATTGGGGTTAAGTGGCTTGCACAAGGCCTCACAGCTAGGGAATTATTAAGTGTTTGAGGCTGGATTTGAACTCAGGTACTCCTGACTCCAGGGCTGGTGCTCTATCCACTATGGCACCTAGTCACCCCTCTCTTTCTCTATTTTATTCCCATAGGCATTTAGATATATAGAGTTCCCCCTCAAGACTGCCTTGTTTGCATGCCATAAATTTTGGCTTGATGTCTCATTAGTATCATTTTCTTGGATTAATTATTGATTATTTCTATTATTTGCTGTTTGATCTACCCATTGTTTAAGATAAAGTTATTTAATTTCCAATTAGTTTTTGGTTTATCTTTCCATGACCCTTTATCTCATGTAATTTTTATTGCATCATGGTTTGAGAAATGTATATTTATTATTTCTGCATTTTTGCATTTGATAAGGTTTTTGTGCCCTAGCACATGGTCAGTTTTGGTACAAGTGAGCACACGATTTCTTTAAGAGATTGGATATACTACAGGCATTCTACTTTACATGTGTACTCTAGATTCATTCAGTTGACCAACTGGAATTGCCCTAATGAAGATGATCTACAAAAATGGAATGAACTGTGTGAAGATATTGTTAAAAATGGCATTTGAATCATTTTCTCTTCCATTAAAAAAAGGAAAACAAAGATGCATAATTATGAAAAATTATCCCACATTGACAATGTTTCATACAAAATGTTTCATTCTGTATATTGAATCCATGTCCTCTCTGTCAGGAGGTGAGTAGTATTGATTTATCATTTGTCTTCTGGAATCATGGTCAGTCCTTGATTAAGCTTCTTAAGGTTTACAAAGTTACTTTTCTTAAATTTAAATTTTTATTATCTTTATTTATTTATTTATTTTCACATTATTATAATAATCTTGTTGTGAAAGCAAACATAAACAACCCTCCCCCAAAAGATAGGGAAACCTCAAGATAATAAAGTGAGAGGGAAAAAAAGTGTACTTCAGGCTGTGTTCAGATATCATAGGCTCTGACTCTGGGATGGGTTGCATTCTTTATCATAAGACCATCAATATTTTTTTCTACAGTTGCTATTGTTACCTGTATTTCCCTCCATCCTATTTCTCCCCATTCTCAATAATTCTATTCTCCTTCTCCTTTCACACTATCCCTCCTTAGAAGTGTGTTGTATCTAACTACCCTCTGCCATGATATTCCTTCTCCTCTATCACCTATAATCCCCTTCCCTTTCTCGATCTTTTTCTTCTCCTTTTTCCTCTAGGGCAAAAGAGATTTCTATACTCCATTGAATGTGTATTTTATTTCCTCTCTGAGTCTCACCTTCCCCCTTCCTTTCCATTGCAAAAGTTTTTCTTAACTCTTTTATGTGAAATAATCTTATCTTAGCCCAATCTACCTCTTCTTTCTCATTCTCCCACAGTGCATTCCCTTTTTGCCCATTGATTCCATCTCTACAATATAAACCTTCAAATTCAGCTCCCTCCTGTGCCTTGTCTAAATATACTCCTTCTAACTTCCCTTATAAATGAGTAGGTTCATATGAGTTATCAGTATCTTCTTCCAATGCAAGAATACATACAGTTAACATCATTAAATCCCTCATACTTAACTCTTCCCATCCACCCTCTCTATTTTTCACCTGAGTCTTATACTTGATCAAACTTTCTGTTCAGCTCTGGTCATTTCAAATACCCTGTTTCTTTTTTTCTTTGAAAGAGGATGTTCAGTTTTGCTGGGTAGTTGATTCTCAGTTGTAATCCAAGCTCTTTTGCCTTCCAGAATGTCATATTCCAAGCCCTATGAGCCTGTAATGTAGATGCTGCCAAATCCTGTGTAATCCTGACTGTAGCACCACTTTAATTGAATTGTTTATTTCTGGATGCTTGTAGTATTTTCCCCTCTGACTTGGAAGTTCTGGAATTTGACTATAATATTCCTGGGAAGTTTTTTTTTGGGGGGGGCTTAATCTCTTTCGGAGTGATTTGTGGATTACGATTTCTATTTTACCCTATGCTTCTAGGATATCAGGACAATTTTGTTAGATTATATATCTTGAAAAATGAAGTCTAGGCTCTTTTCCTAGTCATGACATTCAGGTAGCCCAATAATTTTTAAATTATTTCTTCTGGATCTGCCAGGTCAGTTTTTTCCCAGTTTTTGAGATTTTCTTCTAGTTTTTCATTCTTTTGGTTTTGTTTTATTGTTTCTTGATTTCTCACAAAGTTATAAACTTTCCTTAACTCCATTCTACATTTGAAAGAGTTATTTTCTTCAGAGAATTTTTTTATCTCCTTTTCCATCAGGCCAATTCTGCTTTTTAACTTTTTGTACTTTCTGTACATTGACCTTTTATACTGCTTTTTTCATTTGACCTAAACTGGTTTTTAACATATTATTTTCTTCAGTATTTTTGGTATCTCCTTCACCAAGCTGCTTACTAAGTTTTCATGATTTTCCTGTATCACTCTCATTTCTCTTCCCAGTTTTTCCTCTAGCTCTCTTACTTTCTTTACAAAGTCTTTTTTGAGCTCTTCCACAGTCTGAGACCAATTCCACATTTTCTTGGAGGCTTTGGATATAGAAGCTTTGACCTTGACATCTTCTGAGTGTATATTTTGATCTTTTATTGGACCAAAGTAATTTTCTCTGGTCAGATTCTTTTTTCCTATTGTTTGCTCATGTCCTCAGCCCAATTTAAATGTACTTCCAAAGCTTTTGGGTTTTTGGGACACCCCCCCCGCCAAGGACCTCACTTCCTTCAATATTTTATGTGAAGCTCTGACTCCTCTCCTGGACTGTGCTCTTGTCTACGGATGACCACAAGCACTCCCCTATGCCCTGGAACTGAGAGGAGGATCCTTGCTCCTCTGTGGTAGTATATGGGGTCCAGAATGGAACCCTGGAGCAGAGTCCTATCCCTGGAATAGTAGAGAGATCTGTGCAGTCTCTCCCCACACCCTTACTGTCTGTGAGCTGAGAGCTCTGGAAGCAGCTGCTGTATGGCTTTTCAGGTTCCCTGGGTGGGCTGCCCTAAAACTTGTGCTGGCCTGGGCTGCCCTCACTCTGGTGTGACAAAGTTCTCCCACCTTCCCTCCAAATCATCCCCAGCAATCCCTGGGCCAAGAGGTCTGGAAAGTCTTCCTATTTCCAGGAACCCAGTTGCTCCATAGGTTGTTTCTGGAAGGTTGTAGCTGGTTTGCTCCATTGCAGCATGGCTATGACCCAGGCTGTGCTGTGGCTCTTTCCAACCTGATTCCAGAGGAATACACTTTTCCCACAGAGCTACCAAGTTGTCTGGGGCTGGAAAATTGTTTCACTCAGTCTTCTGTGAGTTCTGCCACTCTAGAATTTGGTTAGAATCATAATTTTATGGCATTTGGAATTTTCTGGGGAAAATCTTCTGGGAATTCCTGCCTCTATTCTGCCATCTTGGCTTCACCCCTGAAATTGTTTCACTTTCTTTTCTTTTTATTTAGGTTTTTGCAAAGCAGTGGGGTTAAGTGGCTTGCCCAAGGCCACACAGCTAGGTAATTATTAAGTATCTGAGGCCAGATTTAAACTCAGGTCCTCCTGACTCCAGGGCCAGTGCTCTATCCACTGTACCACCTAGCAGCCCCCAAAATTGTTTTTCTTAAAAGTGTTGTTGTTACTTAAATTATTCTGATTCTACTCACTTCCACTGTAGTCTGTATCAGTTCAAATTCATTTTCCTAGGTTTTTTAAAACCACTGCTTTCATTATTTCTTATAGCACCATAATATTCCATTAAATTCATATGTGATGACTTACTCAGCCATTCCCTTATTGATGGATACTCCTTTAACTTCTAGTTATTTGCCACTACAAAGAGCTGCTATGAATATTTTGTGCAGGTAAGTACTTTCCCTCTTTTATCTTTTGGGAGTATATATCTAGAAATATTTTTCCTGGTTATGTACAATTTAGTTAATTTTGGAGTATAGTTTCCTTTTTAAAATTTTCATTTATTTAAGGCAATGGGGTTAAATGACTTGCCCAAGGTCACACAGCTAGGCAATTATTAAGTGTCTGAGGTCACATTTGAACTCAGGTCCTCCTGACTCCAGGGCCGGCTGGATTTGAACTCAGGTACTCCTGACTCCAGGGCCGGTGCTCTATCCACTATGGCACCTAGTCACCCCTCTCTTTCTCTATTTTATTCCCATAGGCATTTAGATATATAGAGTTCCCACTCAAGACTGCCTTGTTTGCATGCCATAAATTTTGGCTTGATGTCTCATTAGTATCATTTTCTTGGATTAATTATTGATTATTTCTATTATTTGCTGTTTGATCTACCCATTGTTTAAGATAAAGTTATTTAATTTCCAATTAGTTTTTGGTTTATCTTTCCATGACCCTTTATCTCATGTAATTTTTATTGCATCATGGTTTGAGAAATGTATATTTATTATTTCTGCATTTTTGCATTTGATAAGGTTTTTGTGCCCTAGCACATGGTCAGTTTTGGTACAAGTGAGCACATGATTTCTTTAAGAGATTGGATATACTACAGGCATTCTACTTTACATGTGTACTCTGGATTCATTCAGTTGACCAACTGGAATTGCCCTAATGAAGATGATCTACAAAAATGGAATGAACTGTGTGAAGATATTGTTAAAAATGGCATTTGAATCATTTTCTCTTCCATTAAAAAAAGGAAAACAAAGATGCATAATTATGAAAAATTATCCCACATTGACAATGTTTCATACAAAATGTTTCATTCTGTATATTGAATCCATGTCCTCTCTGTCAGGAGGTGAGTAGTATTGATTTATCATTTGTCTTCTGGAATCATGGTCAGTCCTTGATTAAGCTTCTTAAGGTTTACAAAGTTACTTTTCTTAAATTTAAATTTTTTATTATCTTTATTTATTTATTTATTTTCACATTATTATAATAATCTTGTTGTGAAAGCAAACATAAACACCCCTCCCCCAAAAGATAGGGAAACCTCAAGAGAAATAAAGTGAGAGGGAAAAAAAGTGTACTTCAGGCTGTGTTCAGATATCATAGGCTCTGACTCTGGGATGGGTTGCATTCTTTATCATAAGACCATCAATATTTTTTTCTACAGTTGCTATTGTTACCTGTATTTCCCTCCATCCTATTTCTCCCCATTCTCAATAATTCTATTCTCCTTCTCCTTTCACACTATCCCTCCTTAGAAGTGTGTTGTATCTAACTACCCTCTCCCATGATATTCCTTCTCCTCTATCACCTATAATCCCCTTCCCTTTCTCGATCTTTTTCTTCTCCTTTTTCCTCTAGGGTAAGAGAGATTTCTATACTCCATTGAATGTGTATTTTATTTCCTCTCTGAGTCTCACCTTCCCCCTTCCTTTCCATTGCAAAAGTTTTTCTTAACTCTTTTATGTGAAATAATCTTATCTTAGCCCAATCTACCTCTTCTTTCTCATTCTCCCACAGTGCATTCCCTTTTTGCCCATTGATTCCATCTCTACAATATAAACCTTCAAATTCAGCTCCCTCCTGTGCCTTGTCTAAATATACTCCTTCTAACTTCCCTTATAAATGAGTAGGTTCATATGAGTTATCAGTATCTTCTTCCAATGCAAGAATACATACAGTTAACATTATTAAATCCCTCATACTTAACTCTTCCCATCCACCCTCTCTATTTTTCACCTGAGTCTTATACTTGATCAAACTTTCTGTTCAGCTCTGGTCATTTCAAATACCCTGTTTCTTTTTTTCTTTGAAAGAGGATGTTCAGTTTTGCTGGGTAGTTGATTCTCAGTTGTAATCCAAGCTCTTTTGCCTTCCAGAATGTCATATTCCAAGCCCTATGAGCCTGTAATGTAGATGCTGCCAAATCCTGTGTAATCCTGACTGTAGCACCACTTTAATTGAATTGTTTATTTCTGGATGCTTGTAGTATTTTCCCCTCTGACTTGGAAGTTCTGGAATTTGACTATAATATTCCTGGGAAGTTTTTTTGGGGGGGGGCTTAATCTCTTTCGGAGTGATTTGTGGATTCCGATTTCTATTTTACCCTATGCTTCTAGGATATCAGGACAATTTTGTTAGATTATATATCTTGAAAAATGAAGTCTAGGCTCTTTTCCTAGTCATGACATTCAGGTAGCCCAATAATTTTTAAATTATTTCTTCTGGATCTGCCAGGTCAGTTTTTTCCCAGTTTTTGAGATTTTCTTCTAGTTTTTCATTCTGTTGGTTTTGTTTTATTGTTTCTTGATTTCTCACAAAGTTATAAACTTTCCTTAACTCCATTCTACATTTGAAAGAGTTATTTTCTTCAGAGAATTTTTTTATCTCCTTTTCCATCAGGCCAATTCTGCTTTTTAACCTTTTGTACTTTCTGTACATTGACCTTTTATACTGCTTTTTTCATTTGACCTAAACTGGTTTTTAACATATTATTTTCTTCAGTATTTTTGGTATCTCCTTCACCAAGCTGCTTACTAAGTTTTCATGATTTTCCTGTATCACTCTCATTTCTCTTCCCAGTTTTTCCTCTAGCTCTCTTACTTTCTTTACAAAGTCTTTTTTGAGCTCTTCCACAGTCTGAGACCAATTCCACATTTTCTTGGAGGCTTTGGATATAGAAGCTTTGACCTTGACATCTTCTGAGTGTATATTTTGATCTTTTATTGGACCAAAGTAATTTTCTCTGGTCAGATTCTTTTTTCCTATTGTTTGCTCATGTCCTCAGCCCAATTTAAATGTACTTCCAAAGCTTTTGGGTTTTTGGGACACCCCCCCCCCCAAGGACCTCACTTCCTTCAATATTTTATGTGAAGCTCTGACTCCTCTCCTGGACTGTGCTCTTGTCTATGGATGACCACAAGCACTCCCCTATGCCCTGGAACTGAGAGGAGGATCCTTGCTCCTCTGTGGTAGTATATGGGGTCCAGAATGGAACCCTGGAGCAGAGTCCTATCCCTGGAATAGTAGAGAGATCTGTGCAGTCTCTCCCCACACCCTTACTGTCTGTGAGCTGAGAGCTCTGGAAGCAGCTGCTGTATGGCTTTTCAGGTTCCCTGGGTGGGCTGCCCTAAAACTTGTGCTGGCCTGGGCTGCCCTCACTCTGGTGTGACAAAGTTCTCCCACCTTCCCTCCAAATCATCCCCAGCAATCCCTGGGCCAAGAGGTCTGGAAAGTCTTCCTATTTCCAGGAACCCAGTTGCTCCATAGGTTGTTTCTGGAAGGTTGTAGCTGGTTTGCTCCATTGCAGCATGGCTATGACCCAGGCTGTGCTGTGGCTCTTTCCAACCTGATTCCAGAGGAATACACTTTTCCCACAGAGCTACCAAGTTGTCTGGGGCTGGAAAATTGTTTCACTCAGTCTTCTGTGAGTTCTGCCACTCTAGAATTTGGTTAGAATCATAATTTTATGGCATTTGGAATTTTCTGGGGAAAATCTTCTGGGAATTCCTGCCTCTATTCTGCCATCTTGGCTTCACCCCTGAAATTGTTTCACTTTCTTTTCTTTTTATTTAGGTTTTTGCAAAGCAATGGGGTTAAATGGCTTGCCCAAGGCCACACAGCTAGGTAATTATTAAGTATCTGAGGCCAGATTTAAACTCAGGTCCTCCTGACTCCAGGGCCAGTGCTCTATCCACTGTACCACCTAGCAGCCCCCAAAATTGTTTTTCTTAAAAGTGTTGTTGTTACTTAAATTATTCTGATTCTACTCACTTCCACTGTAGTCTGTATCAGTTCAAATTCATTTTCCTAGGTTTTTTAAAACCACTGCTTTCATTATTTCTTATAGCACCATAATATTCCATTAAATTCATATGTGATGACTTACTCAGCCATTCCCTTATTGATGGATACTCCTTTAACTTCTAGTTATTTGCCACTACAAAGAGCTGCTATGAATATTTTGTGCAGGTCAGTACTTTCCCTCTTTTATCTTTTGGGAGTATATATCTAGAAATATTTTTCCTGGTTATGTACAATTTAGTTAATTTTGGAGTATAGTTTCCTTTTTAAAATTTTCATTTATTTAAGGCAATGGGGTTAAATGACTTGCCCAAGGTCACACAGCTAGGCAATTATTAAGTGTCTGAGGTCACATTTGAACTCAGGTCCTCCTGACTCCAGGGCCAGTGCTCCATCCACTGAACCACCTAGCTGCCCCTAGGTATAGTTTCAAGTTGCTTTTTAGCGTAACTGTACAATTGTTAGTTCCAAAAGTGCATTAATGTCCCTATTTTCTGTTGTCCATTCATTATTTGCCATTTATCTCTTTTTGTTATTTTTTGTCAATCTCATGGGAGTGTGGTAGAAACTCAGAGTATTTCCTCTAATTATTAGCATTTGGAGCATTTTTATGTGGTTGGTGATTGCTCAGATTTCTCTATTTGCAAATGCTTGTTTGAATTGTGTGATAATCAGTTCTCATAGATTTTGACCAGTTCCCTAAATGTGGTGTGTGTGTGTGTGTGTGTGTTTGAAGAGAGAGAGAAAAAGAGAGAGGGAGAGCAAGAGCGAGAGCAAATGAGAAAGTGAGCGAGAGATAGATAGATAGATAGATAGATAGATAGATAGAGAGAGAGAGAGAGAGAGAGTGCTAGACTTTTATTAGAGAGAATTGCTATAAAGGGCTTTTTTAACCTCCTCATTAACTGTTTATTTTCTTTTTTTGGTGAATTTTTTTTATTGATTTCCCTTAAGGAAAGCAAAATACAATTTTATGGTACATTTGGTCATCTCCTATGATAATGCTAATAAGAAATACTTATAAAAAAGAAAGCAATTTCTATAGCCATTTAGAAGGGAAAGAAATTTTATGAAGAATTTTATAAGATTCTCCAAATTATATTAACATAAACTTCAATATTTTTACAATTTAATGCAAATGAAAGCCTAGGGGAGGTTGGTTAAAAATATTTTGAGAGATCAAAGGTCTATTGTCTATATAGAAGCCTCAGGCTCAATATTTATGAATATTTTCTTTAAGAAGAAAGTTTAAAGGCATTAAATATAGAAGTACCAAATAACATCACAAAAAAGAGATTAGATTACAACAGTCAGGAAATGACTGGTTTATCAATGTGAATTCTGAATTAGCTATATGTGTACAGCCAAATCATCTACTTGATAAAAAATTCAATACCAAGTGAGAATAATAAGTTTAAGGAGTTACGATGTATCATTGAGGAGACTAACCTGGACAATATAAACCAGCTTTTGGAGATGCTGAAACATAAAAATATTAGAAGAACAGATATCAACAAACTTTCTAAAAAGGCTTAAATTATATAATTTAATAATAAAGGCAATGAGAAGGGCAAAAAAAAAATCTAATCATCATCCCCACATACTTTTCTTGCCATATAGAAAGCCTGATATCCAAGAGCAGCATGAAATCTGAACTAAAGAAAAGAATTTTATCATAAGGAATTTTATTATTAAAAAGAGATATTTTGGGGTGGCTAGGTAGTGCAGTGGATAGAGCACCGGCCTTGGAGTCAGGACAGGTATAGTTTCAAGTTGCTTTTTAGCGTAACTGTACAATTGTCCAGCCTCAGACATTTATTAATTACCTATCTGTGTGGCCTTGGGAAAGCCATTTAATGCCATTTGTCTTGCAAAAACCTTTTTTTAAAAAAAGAGGTATCTTATTATAGGGTGGTATTCCAGATACTCCAACTCATTAATGCAATGTTCTAGTTTTTTTTTAAATTAAGTTGCAGAACATAAGAGAGCCTCCAAAATGTGATCCTTATTCATTTGGAGCTTAGACTATTCACACAAGAAAAATATGTAGATGTAGAATGTTCTTGGTACAGTCTGATACTGTTGAATGAACAATCTCTAAAGGTGCTTTACACGTGTGGTATATAGAGTCTGACTCAGAATTGAAGATGAAGAGGAAAAGAATTTGTTTTTTATTTGGCAAAATGTAGAGTGCTTTTAAAGACTTCAAGTTTCCTCTTCAAACATAGGTATGAGTTATTAGCATCAATATTCATTCAGCCTTGCTATTTGTTTTCAAGACACAAAGTTCCAGTGACTCGAATATTAAATTTAGAGTTCTGTGATTATGAGGTAGGGAGCTATGAATTGATTCAACTACTCTGGGAAATAAATAATTATTCAGGAAAACTTACTTAAATTTTTATACCATTTAACCTAGAAATACCATTAATGGTATTTCCCAAAAAAGCCAATAAAAGAATTTGAAAGCTTTGAGGCACCTCAGTTGTCCTTTAGTTCAACAAACAATTCCCATTAAAACGATACAAGTGATCATCCAGTCTCTGCTTGAAAACTGTGAAGGAGGGTGAACCTACTACCTCTTGAAGTAAGACAATTCACCTTTGGACAGATTGAATTAATAGGAAATTGTTTTTAATGACCTAAACCTAAATTTGGCTCTTTGAAGTCATCTCATGCTACTACAAATTTTTCAAGTTATGACCTTGAGGATCAAAAAGAAAAGTCTAATCCTTCTTCAGTTTGGCAACCCTTTAAATATTTGAACACAATTATTATGTTCCCTTTCCAGCACAAACACGTTCAGTTCCTTCAAACAATCCTCATGCCATGAATTCAATGCTCTTCACAGAGCTTATTGCCTACCTCTGGATATTCTCCAGCTTATCAAAGGCCTTGTTAAACCTTAGTACTAACCCTGAGAACTAAACTTATTTCCTGATGGAGTTAATTAGGTCAGAGGACAGAGGGATTATCCTGTTGCTGGAAATTTTCCTTTCCTAATGCAACTCCAAGATAGAATTAGATTTTTTTTGACAGCAATATCACAATAAACAGGTCTGTTTCAGAGCACCAGCTGCCTAACCTTGGTGCTACCATCTTGTACTATTTTTATAGGACAATTACTTAAAAGTTTTTTTTTAAATACCATTTTACCTAGAAATCCTATAATCTCAAGGAGACATATCACTAAATCACAGAATTTGAAAGCTGTAAGGGACCTCAGTGGTCCATTAGTCCAACTCTTATACTCTTGAAATAGAATAAAAGAGGTCATCTAGCCTCTGCTTGAAGACTTCCAAGGAGGGGAAACCCATTATCTCTTTTGTAAGCAGGTGAATGACTTTACATTTATCCCTATTGAATTTCATCTCTAATTGAATTTCATTTGACCCAGTCCTTTAGTCTATTGAGATTCTTTTTGTTCCTGACTGTCATACAGTATATTAGCTATTCTCAAGTTGGTGTCAGTTACAGTTTTGGTGAACATACATCTATGCCTTTAAAGAGCATAGAACCAAATATATCCATATAACATTCTAGTGGGGACTTTCCACTATATTATGAGAGGAGAGATAAGGCAATTGCTAGTGATGATAATGATGATGTATAGATGAAGGGTTTTTTAAAAATGTATTTTATTTTTTCCATTTTAAATGGAAAGACAATTTTTTTCATCAATCCCTTGACCTTTGTACTTCCAGATGACTATATTAGTCCTTTAAAATAGATTTTTTGTAGTTTGATAGGCACTGAGTAAATAATTTAAGTAGAATTGTCATTTTTATTATACTGACTCAACCTACTCATAAGCAATTAGTTGTTTAGATCCATTTTATGTGAAAAGTATTTTATAATTGTATTCAAATAGTTCCTGGGTTTGTCTTGGCAGGTAGATTCCCAAGAATTTTAACTTGTCGATAGTTATTTTAAATGGAATTTCTATTTCTATCTCTTGCTGCCAGTCATTGTCAGAGTTATATAGAAATGCTGATGATTTATGTGGATTTACTTTATATTATGCAGCTCTGCTAATGTAGTAAATTATTTCAAGGAGATTTTTAATTGATTCTCTAGAATTCCCTCATTTACCATTATAGCATTTACAAAGAGTGATAGTTTTGTTTCCTCATTGCCTATTCTAATTCCTTCAATTTTATTTCTTCTCTTATTGCTAAAAGCTAATATTTCTGGTACAATATTGAATTGTTGATTCATTATGTGTTGATTATGGGCATCCTTGTTTCACCTCTGATCTTATTGGGAGAGTTTCTAGCTTATCCCTATTAAAGATAATGGTTTTAATGGTTTTTGTTAATGTTTAGATGGAACTACTTATCAATTTAAGGAAAACTCCATTTATTCTTTCTGTTCAGTGGTTTTTAATAGGAATTGGTGTTGTATTTTGTCAAAAACTTTTTTTCTGCATCTACTGAGATAATTAAATGATTTATATTAGTTTTGTTATTGATATGGTCACTTAAGCTGATAGTTTTCTTAATAATGATCCAGTCCTGCATTCCTGGTATAAATCTTACCTAGTCATGGTATATCTATGTGATTGATATATTGCTGTAATATCCTTGCAAATATTTTATTTAAAATTTTTGCATCAATATTCATTGAGTAAATTGTCTATAGTTTTCTTTCTCTGTTCTGAATCTTATTAATTTGAAGAGAGGGTTTTCTTTTGGATGATGGGTGAGACATGGGTGTGTTTATAGGCAGCAGAGAAATATCCAGAAAATAGGGAGAGATTGTTCCAATGCAATACTAAATTACATTCCTTTAGGTTATAAAGAATAATTTAATAGTTCATATTAAAAGATAGCATTCTTTCAAGTTTTGTAGAACAAGAACAATGTCTTATTACACTTCCCCTACTTTGGTAATGTTAATCTTTTCCTAATATTGACACATGTGCCATTACCACTATTACTATGACTTATTCAAGATGCATTAATTAATTATTATTATTATTATATATTATATAATATATAATAATTATAAATATATAATTATTATTAACCATTATAGGTGCTAGGGATATAAATAAAAATGTGAAGTGGTTCCTGTCCTCAAGAAATTTATATTCTATCAAAGTTTCCAAATTTTATCCAATTTATCCAGTTTTGTGAAAATTCTGCTTTTTTCCCTCTGTGATATAAGAGTTTTACTCTGGAAGCAAAATAAATATCCTGAGTTTAAAGAAGCCAAAACAAAAATGGAAAAAGATAAAAATATGGAAACAAACAAAACAAAAACCCAGAAATAAAATTAACACTTAAATCATAAAATGTTTATTTAGCACCAACTATGTGCAAGTCATTTACATATTTTTTCTTAAGCCATGATAAAATGGACAATAAACATACTGAATGCATTGAAGAATAAATGAAATTAGAAAATTATCATAAGATAAAATGCAAAATTAATTTGGTATAATTAAGCGATGTCAGATTAAAATAATGATGAAATATAACCATTTATATATAGACATGTAAAATATAAACTAAAAGTCTAAAAAGTCATATAGTTCAATATGCTTATTTTTCAGATGAAATTGAAGCCCAGAAAGGTTAAGTCCTATACCACATAAGGAGACAAAAGTCAAATTTTAAATCCAGGTCCATTGACTAAAAATTCAACATTCTTTCCACTTTCTAACCATTGTTTTCTTCAATAGTCTTGGTTTTTTAAAAGCATAATTATTTTACTAGAGGGTAGACAGAAAGGAACAATAGGAGAAGCAGAAAAAAAAACCTAGAAAATTGTTCAAGTAAAAATAATTTGGAAGTAATGTGTACCAGAGTCATCTGGAAAATAGAGAAAGGAATAACATTTAAGGATCCTTGAAAATTTTGAAGGAAAAAAATAATCTGACCACTCTATGAAGGAAATCCCATATGTGTTTCTCAGCAATACTAGAAACAAAGGAAACAAAGAAACAAAGTAACAGAATTCACAGGTTTGATCATGGACTAAACTTCAAATTTAACTCACCTAAACCATCATTGTTAATCCTCAAGACAACAACAAAGAGATGCTTTTATCGGCATAAAAATGAAAGGCAACAGATAGCCAAACAAACAGAACTGAACTGTTTTTTCTTACGCTTGTCATGATGGGGGGTGGATGATTTGAGTGATTCTGTGGTACTTATAAAATAAAAAAAAGTCTAGGAAATGGTTTCCAGCATTTTGGTCTGTTTCCCTATGGTGATCAAAGGAAGACCATGGGCAAGTATCAAATTGGATAAAGAAAGGATGACTTTCAACCAGACTAAAGGAGAAATATACACATTGATGAGAACACAGCTCTTAAGAGTACTGAGAAAGTTTTTTCTTGAGTATAAAAACAAGAAATGACAGAAGGAGGTGAAACATGATACAACTTTAATACAGAGACACTGGACTTTATCTCAAAATCAACTTTTCAAAAAATCAAATATTTTTCCCAAGACAAAGAATATTAAATTCTTATAACTTTAAGATACTTATGGGCTAGGAAGAATCAAATTTAGTTCTTTGACATGCAAAGCTAATGAAAATACAGAGCCTTTGGGGCAACCCTGACAATATTAAGCTAAGAGTTCTTTTAATCAATAGATACTCTACAACTAGGATTAATTAGTTGTTATCCCTGTGCAATTGCCAAAGGGAATTAATAACTAAAACTAACTGTCCTATTGTTTTTGTTCCTACTTGACCCTGTCTTTAATCAGAATAGTACTCGTGGAATAGCATAAATGAAACTTGGAATTATATAACACTTTATTAAGTCTGCATAAATATGAATAAAATATTTGCTTTTCTGCATGCTCAGATTGCCTATCATGGTACCTTGCATTTAAAATGGATGACAATACCTAAAAACTCAAATTCAGAATGTTCTATTTTATGTTTAATTGATAAATTGTAATCATCCAGTATTATTGCAGAGGCTACTAGCTGTTAGGTGCTTTGATTTTCTTGCTTCCAAGATTCATTTTGTTTTTCTTTGAAATGACTGGGAAAGTAAAGATAAATTGAAAAAAGTCATAGGAAAAATTCATGGGAGACCTCTTTCCTTACTTCAGTCTTTTATTTCAAATTTATGCCATTTTTATGATTATGTGATCAATCTCAAATCTTTTTAGGTTTTGAATTTTATCCTATATAATCATGGGTATATTGTTCTCTTCAGTTTCCTTCAGTTCATAAATCTGTCCACATTTTTCTGAATTTGTCTTATTTGTTATTTGCTATTTTATTTCTTATAGTATAATAATATCTCACTATTTTTAAGCTATAAATTGTTTGCCTATTCCCCAATTGATAGGCACCCATTTTGTTTCATTTTTTTGCTACAACATAAAAAGTAATATTATGAATATATATATATGTAAGATATTTTATATACACATATATACAAATACATACACATACACACTTTCACACACTCATACACATAGAAATTGAGCCTTTTTTCTCTCATGGTGGGGATCCTGGCCAATAGTGAAATTTTGGGGTTCATATGTCTGATCAATTTTATTATTTTTAAAAATTTCATTATTTTCTTTCAAAATTCCAAATTATTTCCTAAAAGATGGTACTAAGTTTGAATCAATTTCAGTCTTCTCTTAGCCCTTCCAAAATTGATTATTCTTGACATAATTTGTTCCTTATATACCTTTGCTGGCTCTTTGTGATCATGGCTTCCTTTTTTTTGGTTATTTGCTAACACCTCTAGGTGTTGCAGTGGATAGAACACTGGCCTTGGAGTTGGACAGCATTGGAATCCAAACTCAGACACTTGACTCTTACCAACTGCATGACCTTTGATTGCCATCTCCAGTCATCTTGATTCATATTTGGTCACTGGATCCAGATGGCTCTGGAAGAGAAAGTGAGGCTGGTGACTAAGCACAGCACCCTCTCACTTAAATCCAATTCACTTGCTTTCCATGGTGTCACCTTCTTGATGTTGTAGTCTTCTTCTAAAATGAAGGGCAAACATAGTCTATTTGTCAGGACTAAAGGTGAAATTGAATGTCCTATAGCTGTCACTTTCCTTTTTAAGCTAAGTTGTTTAATGAGTATGTGTATCCACATCTTTTTTTTTTTTTTTTTTTGGTACAAGTCCCTCTTGTCCTTTTTATTGGAATTGTTTTGCTTTGTGCATTCAGAATTCATTCTTGAGAGTTTCCCATCTGACCTGGCCTGCCTTCCTCATGTAGAGTGGAATTCAACATATTCTTTCTCTGAACCTTTTCAAATGTACTTTCCCCAAACTTAGAACAGACATCAGACTTTCTTCTCTATCACAGATTCTAAGATGGACTTATTTTCTTCTTAAATTCCTATCATTTTAAAATAAATTTTAAATTATTTTATCTTTTATTATGAATTTAGTAGATATCAACTTCCAATTCTTCAACATTTACATATAAAATAGAACTGATCTTTTTTGATGATAATTAAATTCAGAATAGATTTCCTCCCTTTTTGATTCCTCCAGTTTTTGAAGGAAGAAATCATCTTTTAAGTAAATGAAGAAATTTTTAGTTGTCCTTCTTTTGGTAGTGAGAGCTTCAGATTCTTTAAAAGTCCCCAGTTAGGTGATGCAGTGGATAGAGCACTGGACCTGGAATCAGGAAGACCTATTTTCATGAGTTCAAATCCTGCCTCACATACATACTATAGTATACTTCAAAGATAGTATCTCTAATAATGATCACCCAGTGATCATTCTTGTCCTTTTCACCTCAGCAGAAAGCATAATGGGGGTGGCTAGGTGGTGCAGTGGGTAAAGTACTGACCCTGAAGTCAGTACTGGGTTCAAATCCGGTCTCAGACACGTAATAATTACCTAGCCGTGTGGCCTTGGGCAAGCCATTTAACCCCATTTGCCTTGCAAAAAAAAAACCCTAAAACAAAAAAGAAAGCATAATGAAGGATATCTTTAATATACAGTTGAGTACAGAACCTATAAAACTGATTTATCAGCATTTATCAGCACACACAATGCAGTTAGATGATTAAATAGTCCTAAAATTGAGATGAACAAACTGGATTACTTTCAGGAAAGTATCCCAGGGTTTACAGTGAATCTGTGAGTCTTACCAAAAAAAGCCCATCTTTTAAACAACAATATATTTCTGGTAATGCAATATAATTTGAAGTTATAGAATATCATAGAATATCAAATTGAGGGTCATTAAACATTTGCATAGTAAGTATAAGTTCTAAGGAAGAACTATACAAGAGCAGTGGTACAAAGATATGGACTATTAATGTGCTGAGAGCAAGAGGACAGCTTGTGTGTTCCACTGGTACCTATGTAAAAGACTTGGAGGAAAGCCACAAGTATAATGGGTCGCTCCCTTTTGAAGTATTTGTGGACACAATTTCTATTGGATGAGTTGGGGATGGGTTGCAATTTGCATCTTTTTTCAAGGTGATGGGGTTAAATGACTTGCCCAAGGTCACACAGCTAGGTAATTATTAAGTGGAGGTCAGATGGACTGATTTCCGGGACTGGTGCTCTGTGCCACCTAGCTGCCTTTATAATTTTCATCTTTGCAGGGAGTACCACTAATGTGGTGAGATCACAAATCTATTGATAGAAGTTGAGTTGAGGACTTAGAGAACCCAATATTCTTCAAATCACAGAGAAATGGCTGTCTGTTCCAAATATAAATGAGGATGGATTAGGTCTTTTTCATATTTACTTATCTTCTCAACCCCATAGATGTTTCTTGAGGAATATACTTGGAATTCTCAACTTTTCCAGAAGCACTAATGATAAATAATAGCAATAACTATTTTTATTAATACATTACTCATATATTTCCCTGTTCCTGGAGCAGGGAAGAATGCTGGTGAAAGTTATATAAATCAAGTTGATTTTACTCACAACAGATTTACGTTAAATATCTTTAGCTGAAGTGTAGCTAGGTGACACAGTGGATAAAGCACAAGGCCTGGAGTCAGGTGACTCATCTTCCTGAGTACAAATTTGGCCTCAGTCATTTATAAGTTGGATGACCCTGAGGAAGTCATTTTACTCTGTTTGTCTCAGTTTCCTCACCTATAAAATGAACTGGAGAAGGAAATGGAAAACTGTTCTTTATCTTTGCCAAGAAAGTTCCAAATGGTATCATAAAGAGTTGGACACAAATGAAAATTGGATAAACATTAACTATAACTGAACCCTTGCAGCTTCTTAAAATCCTTTTCTTCTGCTATGATCACTCTTTTATCCCATTTCAGTGACTATTTAAAATTTTTCATTTTACTTCTCTTTTTCACCAACTTGTACCTCTAGTCTTTATATTGAAAGCAAGTGACTTTATGTCCTGTTTACACAGAAAGTAGAGGCGATTTGATATGAATACCTTTGCCTTTTCTCAAAACTTCTTAGCATCTTTATTCATTTTATCCTTCTTCACTGTGATCAAAGAAAAAAAAACACCCCACAAAAACTAATCCTTCTGCAGTGTCCTTGATCTCATTTTTTCCTGTTTCTTTGAGGACTTCTCTTTAGCTGCAACATGCAACTTTATTCTCTCATTTTAAAAGGCTTATTTGTCCTCTGCCTCTACAATGTTCAGGTCTCCCTAATCCTAAAAATATTTTTCCTCTTTTCTTCCACCCTATTTAGCAAATCCCATCTCTTTATTTTCCTTCACTGTCCAATTTCTTGAAAAATTCTCTATTTTCAGTACCTTCATCTCTTCACCACTCTTTCTTTAATCCCTTTTAATATGATTTCTGCCCTCAATACTGTCTAGAATCTGCTATTGTAATTGCCAAATCTTATGATCTTTTAAGGTTCACATATTACTTGACCTTTCTACAACATTTGACACTTTACTATGTTTTTTTCCTACAGAGGTTAAATAAGTATGATTAAAATGGTGGTTATGGAGATCTAAAGTCTAAGAGAAAATTAACTTCAGAAGGCTTCTCAACATAAATATTAAAAATCACAAAAGATTATGTCAGGGGATAGAGTAGAGAGGAAAATTATGAGTGAAGTATTAAAAAGACTGAGAAAATTGGAAGAATGACTCCAGAATTATAAGTGACAACATCAGGAGATCTCCAAAAAGGGGAAAGTTATTAAATTTGTAAGAATAGAAGAAATTATCTAATTGATAAATGATCCAAAGGATATGAACATTTCATAAACTCTTATCTTTAGTTATATGAAAAATTGCTCTTAATCACTATTGATTAGAGAAATGCAAATTAAAACAACTCTGAGCAACTAACTCATGTCTCTCAAATTAGCTTATCTGACAGAAAAGAAAAATGATAAGTGTTGGATAAGATGTGGGAAAATTGAAAAAAATACATGCATTGTTAGTGGAATTGTGAACTGATCTAACCATTCTGGAGAGCAATTTGGAACTATGTTCAAAGGGCAATCAAATCGTTCATTCCCTTTGATCTTGCAATACTACTAGATCTGTGTCCCAAAGAGAGATAGGACCTACCTCCACAAATAATTTTTAAAAGTTATATTTCTGGTGGCAAAGATCTGGAAATTGAAGGAATATCTATCAGTTGAGAAATAGCTGAACAAATTGTGGTAAATGTCTGTAGTGAAGTGAAATGAACAGAACCATGAGAACATTGTACACAATAATAACCACATTGCACAATGCTTATCTATGAATGACTTGGCTATTCTCTTATTTATGGTAAGAAAGAGAGGGCATTTATTATAAAGAAGGAAAAGGAGAAAAGAAAGAGGAAATAGGGACCCATGATTTGACAGAACAAAATCAGAAGAATAGAATGAACTTCAAAAAAAACCACAGAAGGAATTCTGTGATGGAAGAGTAAGCCTATCTTGGGGTCATCAAAGATAGGTGGACCTGGGTGCTCATGAGAACAGGTGCCAGTGGTGGAAGGGTGGAGAGGCTTTTCTCTTCCTTTTTTTAACTCAGTCACTCCATACTTGCCCCCTTCAACTAAGACTCTCAGGTCCTTTCTCTTTTTTCCCAGTAGTGGAGAGTTGGCTCTATTGAAAGTCCTTGGGAATAGCTATTTGCATTATTTGAATGATCAGATAACCATCAAATATAATCCTGGCCTTAGTATCTTCCCTGCCCCCTCAGCATCATTGGGTCTTTCCAACCACCTTGTTGCCAAACCTCATATTGTATTGCATCTCTCTGAAATAGAGTTTAAGTTCCTTGAGAGCTGGAACTGTCTTGATTTTCAATCTGTATTTCCAATATACAGCACAGTTTTTGGTGCACTTTCTTCCCTCTCCACCTTTTGTGTTAGATTAGTGAAGCCTTCCCAAGATAAGGGTAAACATTGCCCCAGTAAAAAATGGTAGTCACATTCTATTAGTTGGTTCCTGTTTCTCCTTCAGGTGCTTAGGTCTTGTCTTTAAGCAATTACCCCCATGATCTTCATTTCAGACTTCTGGCCAGTGATAGTGAACATGGCACAGAAACACAGAACCTATGCTGCTGCCAATGACATCCTAAAAGTCACACTTCTAATAGAATTAGTTTCACAATCATTTTGAGCAATTCATCTTTGAATTCCATATTCATTATCATTTTGAATGACTTTGGGAATTGAGATGATAGAGAAGGGAGCACATTGAGGGAGACAGAAAAGGAGAAGCCCACCAGTCTGAGGCTTGGAACTGGAGGAACATGCTTGAGGATGTCTGAAATATTTTCCCATCAGTTGAAGATTATGATTCTGGTGGGAATAAAGGTAGGAGAGTAGGAGAATACTGAAATATTCTTCTTGGGTTATAGAATTTTGAAGATATCCTGGTGAGAATTCTGGTGTCAAGTGAAGGTTGGGGGGGGGGAGATGGAAGAAGGATGGAATCACCAAAAGTTGAGTAATATTACATATGGAGAATGACCCTCAAAGGCTATGTAATAAAGAAACCCATTCTTGGCCAGAATTCTATCTAGTTGAAAAGGTGTTGAATATGGATTAAACTAACTTAAACTAGCAAAATTCTGAGCTCATCACCAGAAAGTTGTTTCTGTCTAGTGAAATTCTTTAGAATATTGAAATATTGTACAAAACATACATGGCATGAGAAAGTATTGTCATGCCCTTTTTTAACATCAGGAATCTAAAACTGAGAGAGGATGAATAACTTGTTGATAGCTCCCAAGGCTATCTCCCAACTCCACAGAACCTTGACTTGAACTAAAAACATACAATATCAGTTAGGAAATGGGGGGAGGAGAAAAAAGGAAGAGGGAAAACTTAAAAAAAGCTAAAAAATTGTTTTAACATGTAATGGGGGAAACTGTGACATATGTGTATATATACATATATACAGAGAGAGGAAGTGAGATGTGTAGTATTTATGTCAATAAGTATGATATATATATATACATATATATATATATATATATATATATATACATATAATGATTATACTATTTAGATTTGTTGGATCTTCCCTACTTTCCAGGGGACCCTGATTTGGAAGCTGAGGTTGCAGCCAAGTGATTGATCAGATAACCCGACATGCATTATAAACCCTTGTACATACTTGTAATCACCAGATGCCCCATTGCAACTCCTGGTCATGGTAACTCTGGTCTGAACCCCACTGAATAATTACAAGGTTCCACAAGCAATGACTTTAATGGTCCAGTTGTTAATAGTTTTCATGTTTAGAAGTCCTAGTATTGCCATAAGCATATGAGCCCCCTTCTTAAGAAGGACTTCCCTTATAAGCTATTTCCCTCACTTTGAAGTTAAGTTTCTGTGTGGTTCTTGATTCATCTGCCTCAAACTTGCTCTGTTTTACTTTGGTCATCCACAGGTTAGAGGCTGGCTGGGACTGATATGTGTGTGTGTGTGTGTGTGTGTGTGTGTGTGTGTGTGTGAATGTAAAATCTGGATGATCGTTTCATTCAATTTATGACCTAGGTGATTCACTTTATACACAGACAGGAATCTCCTCTATTCAAATTTAAAAAAGTGATCAACTAGACTTTATTTGAAGACCTGCCTTGAGGGGCAGTTGATTACTATCTGAAGAAATCTGTTTTCCTTTTGAGAAGTTCTGTTTTTTGGAAAGCACTTTCTTATGTTGAACCTCTCTGCAATGTCTATCCATAATTCCTACTTTTTTTTCTCTGGGATCAAGTAGAGCAAGGCTAATCCCTCCTCTACATGGCACCCCTATCATGTTCTCTTCTAAGTTTTCTCTTTTTCTGTTTAATTATTATTAGTTCCTTAAGCTCATATTCTTAACCATTTTGGTTGCCTGTCACTAAACATTCTTCAGTTTATATGCAGTATACTTCCTAAAATATGGGGCCCAGAACTGAACTTTATATTCCAACTTTGAGTTTGACCAGGATAGAGTATAACAACACTATCACTTCCTAGTTTTGAGCCTTCAATACAATATAGGAGGGAATTAACCTTTTTTAGCTTCCATATCACATTGTTGACTGATATAACATTGCATTTCCACTAAAACAAAATCATTTAACTTCAAACACTGTATTCCTGCCACCACAGCATTCCTATCTTCCTCCCAACTCTCTGAATAATTCTTTGAATAATTTTAGGCAGGTCACTCATTCACTCTGGGTAATCTATAAAATAAAAGGTTTGGATTTACATGAACTAATTCTGAGAGAAGTGAGCAGAACCAGGAGAACACTGTACACAGTAACAGCAACATTGATTATCAACTATGATAGGCTTAGCTCTTCTCAACAATACAGTGATCAGTGAGCCAACTTGGAAAATGCCATCCCCATCTAGAGAAAGATCTATGTAAACACATTGTTATCACTTTTTTAAATTTGATTTTTCTTTCTCATGGTTTTCCCTTTTGTTCTGATTCTTCTTTTACAGCATGACCAATATAGAAATGTGTAGCATGATTCTGCATGTATAATTGTTTGTTTTTGTTTTTGCAAGGCAGTGGGGTTAAATGACTTGCCCAGGATTGTGCATTTAGGTAATTATTAAGTTTCTGAGGGTGGATTTGAACTCAGGTCTTTCTGACTCCAGGATCAGTGCTCTATCCACTGTGCTACCTAGCTGCCTTGCACATATATAATCTATACCACAATATTTGCTATCTTAGGGCAAGGGGAGGGAAGAGAGGGAGGGGGAAAACTTTACAAAGATGAATTTTGGGGGCAAGTAGGTGGTGCTGTGTATAGAGTACTAGCTCTGGAATTAGGAGTACTTGAATTCAAATCTGGCCTCAGATACTTGATACTTACTAACTGTATGACCTTGGGCAAGTCACTTAATCTCATTGTCATGCAAAACCCCAAAAATAATGAATTGTTGAAAACAATCTTTACATCTAATTGGGGCAATCAATTAATTAATTAACTTTTAAAAAAGGAATTGACTGGATGACTCCTAAGGTCCCTCCCATTCTAGCTCTAATTTTCCTTGATTCTTTGAATGCCATTGTTCAGAGATAGTTTGTCATCAGACCCTGAAAAAATTAATTTTGTCTCCTATAAAAAAGAGAGTGAAAGTTGGAAAGAACCATATTTAATAATCATCACTAAGACCCAGGTTGTTTTGATGAGTGAAGTTTTCAGGATGCAAGTGACTCTTTGATTGATTAAACAGTGAAGATATGGAGAGAAGTTTGACATTTACTTTAGGACTCCTTGAATTCATTCAAAACAACAAAAGTAACAGCAAAACACATTTGCACCAATACTTTTTTAAAAGCAAAAGAACATACCCTTGCCATTTAAGAAGTTTTTGACAAAAATGATTTAAATTCTTTAACATGTCTAGTGATCCTTTGTAGCTGTTGAGTTTTATCCATCAGCATTTGTGTCCCTATTAGACTAGAGATACAGTATAGCCATAAGAGGACTATTTATTTTTTTTTTGAATGTGAGGTATTGTTGGGACCTAAGATTTTTTGGTATATGGAATTCAAGTGAAGAAATTCTGTCTACAAATACACATTGACACCTATTTGCAATTTAGTCTTACCAAGTTAGAGGACAGCTTTATTAGAGATTTTAAATGTTTTGCCAAGGTATATGTCATAGAATGTCAGTGACAGATTTTGAAAACAGGACTTTTTGATGCCAGAAGCCACCTACATATTTACAATGGCATGCTGTCTCTCTAGCTTCTATGTAAAATTAGGGCTAACTGAGACTTTGTGCAAGACCTTTTATCTCTCTTCAGTTTCATTGTCAATAAAAGGAGGGAAGCTGACCTTTAAGGCAAATGACATTTAAGGTCTCTTCTTGTTCTGAAATTCTTTGATTAGTAGCCAATGGGGCTAGTATTCTAACTGAACTTTAACTATATTGTTTTACACTTACACCCTATTAAAATTTTCAGAAGTTGGGGGAAATGGGAATGAGAAGGAAGTTCTTTATCATTCAGATTATTTGGGAGAAGAAAAAAACACTTTTTTCATTTCTGTGGTTCTGAGTGGGCTTCTAGCTTGGGGCATTTTGGTCTTCTGATGTTTGAAGGTTCTCTCTGCCAGCAATTGGAATTGAAGTTGAAGACTTTGAAGAGTCAATTGTAGTTTGGACCAGACGACCTCTAAGGTTCTTCCCATTACTTTGATTCTATGCAGTTAGAGAAGTATTTTTGCTTGTAGAAGCAAGGGATAAGGGAGATCTGTTCCTTTCATTTTACTTCTCTTGATTTTTTTTCAACTAGGAAAATCCAGACTATCGCTCCTATTTAGCTCCTGCGGTTTGTCCTTTGTGGATACTTTTCTCCCTCTCCAAGTCCTCCCAAGTTCTCCCCCGGCTGAGGGATGACCCTACCTTCATCAGGTATTCCTATCTTGAACAAGCTGGCCTGAGGCTGAAACGAAGGAAGGGGGAGAAGGCAGGCGGCCTGGAGAGAAGACCTGTAGGGTGGATGGAATAGAGGAGATAGGAGCTTTATCCAGGACCAAGGACAGAAGCCAGGAAAGTGAGAGCCCTGAAGAGGCGAAGGGGCGGGGAATAGGGTGTGGAGGGTGGGGCGGGGCTGAGTGAGAGGATGGAGAAAGGAGGCAGTGAGGTTGGAGAGCCAAGACACCTGGAGGAGTGCCGGGGTTAGTTCGCACTGGGCTGAGGCTCCGGTGGATGAGCGGGTTTTTTGCCTCCACTCCGGTTCTTACTGCCACCGCTCCAGCTTTCGAGTACTGTCTGAGCAGTGAGGCAGAAGGTGGCCTGGGGTCCGGTGCGGAATGCGGGTGCGCCTGGGAGTCCTCGCCGGGGCTGCGGCGCTGTCAGGGGTGCTCAGCTTTGTCCTCCTGGCAGCTGCCATCGGCACGGATTTCTGGTACATCATCGACACTGCCCGGCTGGAGCAGCGGGGCTCCGGGGGCTCGGGGGCTGGCGGGGCCCGGGATTCTGGTGGTGGTAACGTCAGCGGCCTCAACCAGAGCCAACCCGAGCCGCTCAGCTCGCATTCTGGGCTCTGGAGGACTTGCCGGGGTAAGGGGTGTGTGTGTGTGTGTGTGTGTGTGTGTGTGTGTGTGTGTGTGTGTGTGTAACAAGTTGGGGAATCCAGACAAAGCGGGGTACCTACTACATGCCCATTTTCCCTCTCCTCCTGAGACAGCTCTCTATACTTCCCCATCACTCCTGAGGACCCTGGCATCCCCTTACCTCTCTGCCTCTCTGATCCAGCGCTACTGGGCCCTATTCCAGACATAGTTTTTCAGTGAAGCCCTGCCATCTCTGAACCCTTCCTCATATTTTTACCTTGATGGGGTTGGGTTGGATTCTAACTCTATTTATATTTCCTTGTCTCTATTGTGCTCAGTTCTCCAGTCAGACACTCAGACTAGACTCCCCCAGAACTCTAATCTTAGGGCTAAAAAGTCCTTGAGCTGTTAGCTCAAAGATCTCATAGCAAAGAACCAAATTCAAAACTCCTAAGGGGAGCTGATGGCTAAGAGTGGGCTGGGAAAAAGAAAGTAGAAAGCACCAGGGGCTATTGATGAGGAAGAGTAAGCATATTGGGAAGAGGGAGCCATGAAATCCTAGAGCCTTAGACTTCTGATTTAAAGGAACTTTCTGCTGAAAAGAACGTGGGTAAATGGGGATATGGGTGCAATTGGAAGATTCCCCCCTCCCCCCAGTGCCTTAATTTGTGGGTTGCATCTCCCAGTTTGTACATGTACTTACTACTGAATAGTTTGACCTCTCATGTTGCTTCTGTTCTTTCTCCCTTCCCTCCATCAATAGTTCAAAGCAAGTGCACACCCTTGATGAACCCCTTCTGGCAGGAGAACGTGACAATCTCGGACTCAGACAGACAGCTTCTCAGTGAGTGTCTTACCCCAGGGATTGCTGTAGGGATGGGAAATTCTACAGGCATCTTGGATGGTGGGTAGAACATTTTCAAGCTAGAGAAACAAACACCTTAGGGCCTTCTCCATTTCTTACTGACACTTGCATTTATTGATGGAAGCCAAGAGGTTTGTGTGTGTAATAGGGAATAGATCCTAGAGGTGGTGGTGGGAGGGAGGTGGTCCTTTAAAATATGAGTCAGAGCTTCCACAAATCATACCTTTCTTTGCTCCATTGAAAGTATTATAATACACATGTCACTTACACCCTCTTCTCTCTAGTTGAAATGGAGATGAAATACTGGAGATGGATGGGGAACTAAGTGCCAGAGGAGTTTGAGTAATTCCCCAATCTCAAATCTGTCTTCCAATCCTGGAGAAAGAAGTTTGTACCATCAAAGATAATCCATCTACTAAAAATGCTGTGGGATCCAGCAGAAATTTACAGACTCTTACAGTTCTAAAGGACCTTGAAGAGATGTCTTAGATTAAGCCCTTGTTTATGGTTGCTTTTGGTTCTAGTTACTGACAGTTTTATTCATTAATAATAAAAATAACAATTATCATTTATGTAATGCTTACTATGTGTCAGGTACTTTGCCTTATTTTATGATTATCTTATTTAATCCTCACAACAACCCTGGGAAATAGATGCTATTATTATCTCCATTTTACAGATGAGGAAACTGAGGTAAACAGAGGTTAAATGATTTGCCCAGGAGCACACAGTACTGTCTGAGGCTGGATTTGAACTAAGGTCATCATGATAGGTGTTCTATCTGTTGTACTATTGAGCTTCTCTAGCTGCTTTTCTTTAAATTATGTTAATTTAGTGCCCATAGGGTAAGGCAGTAGAGACTTCTCCCCACTGTTTTATGATTAAGGACATTTCACCAAAGAGGAAACTGAGACACTGAGGGAGTTTATTTCAGTCAAGTCACTGTAGACTTTAGTAACAGAGTAACCAATGTTAGGGGTTACATCTCTGAGAATGAATTGTTAGGCATCATAGGACATCATAGGACAAAGTAGTGTTCTCTGAGGATAAGAGAGACATCCTTCTATGTGGGGACAGAGTGGAAAAGAAATGATTTTACACAATAGAAAGGGAAGGGATGGTTATCTCCCTTCAGAATGATGACAGAGATTGGGTTCAGTTCAGGATCCTGAGAATATTTTTTAAAAATTGTGAACTTAAATACCTTTCCACTTGCCCAAGGAGCATTTCCATAAATACAATGGGACATAATAAAGATTTCACATTGTTTTAAAAAAGAGGTATATTAGAAATTCCACACATTACTTTTAGAACTGTCTTGCTTATCTGTGCTTCTTTCTGAAATTTCTTCTACTTCCTTCTGTTGATTAAAAATGTTTCAATGCCTTCTTTTTTGGACATCAGTATCATGATTTTTTTCTCTCCCCTTTAACAACTGAGAGAAATTTAAAAAAAAATAACATAACCACTCTCATTATGAAAAAAGCACTGCCAACAAAATGTTCTACTATGTCCAAAAATTGTATGTCTCTTTCACACTATGAATCCATTGTTTCTGTCAGGAGGTGGGTGTAATGTTTTATCATAGGTACTCTGGAAATGGTTAGTCATTGCAGTGGTAGTGTTCTTGAGTCTTTCAGAGTTTTTCCCCCTTTACCATAGTGTTGTCTTGTTTAAATTTTCTTCTTTTTTGCTCATTTCATTCTATATTTTTTCATACTATTGAGGATTTTTTGCATTTATCTCTTTCGTAATTTTTATTGTACATCCATGTTGCACATATCAGCGTTTATTCAGCCATTCCCCCAATTGATGGATACCCTCTTAATTCTAGTTCTTTGATTCTCTCCCTTTTAGTCTTTGTTTAAGGATTAAGAAACTTGTTTTGCTTGTGACTATCCCCTTCCTTAATAATATCCTTTTCTTTATACCCTTGCCCATCTCTTTTATTTCCCTGTTGAGTTTGATGTATTTCTATATAAAATTTTGTGTGTGTGTTTGATCCTCCTTTTCATAGAGTGAAGTTCATCTGATGTCTCCTCCACTCATACTTTCCTTCATTTTTGCATACTTTTCTCATTTCAGTTATGGGTAATAACAAGTTTTACCCCTTTCTTTCTCCCTTCTATCCCAGTTCTTTCAATTTATTCCTTGTTCTCTTCTTAAACCATTAGTACAAGAAGAATTCACCCCAAAGTTGTTTTTCCATATTTCAGTCCATCAAAAACCCTTGGAAAAAATTAATTTTCTGAAATGACACTTGTTTCTTTTCAGAAAGTAATTATTAGAATGTTAGCACTGCATCATTATAAGTCCTTTTCCAGTTGTTCAAATTTATTTGCCTTCTAAATTTCTTTGAATTCTTGTGGTTGTATTTTGAAATTTTTAGTTGGTTGTGGACTTTATTTAGACCAGAACATTTTTATTGAAAACCTATATTCCATTAAAGGTTCATTTTTTGTCTTCCCTTATCTCCAAATAAAATAGATTTGCAAGATGTTATTATTTGTTGCACATCTATATAGTTTGTCTTTTGTAATTATGTATTCAAAGATCTCCTATTGTCCTTGATGGATACTTCCAGGTTTTGTATCATCCTGACTATGGTTTCTTAGAACTTGAACTGTTTGTTTCTGGATGTTTAACATATACATACATGTACACAAACACACATGTATATATACACCTATGTATACAATATACAGAGGTGTATGTGTGTACATATATATATGTATATAATTTTTTTGATGTGTATGTTTTGCATTTACTTGCTAAGACATTTAGTTTACTAGTATCAGTAGACACTGGATTATATCTATTTTCACTTTGCCCTCTGAATTCTAATAGTTCTGGAAAGTTTTCACTTTCTTGAAATATGGATTTTTGTAATCTTATTTTTTTCAGGGAGTCTTGGTTAGAAGGCCATCTGGAAATATTTGTAGTTACAAATATTTGTAATTGTTGAGTATGGGGGCAACTAGGTGACACAGTGGATGGAGCACCAGCCCCAGAGTCAGGAGGACCTGAGTTCAAATTCGACCTCAGACACTTAATAATTGCCTAGCGGTGTGGCCTTGGGCAAGCCACTTAACCCCATTGCCTTGCAAAAAACATAATTGTTGAGTGCTTACATTGTTCCTGGCATTACATTAGATTCTTTGGATGATAAAACATAGCTCCTGCCTTAGTTAGGGAAGTAACATTATTATCTTTTTCAAGCTTTATTCTATCTAGCAAATTGTAAGTTCTTATATTAGCTTTGTGTTTCTGCAGCCGCCTAGAATTTAAGCACCTTTTAGATACCAGACATCAGAGAGACAAAGACAATGCATGAAACAATTTCCACTCACAAGAAACTTCAGGTCAAATGAGATGAGACTAACATTGATTTCATTGGTAAAAGAAACTCCTATTGGGAAAACTCCTTCTCCCAAGGTAAATCAATACTTTTCTTGGGAACATTGGGAAATCATATTATTTGCCCAGGTTTACACAGCCATGGTGATGTCAGAGGCAGGACTTGAACTTCCTGATTCTGAGGTTAATTTTTTTTTAGGTTTTAGTAAGGCAATGGGGTTAAGTGGCTTGCCCAAGGCCACACCGCTGGGTAATTATTAAGTGTCTGAGGCCGGATTTGAACTCAGGTACTCCTGACTAAAGGGCCGGTGCTCTATCCACTGCGCCACCTAGCTGCTGCCCCCTCTGAGGTTAATTCTTTATCCTCTGTGCCAGGGCTATCCAACCTTATTTTTAAAAGTTTTTTATTGAAACAATAGACAATATATTTTGATTTGTCATTTTAGTAAGAGCTCTGTGATAGCTTGCTTTCATTTACTAAAGCATCTAGTAAATCCACAGGTGGGAGACATAAAATCACCCTAAGGGCAGCATGTGGTCTATGGTCTGCATTTTGGTTGGTCCTATTCTATGTCATGCTGTCTCTTCTTTGTACAGAGAAGGCACAATAAATATTTAGTGAATTGAATTAAAGTAAAGATATGTTCTCCTAATTGGTTGTTTCCTTTGTTCTCGAAAAGGACCAAAATGGGGGCAGCTAGGTGGCGCAGTGAATAGAGCACCGGCCCTGGAGTCAGGAGTACCTGAGTTCAAATCCGGCCTCAGACACTTAATAATTACCCAGCTGTGTGGCCTTGGGCAAGCCACTTAACTTCATTGCCTTGCAAAAACTAAAAAAAAAGAAAGGACCAAAATGACAAATACAAAACATGCTCAGAAGGCTCTGCCACAGGTTGGACTCAATATAAATATTTGGAGTGGAGATACTTCTGTGCATTTCATGTTTCTCTTGAACCACTGCAATTCTGCTTTGCTCATAGAACATAGTGCCTTCTTTGATACAGGCATATTATGCTGGGTTGCCTTGTGCCAATGTCTCCCCATGGTTCACAGCTGATATCCAAGTTCTTCAGAGAGACTTTGAGTGTGTCCTTGTCTCACTTCTTTTGATGTCATTGTGAGTGCTTGCCTTTTGTGAGTTCTCTCACTCTCTTTTTTTTTAGTTTTTTGGCTTAATTAAAATTATTTTTTCCTACTACATGCAAAGATATTTTTCAGCAATCTTTTTTATTGTATAAATATTTTATTTGTTTTCAATTATATACAATAGTATTTTCTACCAATCATTTTTATAAGGTTTTGAATTTTATGGTTTTCCCCGCTCCCTCCCTTCTCTCTCTCACCACACAACAGAAGGCAATCTGATAGTCTTTACATTTGTTTCCATCATATATATATATATATATATATATATATATATATATATATATATATATAAAAATTGAATGTCTTGAGAGAAAAATCATAACCTTAAGAAAGAAACTATTAGAGATAGAAAAATTATGTAATGCATAAGACAATTTTTCACAATGTTGGACAATGTTCTTCTGCTCATCTCAGTATCAGTTTGTGCAAGTTTTCCCCAGGCTTCTCTGAAATCTCATTCCTCTTTATTTCTAATAGAACAATAATGTTCTATCACATACATATATAACAATTTGTTCAGCCATTCCCTAATTCATGGGCTTTCCCTCAATCTCCTATTCTTTGCCACTGCAAACAGAACTGCTATGAATATTTTTGTACAAATGGGATTTTTACCCTTTTTTCATGATCTCTTCAGGATGAAGACATAGTAGTGCTATTGCTGGATCAAAGAGTATAGACATTTTTTATTGCCCTTGGGATAATTCCAAATCGCTTTCCAGAAAGGTTGGATTATTTCACAGTTCCATCAATAATGTATTAGTGTCCCAAATTTCCTACATCCTTTCCAACACTGATCATTATCCTTTCTGGTCATAGTGGCTAATCTGAGAGGTGTGAGGTAGTACCTCAGAGATGCTTTAATTTTCATTTCTCTAATCAGTAATGATTTAGAGCAATTCTTCATATGACTATAGATAACTGATTTCCTCATCTGAAAATTGCTTTTACATATCCTTTGACCATTTGTCAATTGGGGGAATGGCTTGATTTTTTTTTTATAAATTTGATACATTTTAAAAATGAGTCTTTTGTTAGAAACCCTAGTTGTAAAAATTATTTCCCAATTTACTATATTTCTTTTGATCTTGGTTAGAGTGGTTGAGTTCTCTCTTTTTTTTTTAGGTTTTTGCAAGGCAAATGGGGTTAAGTGACTTGCCCAAGGCCACACAACTAGGTAATTATTAAGTGTCTGAGACCGGATTTGAACCCAGGTACTCACTCCTCACTCCAAGGCTGGTGCTTTATCCACTACACCACCTAGCCGTCCCGAGTTCTCTTCTAAGGCAAATATACATACGGCATTTGAAAAACATGGCCAGCATATCAGAGTGGTGCTCTCTGCAATAGAATTTGATTACTTGGCAGTTCACTGGAGAAAGGACCTCAGTATCTAATACCTTATCTTGTCAGGTGATCTTCAGAATCTTCTTAAGACAATTTATATGTAAGTGATTCAGTTTTCTGGCATGGCATGGTATACTGTCCAGGATTCTCAGGTATATAACAATGAGGTCAGCACAATGACTATAGATCTTCAGTTTGATAGGCATTTTCATTCCTCTTCTCTTCCACACTTACCTTCAGAGCCTCCCAGACACTTAGTTCTAGTAATACATGGTTTTTTTTTGTTTTTTTTTTTGCAAGGCAATGGGGTTAAGTGGCTTGCTCAAGGCCACACAGCTAGGTAATTATTAAGTATCTGAGGTCACATTTGAACTCAGGTACTCCTGACTCCTGGGCCAGTGATCTATGGTAAGTGAACTTATCCACAGTATAAGCATATTCCCATTTGCTGTAATGGATGATTTTACATATGGATGGTGTGGTGCTGGCTGAATGAGAAGCTCAGTTTTCTTGGTGTTGTTAGGCCAAAATTAGCACAAGCAGCAGAGAATTGATCCATATCTTGTGTCAACTTATCCTTTGCAAGGCTGCATTAAATACACAATTATCTAGAAATGAAAAAAATCATGCACCAACTTTCTTTCCACTTTAGTCTTGGTTTGTAGCTTTTTCGTGTTAAAACAATTTACCATCAATGCTGTACCTGACCTTGATGCTAGGCATCTGACAACATTGCTGAAAACTTCTACTGCTCTCCTAATATCCTGAGGCAGAATGAGGTAGCTAATATTAAAAATGCACGTTGATTGATTGAACTATAGTTCAGTGAGATTTGGTGTAGGAAAGATAATCTTTGCTTTTACTTTTTCAGGGTTATGAGAGAAAACAGCTGTGTCCTGAAGGAAATTGAGGTCACAACTCTTGTCAATGCAGGCTTGTCAATTCATTATTATTCTCTTGACTTTTTGGTTGAAGAATCATAGTCAGAACTGAGGGTCAACATTTCTGGAGGAGAGATTATATTGAAATTTCACTCACTGTCCTGGGCTTTTGAAAAATAATGAAACTAAGTCAAGGAGTTGCTTTAAGATTGACTGAAAATTTGTGTAGGGGCAGTGTAGGGGCAGATTGTCTCTTCAAACCCATTCTGCTTTGTAAGTCATCTCAGAGAAAACTTCCCCCCAAATATCATTTTACCAAAAAAGAGTTATAAAATATATCTCAAACTTTCACTATTTCAGAGTTTTCTCTCTTTAATACTAGAAATACTTTCAGTTCAAACCTTCTCTATGAAGCTAAAGAAGTAAGAAGGGTGGAATAGGTGTCACCAGAAGTTACCATCACTTCTTGGCTTTCTGAAGTAGTTGTGGGGAAGGTGAAGCTCTATGAGCATTCTTCCTCTTCACTTCAGAGAATATATCAGTGACAAGCAATCTACTGAGATTAAATGGCAAATTGAGGTTGTTAGACCTTATCATACCCCATAAGCTTTCTTAATACCCTACTTTTATTAAAACAGCCCAGAAAATGATCCTCAATAGGAACATTGGTCTGATGAATGGGGAGGGTAATTCACTCCTTTATTTCACATTTATTTCAGTTAGGGCTGGAAGTTTTTTTGTCTAGGTTTAAGAAATAGCTTCTATGTGGGCAAATGGCTATCTAGATATAGCATTTGTCTTTTTAATCATGTTTCAAATTAGCTCTGAGCACTTGTGGCAGTTAGAATGGAAGATAGAACTAATGACTGGAAAGGAAGAGTTGACTGAATACTCATCTAATTGCTTTGGAATATGAGAGTGAAACTTTGTGGTGCAATGTTGGGAGGTATCAAATCAAATGTGATAACATGTGAAATACTCTGTAAACTTTTAAACACTATGGAGGGTATACCAAAACTTTTGAGCTTAAATAGCACTAAGACTTTTTGGTCAGCATATAAAAATGCCAATTAGCTATTACTATTGACAAGAAAGATATTTAGTCTCTGTAGAATGGAGTCAATATTCAAGTAATTAATAGATAGACATTTATTAAGTACCTATGTTACAGATACCTTACTAGACCCTGATGATACAAAGATAAAAATGAATTAGTCTTTGCTCTTAAGGAATTTACATTCTTTGGGGGGGGGGGAATTGCATATATATATATATATATATATATATATATATATATATATGTACACACACACAAGGATATGCATAAATAGATACATCAGTACACAGACAGGCTTAGTTTACAAGATGCTGGATTTGGAGTCAGGATGACCTGAATTTGAATCCTATATTAGATATTCACTAGCTGTGTGATCATGGGCAAGTTACTTAATCTCTTGGCCCCAGGTTCCTCATCAGCAAAATGAAGAATTAGTATAAGCCACCTGCCTTCCCTTTAGGAGTATTGTGAAATTCAAATGAAGTAAAATACATAAAACTCTTTGCAAACCTTAAGATGCTATAGAAATGGTAGCTATTATAGCTATTATTAAGTATTTGCAAAATATATGCAAAGAAAATATAAAACACATGAACTTTGCTACATTTGGGAGGGCAACTATATAGGTATAGGTGTGTACACACTCCCAGCAGATGGAATTTACTCAGTGTTTTAGATCCCATCAATGAATCTACTTTATGCATTCTTAGCAGCATTGTAGGGGAGGTAGAGAAATCCTTAGAGACCATATGATGAGGTGGAAAGCATGTTGGCTTTTGAGTCAGATGAACTGATTCTCATCCCAACTTAGCTACTTGTTGTCTTTTGGTGGGACTTTTTTGATGAGTGACTTGACCTCTTTGGGATTTCATTTCTTTACCTGTAAAATAATATGGAGGGGAGGGAGGGCAGATAGGTGGCACAATGGATAGAGTGCCAACTCTGGGGTCAGGAGGACCTGAGTTCAAATCTGGCCTCAGACACTTAATAATTACCTAGCTATGTGATCTTGGGAAAGTCACTTAATCCCACTACCTTGCAAAAACAAACAAACAAAAATAATATGGAGGGGATTATATTAAGTGATCTCTTCTAAGCTTTCTTCCAATTCTAAATTTGTGATACTATGACTTATTCTTATGTCCCCAAAGTACTAATGACTAACTGTCTGCATTTGTCCCTGAGTGTTGTTCTAACACAGATCAGAATTCTAAACCAGACAATATCTATTCCTGGCATATGTTATCCCTGTATGTCACTTATGTTTTTAATTCCAGTAGCTATTATTTCCAAATATGTTTACAAGTGAAGAGGAATTAAAAAAAAACTTCTTGATGAGGGTTTAAAAAGGAGAGTCTAAAAGCTGACTTGAAGCCTGACAAAAACAACCCCTAAAATTTTAGTAGCTGGTCCTCTCACTTCTTGGTAAATAGAGGGAGAAGACATGGAAGCAGTGTCAGGTTTTATATTCTTGGGCTAAAATATTATTGCAGATGACAATTGAAGCCATGAAATTAAAAGATTCTTCTTGGAAGGAAAACTATAGCAAATTTGGACAGTATACTGAAAAACAAAGACATCATTTTTTTTGTTTTTGTTTTTGCAAGGCAATGGGGTTAAGTGACTTGCCCAAGGTCACACAACCAGAAAATTATTATTAAATATCCTGAGGCTACATTTGAACTCAGGTCCTCCTGACTCCAAGATTGGTGCTCTATCCACTGTACCACCTAGCTATCCCAAAGACATCATCTTGCTTACAAAGGTCTGTATAACCAAAGCTATGTTTTTTTTTCCCCAGTAGTAATGTATGGTTGTGAAAAGTATACTATAAGGAAAACTGAACACTAAAGAATCGATACTTTCAATTTGTGGTGCTAGAGAAGACTCTTGAGAGTCTCTTGGACAGCAAGGAAATCAAATCAATCAATGCTTAAATTAATTCATACTATTATTGGAAGATCAAATACCGAAGCTGAAGCTTAAATACTTTAGCCACACAATGAATAAACAGGACTTGTTGGAAAAGACCCTGATATTGGAAAAGATTGAAGACAAAAGGAAAAGGGATGGTATAACATGAGATAATGTCATAGAAACAACAAGCATGAACTTGTGAACAGACTTCAAGGGATAATGGAGAATAGAAAGGCCTGGTGTACTAGAATCCATGGGATCATGAAGAATTGGACATGACTGAACAGCAATATTTTTGCAAATCAATACTTTTGGGTAACCTTGAGAATTAGATTTATATCCAGAGGAGAAATTTTTAACTTTTTTTATGTCATGGTAAAGTATATGAACTCCTTTATTGAGTGATACTTTTAAATGATTAAAATAAAATATATAATGTTAAAAGGGAAAGAATTGTATTGAAATAAAATAAATAATAAAATAGTTTTTTTTTAAAAATCAAATTTCAAATGAACAACTTTTGAATTCTAGATGATAATCATAATGGTATCAGGCAGTTAGAGAGATGAGTCTGACTATAGGCCTGGCACTCTATCCACAGTTCCACCTAAACTCAAATCTGGACTAGATGTGTATCCCTGGACAAGTTACTTAACCTGGTTTTCCTCAGTTTTCTTATCTATAAAATGAGGTAGAGAAGGAAATGGCAAAACACTACAGTTTATTTGCTACTAAAACTATAAATAGGAACAAAGAATTGTGGCTAATGACTGAAATGATAGAGTAACAACAAAATCATAGTGATTTTGATTTCTTTATAGGTAAGAAAAGAAGTTGTAGGGGGCAACTAGGTAGTGTAGTGGATAGAGCACTTGTTTTGGAGTCAGGGGATCTGAGTTCAAATGTGGCCTGTCACTTATTTATTTATATTTTTACTTATTTAAGGCAATGGGATTAAGTGACTTGCCCAGGGTTACACACTAGGCAATTATGTGTCTGAAGTCACATTTGAACTTAGGTCCTCCTGACTCCAGGGCCAGTGCTTTATCCACTGCATCACCCAGTTGCCCCCTCAGATATTTATTATTTAATTAGCTGTGTGACCTTGGGCAAGTCACTGAACTCCATTGCCTTGTAAAAACAAAAAAAAAAAGAAAGAAAATTGTGCTGTGGAGATGAAGACCTGGGTTCAGATTTTTGCCTTTGACTCATCCTAGACCAAATAGTTAACCTCTTTGTTACTTTGTTATTCAAGCAACTCTTGAATACTTTAAGTTGAAGAACAATTTCAAATCAGTATTGTCAGAGGAGAATCTTTACAAGGAAGTTCTCTCCTCAATAGAAAAATCACCAGTACAGAAAAAATTTTAAATTTACATTTAACAATACTTAAGATCTTTACCATTTGTTTTCATTTTTGATCTTCCTAATAACCTTGCATGGTAGGTAGGGCATGTCTTATTCCTGTTTTACTGATGAGTGTAAAGTGAAGCAACATCAAATGAAGATCAAAGTTCAGTTTTGTTTTGGCCCTGGAAAAAGATGACAATGAGTGAAAGAAGTAATTTAGTTACTGCGTTATAGATCACTGATGAGGAATTGCCAGTTTGTAGTCAGGCATTTTACAAACTTTTAAAAAAACTTACAACTTTTTAAGGTGAGAATGAGGAAGGGCACGAAAGAATAAGATTTGTTCATTTGGGCTATTTGTAATAGGCAATAGATTTGACTGATAGGCAGACTGGTAGGGGAGGTAATGTGATATTGAAAAAACACTCTATTATGAATAAAGTAGACTAGAGTCTACACCTAGTTCTGCCACTAACTAGCTGTGTGACCTTCACCAAGTCACTCTCTGAGCCCCAGCTTCTTCACCTGTAAAATAAAATGATTTCAACTAGATAATTTAATAGAAATATATGATTCTAAACTTTAGAGCTGGAAAAGATCATCTAATCCCACCCCTTTACTTTAGAGATAAGGAAATTGAGACTTGGAAAAGTGAAAATACTTCCATAATAATATAAAGGTAGAAAATAATGGAGCTAGGATTCTAAGGTCCCTTTCAGTTCTGACACTGTTACTACCTGGCAATTTTGTACAAGTTTAAACAGCAAATTAGCACCAGAGAGGGGTGTGGCTAGAATGCTATCTAGGCATTGGAGGTATAGCAATAAGAGATGAGCCTTACTTTGGCTTTATCTCAAGGGAAAAAAAGAGTCTCATTGCCTTATAGTTCTACTATTCACTGACCTAGCAATGACTAAGGCTATGATTATGTAGTTTTCTTTGACTCGGAAATAAAAAAAAATACATCTACCAAATTGCCTCAAAATGGAATCTTAAATAGTAGTGTGGTAGTTGCCATGAATGCAAAAGAGATTTGGATATGTAATTACATTTACAGTCTCTCAAAACTCAGGGGGGAGTCTAAATAACACATATGCATAAGAAGTAGGTTACTTGGTGGAGAGGGAATTTGTCCTTTCTGTATTCATTTTTTTTCCCTCTGGAAGTAGTGAAAAGTATTGTGTGACTTTAGACTTTGTAGGTCAGCTTCTTTACCTTTCTGTAGTCAACCAGGGAGTATGGGGACTTTACCTCATGGAATAATGAGGTATCATCTTCTTTCCCTCTGTTGAAGTAATGGTTGGGAACAATGTAAGAAGAATTGATGTTAGAAATTAAATTATGGTCCTGGGTCAGTATTGGACCATGCATTTATTGCTCTCAGATTTGCAAATTACTTTAAAATATTATCTTATTTTATCCTAACAACAATCATAGCAGAGGCTGGAGTTAAACTCAAGTTATTGATTCCAAACCCAGTGCTGTCTGTCCTTTATATCACCTAGATACATATAGGGGTAATTGTTATTGTCACTGTTTTGCAGATTATGAATGCACAATTTGCTTAATGTGACTTCTTAAGTCAGGGACAGAGTTGGTGCTAGTCCTCATGTTTCAACTGCCTTTCTCAGAAAACTGGAGCTCATAATCACCAAATAACTTATCAAGAGTGGTGGTGGCTAGTAAGATGCATATCTAGACCTAGCAGCCAGGTCTCCTGATGCAAAGACCAAAGCTTTAGCCACAATCTCATATTGTCTTTGTGAGTAACCTAATGATTAGAGTTATAATTCTATGTTCTCTGATATTGGTTATTGTCACTGAAGACAGTGAGAAACCAGTTCTTCAGTGGATTTAAGAATTCATCTTTGATGATTCATTCAGTTTTTTAATGTTTGCTTTATGTTTTCTTGTTGATATTTAGTTATTTCAGTTATGTTCCTATTTAATTCTTTCTTGGCAAAGATACTGGAGTGATTTGTCATTTCCTTATTCAGCTCATTTTACAGATGAGGAAACCAAGACAAATAGGGTTAAGAGACTTCTCCAGGGTCACACAGCTAGTAAGTGTCTGGGTGTGGATCTGAATTCACAATAGATGAGTTTTCCTGACTCCAGGCCTGGCACTCTATCTACTATGCAACTGAACTGCTGTTTTTTAAAAATTTAATATAATATTTCTTCATGTAATTATATGTAGAAACATTTTCAATATTCATTTTTATTTATTTTTATTTATTTTTTAAGGCAGATTTGTTTATTTATTTATTTTTTTAGGTTTTTGCAAGGCAAATGGGGTTAAATGGCTTGCCCAAGGCCACACAGCTAGGTAATTGTTAAGTGTCTGAGACCAGATTTGAACCCAGGTACTCCTGACTCCAGGGCCGGTGCTTTATCCACTAGGCCACCTAGCCGCCCCCCAATATTCATTTTTAAAAAATGTTGAGGGACAGCTAGGTGGTGCAGTGGATAGAGCACCTGCCCTGGAGTCAGGAGGACCTGAGTTCAAATCTGACCTCAGATACTTGATAATTACCTAGCTGTGTGATCTTCGGGAAGTCATTTGACCCCATTGCCTTGCAAAAAGTTTTTAAAAAAATGTTGAGTTCCTAATTCTGTCCTCTTTTCCTTTTCCTGTCTCCTGAAAAAGGCAATCAATTTGATATAGTGTATATATGTGCAATCATGAACAGCATTTCTTTATTAGTTATGTTGTGTTGGAAAACAAAACAAAAAACAGAACAAGAAAAATAAAAAAAATAGTAAGTAGGCTTCAATCTGCATTAGACTGAAGATGGATAGCATTTTTCATCTTAAGTCCTTTGAATTTGTCTTGCATCATTGTATTGCTGAGAATAATAACTAAGTAATTCAAAGTTGATCGTCATACAATTTTACTGTTGCTGTGTTTTTTGGTTCTGGTCACTTCACTCAGCATCAGTGTAAGTCTTTACAGGTTTTTCTGAAATCCACCTGCTTTTCATCTCTTATAGAACAATAGTTTCTCATAATTAGTTCAACTATTCCCCAATTGATGGATGTTTTCTCAATTTACAGTTCTTTGCTATCACAAAAATAGCTATTTTAAATATCTTTGTTATGTGGGTCCTTTTCCCTTTTTTAAGATCTTATAGAGATATAGACCTAATAGTGGTATTGCCCTTTGGGAATTGATCAAATTGCTCTTCAGAATGGTAGGATCACATCACTCCACCAACAATGCACCAATGCCCAGTTTTTCCACATCCCCTCCAACATTTATAATTTTCTTTTTCTGTCATATAAACCATTTTGATAGATGTGAGGTGATACTCACATCTTATTAATAGTGATTTAGAACATTTTTATATGACTACAGATACCTTTAATTTCTTCATCTGAAAACTGTCTGTTCATATATTTTGACCCTTAGTCAACTTGGGAGTGACTTGCATTCTTATAAATTTAACTCCATCTCTATTAATTTTAGAAATCAGTCCTTTATTAGAAACACTAGCAGGAAAAATAGTTCCCCAGTTTTCTGCTTTCTTTCTAATCTTGATTGCATTGGTTTTATTTGGGTAAACCCTTTTTAATTTAATGTAATCAGAATTATCCATTTTGCATCTTATAATAATTTCAAACACTTGTTTTTTCATAAATGTTTCCTCTCTTCATATATCTGGCAGGCTGACTATTACTTGCTCCCCTAATTGGCTTATGGTATCACCTTTTATAACTGAATCATGTGCCCATTTAGATCTTATTTTTGGAGAATGTGTGATACTTGTTTATGCCTGGTTTCTACCATATTATTTTCCAGTTTTCTCAGTAGTTTTTGTCAAATAATGAGTTTTTATCTCAGAACCTGGAGTCTTTGGGTTTATGAAACAGTAGTTTACAATAATTATTTACTATTATGTCTTTTTGTACCTAACTTATTCCACTGATCTATCACTCTGCTTTTTAGCCAGTACTAAGCAGTAGTTTTCCTTTTATTTTATTTTTTCCCCAGCTACATGCAAAAGTAGTTTTTAGCATTTATCCTTTTGCAGGTTTTTGAGTTCCTCATTTTTCTGCTGCCCCCTCCACTTTTTTGTTAGTATCAAGTAATTTTGATGATTGCCACTTTATGGTATAGTTTTAGATCTGGTCCTAGTAGGTCACATTCCTTTGTATTTCCCCCCATTAATTTCCTACATATTCTTGACCATTTGTTTTCAGATGAATTTTATTTTTTTATATCTCTATAAAATAACTTTATGGTACTTTGATTGGTATGGCACTGAATAAGTAGATTAATTTAAGTAGAATTGTATTTTTATCATTAGCTTGGCCTACTCATGAGCAATCGATATTTTTCCAATTGTTTAGATCTGACTTTATTTATATGAAAAGTATTTTGTAATTGTGTTCATATAGTTCCCGGTTTATCTTGCCAGAGGATTCTCAAATATTTTATATTGTCCATATTTTTAAAAACGGTGTTTCTCTTTCTATCTCTTGCTGTTGGACCTTTTAGAAATAGATAGAAATGCTCATGATTTATGTGAATTTATTTTATATGCTGCAACTTTGCTAAAGTTGTTAATTGTTTTAAGATTCTCTAAGTATGCCATCAAATCATCTGCAAAGAGTGATAGTTTTGTTTTGTCATTGGCTATTCTAATTTTTTCAATTTCTTTTTCTTTTCTAATTGTGATAGCTAATATTTCTAGTACAACATTGAATAATAGTGCTGATAATGTGCATCCTTGCTTCATCCCTGTTCTTTTTTGGGAAGGCTTCTAGTATATCCCCATTAAATATAATGCTTGCTGATGGTATTAGATAAGATTTCTTATCATTTTAAGGAAAACTTCATTTATTCCAATGTTCTCTAGTATTTATAATAGGAATGGGTGCTATATTTTGTCAAAGGCTTTTTTTTACATTTCCTGAGACAATCTTGATTTCTGTTAATTTTGTTGATGATATAGTCAATTGTGCTGTTAATTTTCCTAGTGTTGAACAAGTCCTGCATCCTTGTTATAAATTTCACCCCATCAATTTATATTATCCTGGTAATAAATTGCTGTAATCTCTTTGCTGATATTTTATTCAAAAGTTTGCACTAATATTCATTAGGAAAATTGGTCTATAATTTTCTGTGTCTGCTTTGGCTCTTCCTGGTTTAGGTAACAGAACCTTATTTGTATGATAAAGGGAATTTGGCAGAACTCCTTCTTCATCTATTTTTCCAAATACTTTGGTATAGTATAGGAATGGTGTAGGAATAGAATAGTATAAGAAATTAATTATTCTTTGAATGTTTGGTAGAATTCACTTGTGAATCTAGCTGGCCCCTGGACATTTTTTTGGGGGAGTTCACTGATGACTTGTTCAATTTCTTTTTCTAAAACAGCATTTTTTATTTTATTTTAATTTTTATTAAGTATGTGTATTTCTCTTCTGTTAATCTGGGAAATTTATATTTTTGTAACTATTCATCCACTTCACTCAGATCATCAGATTATTGACATACAGTTGTGCAAAACAGATCTGAATTATTGCTTTAACTTACTTTTCATTGATGGCAAATTCATTCTTTTCATTTTTGATTCCAGTCATTTGCTTTTCTTTTTTTTTTAAATCAAATTAACCAAAGATTAATTGATTTTATTGTTTTTTTTTATAAAACCAATTCTCAAGTGTATTTATTATTTCAATAGGTTCTTTACTTTCAATTTTTAAATCTCTCGTTTTGATTTTTAGGATTTCTAATTTTTTATTTAATTTTTAATTTGTTTTTTCTAGTATTTTTAGTTTCATGCCCAATTCATTAATTTCTTCTTTTTATTTTATGTAAGTATTTAGAGATATGCAATTTTTCCTAAGAACTGCTTTGACTGCATCCCATAAGTTTTTAAATGTTGTCTCATAATAATGAGACATTCATTTGGATGAAATTATTGATAGTTTCTATGATTTGTTGTTTGACACTCATTTTTTAGGATTAGGTCATTTAATTTCCAATTAATTTTTTTGTTTCTACATTTTTCAAGACTTTGGGGTTAAGTGACTTGCCCAAGGTCACACAGTTAGTAAAAATCCAGTGTTTGAGGTCAAATTTGAACTCAAGTCTTTCTAAATCCAGAGCCAGGGCTCTATCCACTGAGCCACCTAGCTACCCCCAGTTCTACTTTTGAAGGAATTGTTTACTGCAGTGGATTTTCCCCTCATTTGTCCTTTTCCCAAGCAGTTGACTCTGTCATGCATGCCTATCATTTCTTTTTCCAGTTTTCAGTTTTGATTATAGTATATTTCCCTCTCTCTTCTTCTGCCCCCCATTTCCTCTCTCTGTTCATTCACCCAGTTCATCCTCAAAAGAGTTTTGATTCTGACCACTGCTTTCTTCAATGCATCTTCCATTCTGTTAGTCTCTCCCCATACCTTACTTAATCCCTTCCCATCTTACTTTTCTGTAAGGTAAAATTGATTTCTATATCCAACCGAGTGTGTAGGTTATTCCCTCTTTCAACCAATTCTGATGAGAGTAAGGTTCAAATGTTTCTCTACAACTAGATCTTCCATCTTCCCCTCCATTATAAAATTTCTTTCACAGACTTTTATGTAAGACAATTTATGCCATTCTATCTCTTCCTTTCCCTTTCTCCCTTCTCTTTCCTATCTTTAATTTTAATTTTATATCATTTCATTATATTCAGTTCACACCCATGCCCTCTGTCTGTGTTTACTCTTTCTAATCATCCTAATAATGATGAAACTCTTAGAAATTATAAGAATCAATGTAAGCAGTTAAATGTTATTGAAATTCTTATATTTTTTCTTTCCTATTTAATTTTTAATGCTTCTCTTGATGCTTGTATTTGAATCTATTCAGCTCTTTTTCATCAGTAATGCTTGAAAATCCCTTATTACATTGAATATCCATTTTTCCTTGAAGGATTTTACTCTATTTTGCTGGGTGTGTGTGATTCTTGGTTGTAATCCTAAATCCTTTGACCTCCAGAGTATTATATTTCAAACTCTCTGATCACTTAATGTAGAAGCTGCCAAATCTTATATTATACTGACTGTAGCTCCCTGATGTTTGAATTTTTTTATTCCCATATACTTGCTTTTTTCCCCCTTTATTTGGGAGCTCTGGAATTTGACTATAATATTTCATTTTGGGATCTGTTTCAGGGAGGTGATCAGGGCTTCCATACTTTTAGGGAAGATTGCATTGATAATTGCTTGAAAGATGTCTAAGTATTTTTTTGGGAGGGGAGGGGTTTATGGTTTTCATTTAGTCTAATAATTCTTAAATGTTTTCTCATCAGTCTGTTTTCTAGGAAAGTTTTTTCCAGTCAGGTATTTCCCATTTTCTTATAGATTTTTCATCTTTTTTGTTATATTACTTCTTGATTTATTCAAATGCTTCCACTTGCCCAATTTTTACTTTTAAGGAATTAGTTTTTAAATTTCATTTATTTATGTATTAATTTTACAATTTTCCCCCTAATCTTGCTTTCTCCTCCCTACCCCTGACAGAAGGCAGTCTGCTAGTCTTTACACTGTTTCCATGCTATACATTGAGAGAGAAATCTTTCTTTGACTCTTCCTGGTTTAGGTAGGTATCAGCACCATATTGGTATCATAGAAAGAGTTAGGCAGAGTTCTGTCTTCACCCATTTTTCCAAGAGTTTGTATAGAATTGGAACCAATAGAATTTAAGGAACCAGTTCCTTAAATGTCTGATAGAATTTACTTGTGAATACATCTGACCTGGAGATTTTTTCTTAGCGAGTTCAATAATGGCTTGTTGAATTTCTATTTCTGAGTCAGAGTTATTTAAGTATTTAATTTTCTCTTCATTTAACCTGGACAACTTATGTTTTTTTCTAAATATTCATTCATTTCACTTAGATTATCAAATTTATTGGCATACAGTTGGGCAAAATAATTCTCAATTATTACTTTAATTTCCTCCTCATTGGTGATGAGTTCACCTTTTTCATTTATGATACTAGCAATTTTGTTTTCTTCTTTCCTTTTTTAATAAAATTAACCAGAGGTTTGTCAATTTTATTGTTTTTTTCATAAAACCAATTTTTGGTTTTATTTATTAGTTCTATAATTTTCTTTCAATTTTATTAATTTCACCTTTAATTTTTAGAATTTCTAATTTGATATTTAAGTAGAGGATTTTTAATTTGTTCTTTCTCTAATTTTTTTGGTTGCATGTTTAATTCATTGATTTCTTCTTTCTCTAATTTAATCATGTAAGCATTTAAAGATATAATATATCCCCTGACAACTTCCTTGGCTGTATCCTATAAGTTTTGGTATATTGTTTCATTATTATCATTATCTAGGATTAAATCATCAATTGTTTCTATAATTTGTTATTTGATCCACTCATTTTTTTTTCAGTTTTTGCAAGGCAATGAAGTTAGGTGGCTTGCCCAAGGTCACACAGCTAGGTAATTATTCAGTGTCTGAAGCTAGATTTGAACTTAGGTCCTCCTGACTTCAGGGCTGGTGCTTTATCTGCTGCACCACCTAGCTGCCTGATCCACTCATTCTTTAAAATGAAGTTATTTAGTTTCCAATTAATTTTAGGTCTATCTCTCCTGACCCATTATTGCATGTGATTTTTATTGCATTATTATCTAAGAAGGATGTATTCACTATTTCTACCTTTCTGCATTTAATTATTTGATTATGCCCTAGTGCATGGTCAATTTTTGTGTAAGTGCCATGTACTGCCGAAAAAAAATGTATGTTCCTTTCTATCCCCATTCAACTTTCTACAAAAGTTTATCATGCCTAGGTTTTCTAACAATCTATTTACCTCCTTAACTTCCTTCTTGTTTATTTTATGGTTAGATTTATCTCAATCTGAGAGTGGGAGGTTGAGATCTCCCTCCAGTAGAGTTTGACTGTCTATTTCTTCCTGTAATTCATTCAACTTCTCCTCTAAGAATTTGAATGCTATGCCACATGGTACATACATATTTTGTATTAAAATTGTTTCATTGTCTATGGTACCTTTTAGGAGGATACAGTTTCCTTCATTATCTCTTTTGATGAGATCTATTTTTGCAGCTGCTTTGTCTGAGATAAGGATTGCTACCCCTGCTTTTTTTCATTTCAACTGAGGAGAAATATATTTTACTCCAACCTTTTACCCTTACTCTATATGTATCTCTCTGCTTCAAATGAGTTTCTTGTACTCAACATATTATAGGATTCTGGTTTTTAATTCACTCTGCTATCCACTTACATTTTATGCGAGAGTCCATCCCATTTACATTCAAAGTTATAATTACTAACTCTTTATTGCTCTTCATGTTATCTTCCCTCTGTTTGTATTTCCCCCCTTTTTTCACTTTATCCCTATTCACCAGTATTTTGTTTCTGAATATCACCACCTTCAGTGTCCCCTTATATCCAACCCACAGCCCCTTTCTTTCCCTTTCTCCCTTCCTTTCCTTCCTTCTGTTAGTTCCTCTTTTCCTCCCTCTTTTCCTTTCCCCTTTTAATACTTGAAAGGAAGATAAGTTTATTAACTGAATGTGTGTATATATTAATTTTAAGCCAAAGCTGATGAAAGTAAGATTCAGTCAGGTCTCACCTCCTCCCTTATTCCTCTCTTTGTAGCTCTTTATGTAGTGTGATTTACCCCATTCAGTCTCCTCTATGCTCCTGTCTCTTTGCTCTCCCCCTTTTTAAGGATTTATTGTTTTTAAATAATTCTATCAGAGTCATGTTTAAGTAATGAGTATGCATTATTTTGGCTAAGTATATTCTCTCTAATTGAGCTACAGTTCTTGAGGGTTATGAGGATCTTCCTCCTAGGTGAGGATATAGCCAGTTTTATCTTATTGGATACTAGGTTTTTTTCTTTACCCCTCCCTTTTTTACCTTTTCATGTGTCTCTTGAGTCTCCTTTTGGAAGTCCAAATTTTCTATTTAGCTCTGGTCTTTTCATCAAGAAAAGTTGGAAGTTTCCCATTTTATTAAATGTTCAGTTTAAGGTTCAGTTTTTCTGGATAGTGAATTCACCTCCCTTGCTCTTTGGAATATATCATTCCAGACCCTTTGATCCTTTAATGTTGATGCAACCAGGTCCTGTGTAATCCTTACTGTGGCTCCTTGGTATCTAAACGGTTTCTTCCTGGCTGCTTGCAGGATTTTCTCTTTTATCTGGAATTTGGTTGCAATATTCCTTGGTGTTTTCATTTGTGGATACCTTTCTGGAGGGAATCAATATATTCTTTCAATAACTATTTTACCCTCTAGCTCCATGATAACAGGGCAATTTTCCGTCACTAAATCCTGTAATATTGAGACCAGGCTTTTTTTTAACCCTTCAATATTTTCAAGGAGTCAAATGATTCTTAAATTGTCTCTCCTGGATCTATTCTCTAGGTCAGTGGTCTTGCTGATTAGGTATTTTATATTTTCTTCTAATTTTTCTGATTTTTTAGTTTTGTTTAACAGATTCTTGTTGTCTCATGAAGTCATTAGTTTCCAAAGACTCCATTTTTTTTTAGAGAAGAATTTTCTTCTTTTACCTTTTGAAAATTCTTTTCCAATTGCTCAGTTCTATTTTTGAAGGACTTTTTCATTTGTCCAATTGAGGTTTTGAGAGAATTATTTTCTTTTTGCATTTGTCCAATTGTATTTTCCAAGGATTTCTTTTCTTGTTACAAGGTGTTAATTTGCTCTTGGGTTTCTTTTCCCAAAATTTCCAATTGAGTTTTAAACTCCTAATTAATTTCTTCAAGGAAGTATTTCTGGGCTAGAGATCAAATTATATTCTCCTCAGAAGTTCTAGATCTCTCTGAGTTAGGGTCTTTTCTTCCAAGATAGTTTTTTATAGACCCCACTTTCTGCTGCTTTTTTTCATTTTCCTAAGATTTTGTGTTGGGGGGGAGGCTGGTTCACAGATTTTTGGTTTTGAGGTCCCTAGAGGCTTTACTCACTTGGCTTAGTAATTCTAAGTGGGATGGCCAGTAGGAGGTGCTGGTTGCTTTCTCTGGAGTGGTGTGACCTTGATTTGAGGCCCTCTTCCTAGGTCTGGAGGGGGTGGGTGGTGCTGCTGGATACTGATATCCTTGAACCATGTGGCCTGGGCACTGGGGTGATGTAGTTAATCTCCCTATTCACCTGAGGGAGCTCTGTTGCCTATGCCTGAGCTTGGTTGTGGGGGGTGTTTGTGGTAGGAGTGGGAGAGTGGGGCATTACTGTGTTTGTTCTGGGAAGAGGATTCTGTTGAAATGAAAGTATGGAGCCTGTGATCCTCCAGACCAACCAAGCCCAACAGATCAATGTCTACTCACACTCTGTAATTCTCCATGCTGGAACTCACCCTCCAGCCTTGCTAGAGTTCCCCAGACTGCTGCTCCCACAACCCAAACTTCCTTGGCTAAGTTAGTCCTTGGATAGGGGCTCCCACAAAGTTTCCACAGATGATCTTAGGTTAGTCTGGGTCTCACCCCATCCCTGCTGGCTTTCTGCTCTCTGCCCCTGGCTCACCCATGATTCCCAGAGACATACCTTGTTGGTACATGTTCTTCTCCTACTTCTTTTTCTGGGTTTTGTCAATTGAACTTTTGTTAAGTTTGTTTCATATTATTTATGAGGGAAAACCAGGAGACTTTAGCACAGAGCCTGTCTTCTCTCTGCCATCTTTGGATGACTAGGAATTCCATGACTAGGAATTATTTTCTTTAGACAACTTTTGTGACTCATTTTCTATTTGGTAAATTCTATGTTTTAAGGAGTTCTTTTTTCAGTGAATTTTTGTACATCTCTTTCCATGTGGTCAATTATGCTTTTTAAGTAGTTGTTTTCTTCATTGGATTTTTTCCTCTTTTACCCTTTGGCCTATTCTCTTTTTTTAAGATATTATATTCCTTAGTATTTCTTTTTGTAATTTTCTTTATCAAACTGTTAACTTTTTAAAAATGATTTTCTTATATCATTCTCATTTCTTTTCCCAGTTTTCTTCCTCTCTTATTTGATTTTTAAAATAATTTTTGAGCTCTTCCAGGAATTCACATTTTTCTTTGAGGCTTTGGAGATAACAATTTTGACTTTGTTGTCTTCTTTTGAATTTGTTTTTTGATTTTCCCAGTTATCACTGTAACTTTTTACGGACAGTTTCTTTTTGTTGTTGTTTGCCCATTTTTCTAGGCTTTCTTGACTTTCAGTTTTGTGCTAAAATTGAGCTCTTTTCCTGGGTTGGAAGGGGTACTGTCCCAAGCTTCAGATATTTTGTGTAGCTGTTTTCAGAGTTAGTTTTGGAGGTGTGTAAGTTTTTAGTTCTTCCAAGATAGTTTGATCAAAAAAGAGGTGAATTTACAACTCTCTTGGCCTGTGCTCTAGTGTATGAGTGACCACAAGCTCTGAAACTGTGACCAGGCTTCCCATTCCTCTATGGTTGTAAGCTCTGGTGTGCTAGTGCTCCTACTTTCCTGGGGACTGTAAGAATTGCATATAGGTAATGCAACAGAACCTTGTAAACACTGACAGAAAAGGGACCTCTGCAAAAACCTTCTGGCTAGTTGTCTGACCCCCTTACTGTCTGTGAACTGAGAGGCTCAGTAGCCACTACCAAAGATGATTCAGATGCCTCCAAGGCCTGCTGCTTGACTGTGCTTCACTCTCACTTCTATGTGACAGACCTTTCCTGCTGATCTTTTAAGTTATTTTTAAATCATTATTTTAATTTCATTCTTTTGTGGGCTCTGCCATTCCAGGATTCATTTTGGGGCATTATTTAAATTTTGGGGGGGTATTTGGGATAGCTCAGACAAGTCCCTGACTTTTCTTTGCCATCATGGATCCACTTAGTGCTGTGCTACTACTCATTGTCAAAAATGGAAAACATGTACAGTTTAATGTGATAGTATAATATAGTTGGTTCTGTGAAAATACTAGATTAGGTGAAATGATATTAAATGATATTAAGGTGACTTAAATTTTCTAGAAGGAAAATTATAAGTAAAATATTACTTGAGATAAAATATTATTGTTATTGATAATGATATTAAATTATTATAGAACAGCTTTTGGAAAATTTGATGATTTATATTGATTTACATGATGATTTATAGTGATTTAACACTTGTGATCCTACTCAAACATAAGCTCCCCTGAATACTATCCTAGTATTGGGGAACATGGTAGACATGGATCAGTCAGCCATAATTCAAAAACACAAATCACAATCCCATTGATATGTTTCTTTCACAAGCCAAAGAGAGGATACATGACTTCAGATTAAACAGTTTAATTGGGTAAGAGAGAGATTTATTTTCTATGCTTAGGAGTATAAAGGGACAATCTTATCTGTGGGGAGGGGGACAAACAGAAAAAATATATTATTGGGGAACGTGTAGGTAAGGCATACTCAGGACAGTTATTCCTCTGATTCTGTAAAGTCATCAATGTCCTCTGGTGATGTCTTTTTTCTGGTGAGTTTCTTTTTTTTCTGCTCAGATGGAAGTCCTCAGTTTCATTGTTCTCTCTTTCACAGTTATATATGCTTTTGTGATATACATCCTCATAAGCCACACAAATCCAGTTGGTTAGAAAAATATTTTCTTCTTCTTGTTGGAATTAAATTACACTCACAAATACTCTATATGACTCAATCTTAGGAAATTTCTTTTCAGTTTTTATAATATTCCTTGTTTTTAAATTTCAGTCAATAAAATTCCTCAGAGAGTCCATATTAGTGAAACATCAAAAGTATTGTATTGAGTGGAGGTGACAAGGGATTTTTCACTCCCTTTCCCTCTCCTACTTTGCCCCCGGTAGGCATATAAATCTGATTGGGGTAAATTTTTCAGTTCTCTTGTGTGTCAGTTGGAATCGTCAGATCTGGTGACCTCTATTGTAAATTCTTTTGTTTTTCCATCTTGTCAACAATAAAATCACAGCCTCTCTATGATTGGTTAGTAAATTTATTGTGAAACAACATTAAGGAGGACTTCAGAGTAATCCCATATGAAGAACAATCTTTGTCCTCTAGGACCCTACCCTCTATTGGGGATATAGGCCACACACAGATTAAATGATTAGCATTACAAAACATTATATTTTTTTATATTTTGATTCTTCAACAGATCAGGTGTGTGCAGAAGTGAGTTGACTTTTAAGTTAATTGTTGAATTTTCCATAAAAATGCATTGTTGAATATTCACCCCCTCAGAGATCTACAAACACTGAAAATCAGGGCTTAATTTTTTTTCCTTGATCATTTAGATTTAAGAAAGTAATAGAGAAAAAGTGAACAACACAGGTTAAACCTAAAAGTATGTTTATGCATACAACTTATTTTCCTGAGAAAATGGTGTAAATATTTATCAACACATCCCTAGTAAATCCTCCAATAAGTGCAGATTGAAACCCATCCTTTAATTTTCATCTCATATATGTGTTGTCCATGTCTTCCCATAAATTCTCCACAGGGTTTCATTCATTGTACTAGAGGCCTTTCTCTATGTATCTTTTTTTTTTGCAAGGCAAATGGGGTTAAGTGGCTTGCCCAAGGCCACACAGCTAGGTAATTATTAAGTGTCTGAGACCGGATTTGAACCCAGGTACTCCTGACTCCAGGGCCGGTGCTTTATCCACTGCGCCCCCTAGCCGCTCCATCTTTATGTATTTTGATGTTATGTAGGTACTATTAGAGCAGAAACCCTGTCCTGCTCCAGGGTTGGTTATACAGTTCTCTGATTACATCTTTTATACTCTTTTCTGTGAAGTTTTTCCTTGTTATTATATCACAGCCTACACAGTCCTACCATTTATCTCTCTATTAGCTTTCCTCTGTAGCTTTACTTTTTCAGATATCAATTTATATTTTGAAACCATGTAGGGTGAATATTAACATTAAAAGGACCTTTATTTTGATATATAATCAGGTGCCAAAAATGGAGATTGTTGCAAGAGCACAGAGAATGGAGAGATCTGTGTGAACTAAAATAGTCAGGGAAGGTCTTATGGAGAAGGTGTGATAAACTGGGCTTTGAAGAATGGATGATGTGTTCTGTGAACACTGAAATTAGCCTGGTTGAAGTAAAAGCAGTCTTAGGTTTTTTTTTTCCCAATGAAAATAGGTTGATCATACTTACTATCTTGCTGTTTTCCATCATTCAGATATTTTTTGTGGTATAATGGAGAGATCACTGAGCGACCCAAGAAGACTTAGGTTCTACTAGCTATATGATCTTGGACAGAGAAGTAGCACAGATATAGGGGATAGAGGGCTAATGAGAGTCAGGAAAACCTGGGTTCATATTCCCTCTTTGACACATTAACACTGTGAAACACTTGGGAAAGTCATTTAACTTTTATTCCTCAGGTACCTCCCTGAGACTCTTGAGTAAGTCACTGACCTGTTGTCATATGTATGAGAGAGGAAATTTCCTATACTGGTAGTTCATCATACTCAGGAAATCACAGATACTTGGTTTATATGCATGTGACTTTGGGCAAATCACATCACCTCTTTGAGACTCAGTTTCCTGTGTGAATCATAATATTTATAATGTTTCCCTTATGGGGTTCTTGTGAGGATCAAAAATGGAAAGCACTATCTGAATGTAAGCTATTATTTCTATTCTAGTGTAAAAGCTATAAGCTACAAGTAGGAGTGAGTGAGGTATTTTGGGAGGCACATTAACTCTCTCAGGCCACTTGGGGCATAATTTAATTTAGTACATTGCAGGAGGCGTAACTGAAACAGATGGTATTATATATCCAAGCTGAAGTGTACTTGTTTAAATGATTGCCCCAAAACAAAATCAAAGGAAATTCAGAAAGACCATGAGCACCAGTATCTGGAAATGGGTCATACCCTGCAGAAGTCAAGTCTACCAGGGTATAGTTGTCCCATGTGGGCGAGCAACATTCTGAATCTGCTGTGTTGGGGGTTAGGGAACTAGAGGGAAGGCAGTTCCTAACGAGGGTAGGTTTGTTCCTAGATGAGGTATAAGGCATAGAATCATCCTGGAAAATCATATCTCTATGTGCCTCCATACTTTTTCTGCCATTGGCATTTTTTTAATGGATGAAATCCAGGAAAAATGAGTGCTAGCAGTAGCTTTGGAAGGGGAAATGAAATCTCCTAGTCGGATGGGAACTCACAGGTTATTTAGCAATTATATAGAACTTTAAAGTTTACAAGGTACATGATCACCTTATAACATGAGGTAGTTTCTATTACTATTTCCATTTTGCAGATGTGAAAACTGAGGGTGAGAGAATTGAAGTAAATCTCGAGGGTCATTCAGCTAGTAGGGTTTGAGATCGTTTTTAAACTCAGTTCTTCCTGATTCCAAGCCTGCTACCGACTATTCCACCTAGCTAACTCTATCACATCAACCTTTCTGAGACTTAATTTTTCATTTGTAAAAATGAGGAACTTGGAATCACTGATCTTCTATCTCTTGCATTTGCAACAGAATATTAAAAACAGATGTGTCCCTTATACTGATCCTTAATCTAAGACAGAGTGAGTATTCTCTAAAAATTCCAGAATCAGACTGAAGACTTTTAATTGTGGAAGGCTGATATTTTTCACCCTTAGAAGATTCTGGATAATCTTTCTTTACCTAGATCAGCATTAACATGCATATGTTAGAGTCCTTTGTACAAACATCAGCATTACTCAACTAATAACCTTAGGTCTCACTGACCTTGTAGAGATTATGGAAGTTAGATTTTCACATTGAAAGGCTTTTAGAACATATTAGATAATGGGATAGACACACAAACACATTTCTTCTCAGCAGTAGGCTGTTATATCTTTCTGAGTTTTTTTTCTTTTCTATTCATCCCTTTCATTCAGTAATCATTTTTGGTAAGTATTGCTAAAATTAAGGTGCAGGACTGAAAATTTGTTTGTTTTCTTTTAGAAGACACTTATAAATTTTGGATTTCTTAATGAGAAAACTAAAAAGCATATCATGGGTTTTGTATAATGCTGTGTGTGTGTGTGTGTGTGTGTGTGTGTGTGTGTGTGTGTGTGTGTGTGTTAACAGCCCTATGTGAGGAATCTAAGGCATCATCTGCTTCTGACAACTAACTTCCAGGCATGCTGTCGGGGGTACAACTTCTACCTTGTATGCTTTCCCTTGTCCAAGACTGTGTGGTTCAGTGGAAAGAAGGATTACTATATTTATAGTCAGATGACTTGAGTTCTTATCTTGACTTCCTATCTGTATGAACTCTGGTAAGTCATTTTCCTTTTCATGCCCTCAATGATAATAATAGCTAGCATAAATTATAGCATTGTAACACTGGCAAAGTACTTTACACATATTATCTCATTTAATCATCACAGCAATCTCAAGAGATAGATGCTTTTAATAACTCCAGGGAACTTGGGAGGATGAGAGAGGTTAAAGGATTGTGCAGGGCTACACAGCTAATACGTGTCTGTGACAGGATTTGAGTTCCCAAATGCATCATTTATGCAAAGAAGTCAGAGCTCTAAAGTTTCTTCTTCCTTGAAATCTATGATCCTATATTCACACAGTTCAGGAAACAATTAAAAATATATTTATGAAGCACCTACTATGTTCAAAATACTTTGTTAGGTACTAATTAGGAAAACCTAGAATCTGAGGACAAGTCTCAGGTTCCATCTTTTTTCCTATTACATTGTGCTTATCCTCTCTCTCTCTCTCTCTCTTCAAGGATGGGTGACTCCATTTTTAATTTTCTAGGTAGACAAAAGCATTCAGTCAGACCCACTAAAATAACTATAACAAAATTGTACTTGAAAACTCTGTGCTGGTTTAGCTAATGTATGTAAAAAGGTTTCAAGATTTCTGAAGCACCATACAACTGTAAGGGGTGATTATACCAGGCAGCCCATTTTTCATGTCTGACTAGCAAGAGAGGATAGTTAGCAATTCTGTCCACTGGGGCCAGGATCTAGGATCTAAATATTTAGTACTTTACCAAACTCAGAGTTCCAAAGAATAAGCCTTGTCTGAAACATTATTACATTTTGTAGGCTTGTAAAGGATGAATTAATTTCAAAAGGGAGTAGAATTAAGAATCAATATTCATGTTCCAGAAGTCTGGTCCTGAAAATCTGAGAATAAAAAGAAAAAACCTCACATTTTTTTTCTAACTGGAGCTTTTACAACTATTCCACAGGGAGCCTGTTCTTACCCAGACATTTAATTGAACATGCACAGTCAGTCAGATTTCAGTGTGTCTGGAAAAAAATACACAAAGTCAACCAGGGCTTAGCCAACACTAGGAAACCTAATTAATTTCTAAATGAGAAATGATTTTATTTTCTCAGTCTGTAATTTGGAGTTGAATACCACGTAGCTTATAAAACTAGGTATCCAGGGTTGCTCAGCACAACCTGCCATAATGCCCTTTGCTTCAGAAAAGTTTTCTTCTCTTTCTTCCTAAGAAAAACCAATGGAGTTGTATTCTTAAAGTTGCTCTCTGTCTTTTAAGGCAGGTTCCCAGCTAGTAGTTTAGGATCATAATAATAACCTGTTACATTTATAGGGCACTTTAAGATTTCTGAAATGTCTTCTTTAGAAGATACTTGGAGCAAATGTTTTTATTTCCATTTTACTGAAGAGGAAGCTGAGGCTGATTGGATTTTAATTCTTTTGTTCTTGAAGATAAGTCCCAAAGGAATGGAAATAACTTGCCCAAGGTCACTTGGTGAGTGACAAAGGTTGTGCTATAATGCAAGTATACTAATTCAGACTCCAGGATTTGTTCTTCCCATGATTTGTTCTTCCCACTATACCCTATTGTCTTCTTTATGGGTTGACCACATGAAGAGGATTGTTTCTGGGCATCACATTTTAAGAATGATATTGACAAACTAGAGAATATTCCAAGGGAAGGGCAAGCAGGATAAGGAAAGATCTCGAATAATCTAGAGAAGAAAAGACTGGGATTGGGGGTGGGGTGGTAGTAAGAGGAGGGTGATTACAATTATCTTTAAGTATTTAGAAGACTGTTATGTGAAAGAGAAGTTAAAGTCAAGAACACCTGAATTCAAATCCTTTCTCAGTCACTTATTAGTTATGTTACCCTATGCAAATTCATCAACTTATCTCATTCTTAGTGTTGAGGATCAAATGAGATGGTGAATGTAAAGTACATTGTAACCTTTAAAGTGCTATAGAAATACTGTAATTATTGTTGTTGTTCTTTTTGGCTACAGTGAGAAGAATCTGAAACAAGAGGCAGAGGCTGTAAAGTTTGATATTAGAAAATACTTCTTTACAACTGGAGCTGTCCAGAGTAGAATGTCCTCTGAGGAGGGTTCTTCCTTCTCCTTGAAGTTCTTCAAGCTGTGGCTGGGTGATGACTTGCCAGGTTTGTTAAAGCGGGAATTCCTTTCATGAATGTTTTGGACTAGATGGAAGCTTCCCTTCTGACTATTACATTCTGTTATTCTAATTTTTTGCTCTTTTAGACTATCTCCCTTCCTTACCTAAACTGGAAATTCAGACGTTGCTCACTGGGCTAATTACTGCTTATCATCAAGAAAGCTTTAACCTATTCTATTTTTCTCTTCTGGGTTGGTTTGACCCTTCTTAGACAGCCCAGTGGCCCTCTACTCCTGAATGTTCAACATGTTAGTGCCAGACTTAGTGTGGATAGTCAACTGATTTTAATCCTTCTACCTTGTGCCACATTGGGATGAAATGTCTTCCTTCCATTCTCTAACTATCTTTGGATCCTGGCTTCTCACTGACTTTGTAGTCATCCTTTCCAGTTGACTGCACTCTTCACTCATTCTCCTCAATTCCCTGAAAGGGGTGGGGTTGGTCCTCCTAGCCACTTCCAGATTCTCTTTTAAACTCCATCACTTAGGGATCTCTTTATCTTTGAGATTAATGTAATTCCTATTTACCATTCAATTGTAATCCTGATAACTATTGTCTATAGACACTTTAGGCCACCTGCCCTCCTTTGATCTTCTTTCAATTAGAATCACAACCAAAATCCTGATAGCAGAGCTTCTTTCACCTAATAGCTCTCTCTCTTCCAATCAAAATCCTGATAGTTGTTGTCTATAGAACTCCAGGTCACTCCACTTCTTTTCATAGACAGTTTGGTACCTGGTTCACAATTTTTCTCTCTTCTCCAACACTTCCCTCATATTTACTCTCCCTCAAATACTCTAACTACTCAGTTCCTCCACCCACTCATTTTTTTAAAACCTTCTTTGCCACCCTATCTCAGCCACACATGAATTTGGTCATGATCTTGATCTTGCTATCACTCAAAAATGTACTACCTCCATGTTCAAGAATTCCAAAATCTCTTTATATGACTGTAATATATTGACTTTCCCTGTGCCTTTTCTTACCAAACCTATTTTTCTTCCATGCTGTGACCTCCAATACTTCTATGTCTCAAGTCACCTCCCCTGTACTTGACCCTGTTCTCTTTCTTCTGGTCTCTTACCTCTCTGACTGTTCCTTCTCAGTCTTCTTTTCTGGATCCTCATTCAAATCATGGCCTCTAACTACTGAGTGTTCCACAGGTTTCTGTCTTGTGCCATGTTTTTTCCTTCTGTGTTTCAATTGATGATCTCATTAGCTGCCATGGATTTATTTTGCCATCTCTATGTCACTGATTCTCAAATCTACCTATTCTACTTTAATCTCTCAAAATAATGCATTTTCAACAGTTCAGTCACCTTGAACTGGAGGTCCGAAAGATCCTAAATTCAACATGTCCAAAATTGAATTTCATTGTTTTTTCTCTCATCCTCTCATTTCCTTAATACTTGCCACCTAGATGTCATAGTGGATTCTGCACTGTTTTTCACATCCCCACATCTAGTCTGCCAGTTTCACTTTTGCTTCATCTCTTCAATATGTTCCCTTCTTTTCTTTGATACTACAGCTCTATGGTTCTGGTCTTTTTCACCTCATGACTAGATTATTGCAATAGTTTGCTGATGGCTCTGCCTGCCTCAAGTCTCTCCCCACTTGAATCTCCATTTAGCCACTGAAGTGATTTTCCTAAAGCACAGATCTGACTATGTCCTCCCTCTCTCCTTCACTAAATAAACTCCAGCAGCTCCTGATCACCTTTAGAATCAATGTGAAAACCCTCAAAAAAGGGTTGCTTAACCTTCAAAGTCCATCATAATACAGCTCCTCTTACCTTTCTTTTCTTTTCTTTTTTTTTTTTGTTTCAAGTTTTTGCAAGGCAAATGAAGTTAAGTGGCTTGCCCAAGGCCACACAGCTAGGTAATTATTAAGTGTCTGAGACTGGATTTGAACCCAGGTACTCCTGACTCTAGGACTGGTGTTCTGATCACTGTGCCACCTAGGCCCCCCCAGTTATGGACATTTTAAAAATTTGTCTGTCATGCTTAGAATGCTCTCCTTCCTCATCTCCACCTACCAGCTTCTCTTCCTTCCTTGATTCTTTGCTTTCTTGCTTCCTTTTTTATTTTCTTCTTTTCCTTTTTGTTTCCTTTTTTAAACCTACTTGCAGGTGCTCTACTCAAAGTAATATACATTTTGATCAATGAAACCTGGTAAGTTATATCTGATACCCCAGATAAATTTTTTTTTTTGACTTTGCAAAAGAGACCATTCCTTGCTTCATTGCTTTCTTCCTTGTCTTAATCATTGAATGGGCATTGACTCAGACAAAAAGAGACCAGTTAAAGACTTAGCTTAAAGACAACTTAAAAAACCCAAGGTCTCTCATTACATCTTGGGCCACCTCTAGTCATCCTGAGATATATCTGGCTAATGGACCTAGATGACTTTGGAGGAGAAAGTTAGACTGATGACTTTGCATAGTGCTCCTCTCCCACCACTTCCCCTTCCCCCCTTAAATCCAATCACTTAAATGTCTTGGCATAACATATGTTATGCTATGGTTCTCTTTGAGAATGAAGTACAAAGAACAATTCTAATGATGCAGATTTCCCTTCTGACACAATCTTTTAAATTCCTTAAAGGGCATGTCCAGAATTCAAACTTGCTAAGGACTGTTGTGAACCTGAATTTCTTTTAGTAACTTCAATAAGTATTTTTGCATCCTCGGAGATGAGTTTGTCTAAACTGAGAAGGTATGTACACTGATATTTATTGTGGAATACTTATCATTTTTCAAGACACCTTCACAAACAGTATTTATTTGGTCTTCTTAGCATTCCATGTTTTTAAGTAGGGAAAATACTTCTATCCGCATTTAAGAGATAGTAAAATTGGAGTGTGACAGGAGAAAGGTGTACTCTAGTGAGGTCATGGTCTAAAAGAAGGCTCTCAATGCTCAACCAAAATTTGGATTTGAAGATATTAGAACAAGTTTTAAATAACCTCATATCTAACATTCCTGATATTAAAAATTATACTTCCAAAACACTGTTGCTAAGTTGTTTTGAAAGGATATTAGGTTCCTCAACTTTAAATGGGGTAATAATACCTCTTTCCTTTTATGGACTATTTTCAGAATTATATGAAATTATGGATATGAAAGTGTTTTGATGACTAGTTAAATGTATAGTGATTGTTATAACCCACCATTTAAAATGGATTTTATTGTATTTATTTCATTCCAACAAACATTTATAATGTCCTTTCTTTGCATTGAAGATGCAAAATTTAAATGATATAATTCCTGCCTTTAAGGAGATTATTTTTTACAGAGGAGAGGTGAGGGCGAGGACAAGACATAAAATGAAGAAGAATGTAATGAGATCAAAGAAGAGATAATATAAAATGCTTTAAAAACATAGAAGAGAGAAGATCAGCATTTTAGCTTCTTTTTTCAATTGAATCCTTCCATTTATGACTGTAATTTCCACTAGCTTCACAGTTCAAGATAGGAATGTTGCCTAACCTAGGGCTCATAGGACTTAAGGCAGGAAGGCATGGATCTTAGGGATCATCTAATTGAACCCTGTAATTTAATACATGTGAAAACTCATTACTTGCATTTTTCTAAGGGATGCCTCAAGGTTTCTTCAATTGATTGAAAGCATTTAGATTAGAAAATACTGGAAATCCATATAAAGGCAGTTGTCTCTCTTTCCTGGTGCTTTCTACCAGAAGAAAAAAAGTGAATAGTTTTTGTAGGTAGTTAATCTAGTTTTTCAATTTGTGGAAGGTGGAACTTTGCTGAATAGATAAGTTTTAATTCACGGATACTCTAACAGTTGAATATCATGAGATTCCAAGTGTTTTTTCAATATTATGGTAGCAATTTTTTTTGGTTTTGTTTTTTTAGCTTTTTGCAAGGCAAACGGGGCTAAGTGGCTTGCCCAAGGCCACACAGCTAGGTAATTATCAAGTGTCTGAGACTGGATTTGAACTCAGGTACTCCTGACTCCAGGGCCGGTGCTTTATCCACTACACCACCTAGCTGCCCCTATTATGGGAGCAATTTAAATAAAAAACTATTGAATTAAATCCTAATTTTTTTTTGCTTAAGTTTACTATTGAGTGGCTGTGTGGATTTGCACAAATTGCCTCCCCCATGCCTCAGTTTATTTTCCAGAAAAATGGAGTTTTCTTCATAGGGTTACTACTTTCTTCATAGGTTACTGAGTAATATGTTCTAATTCAGCAAACATGGGATCTTTGCTGCTATGAATTAGACATTTTCATGAAATTGTCAAGAAGGGGATTCCTTTCAAGCTCTAAAACATAAAAGAGAGATGAGAGCTGGCTAATTGTGAAACAGAGAAATTCTGTGCATTATACAGTGACCTTGTTAGCTTCATTGTTGAAACCACTAAAATAGATTGTTTGGTATAATATCACATTATCTACTACAATAGTATTCATTTGCTCATTCAGCAAACATTTATTCAATTCCTAAAAGTTTTAATAATGTATTTTGTTTTTACATTGCAAACATTTTGGTCCTCTTTGAGAATGAAGGATAACAACCACTACCACCACAAACATTCACAATTATCTCTACTTTCTTGTAATAATAAAAAATTAAGCCAAACTTCCATTTAAGGTGACTTCATCTGAAAGTGCATGCAACATTCCACATTGACAATACTCACCCCCATTTAAAAAAATTAACAGACTTGTGTTTTCTCTTTCTTCCCACTCTATTGGAAAAAAAAAAGAAAAAAGAAAGACAAATTACTTGTAACAATCATGCAGTCAAACAAAGCAAATTCATTCATTGGTTGTATACAAAAATATATATGACTCATTCTACATCCTAAATTTGTGAGAAAGGAGTATGTCTCATCCAAGGTCATCCAGAATCACGGAAGGTAATTGCATTGATTTTACTTTTTACCAGCCTTCAAAATAGTTTATCTTTAATATGTTATTGTTATTGTATAAATTGTTCTCCTGACTCTGCTAATTTCATTCTTCATCAGTTCATATGTCTGCCAAATTGTTCATTTTTGTAATATTAGTTTGATGATATAAATTATTCTTCCAGTTGTTTTCACTTCACTCTCTATCAGTTCCCAAGTCTATCTCTGTCACTTTGAATTCATCTATTTCTTTAAGTCTTGCGGCACAATAGTACTCCATCACATTTACATAAAAGAACTTGTGAAGCTATTTATCTGTTGATGGGAGCATCCCTTTAGTCTCAGGATTTTTTTTTTTTTTGCAGCCACAAAAAGATTTGCTAATGACATATCTGTAAATATAAGATTTTTCCCCCTTTACTCTATTTCAGATTTTGACCTAGCAATGAATGGTATAGTTAGATCCAAGAAATGCATTATTTAGTAACATTTTGTGTATAATTTCAAATTTCTCTCCAGAATGATTGTACCCATTCACAGATCCACCAATAACAAATCAATATGTCTCTTTTTTATACCTCTTCATATATTTATGAGCAAACATGTACTAAGCACATACTATATGTAATGTATTTGCTAGGTGATGAGGGAAATATGAACAAAAATAAAACAAACACCTTTTAAAGACCCAAGAGTTTAGAAGGAGAAAGAACTGGTACATAGAGTTCCTCCCTCCAAATCTAGAAAAATTTGGTAGCTACCTACTAAATATTATTCACTTCTTTTCTTCTGAAAGGAAACACTTGGAGAGAGACAGAGATAAAGATAAAAGAAATTACAATAAGATGATTCCATTAGGACAGTTCAGTATACTAAGTACATGGCAAGTGGCAACATAAAGATCTCTTACTTTTAGAACAAGTTACACTTTTCAAGGCACGTTTACATACATTTTTTCATCTGATTTGCCCAATCAAATCCAATAAATGAATGAGTGAAAAAATATTTTTATTAATTTCTTACTAGGTTCAAAGCACTGTGCTAAGCCTGCAGATATAAATAGAAAAGTAAGCCAATTCCTATTCACAAGGTGTTTATATTTGAGTGGGGAAGACACTAGGAAAATTTTAGGGACAGTCCTGTCTAATCAGCATTTATTTGGTACCTTTTCTAGTGCACTGTCTGAAAAGTCAGGAGTACAAAGACAAAAACAAAACAAACATCTTAGCTTCCAATAAATTTCAGTTATTCTGGAGAGAGACATAGCTGTTCATTTGAGGAGGGAGAGAACAGTACAAACTGGGTGGGGGGAGCAAAAAGTGAAAAAAATCAAGAGGAAGAGGTCAAAACAAGTTTTCCAGAGGAGACAGCATATGAGCTGATTCTTGAAAGAAGTGAGAAAATCTAAGAGATGGGGATGGAGAGAGTATATTTCAGGCATGGAAAAAGAATGTGCAAAGATATAGGTGGAAGAAGATGCCAGATTTAGGGACATGCTGGTAGAACCATTTGACTGGATTATAGAGTTCATAGAGAGGAGCAATGTGCAATAAGTCTGGAAGAGGAAGCAGGGGCCAAAGTCCTTTAAATGCCAAATAGAGGTTAGAGAAGACACAATCATCTCTGACTTAAAGATGTGGAAACTGAACCACAGAGAGGATGTAAACTATCCAGACTTAAGGATAGTCTCTTTTACCCCATCTCAGGTTCTTTAGGAATACTAGAAAGATCTCATTTTATAAAATCTTTTTTATTGATATTTTTTTTGTTTTTTAAAATCATCTTAATTTCTTCTGTATAAGCTACCTTTCTATTTCCCAGGATTCAAAATTGCAAATGGAATCCAGTTTTGAATCTTCCTTTTTCATGCAATGAGCCATCCATTGCAACAAAATTTTTTTTTAAAGAAAGGGGAGCCCAGAAGCAGTTCAATGAAACCAATTAACTCACCAATTGTTTCTTATAGTATTTGCAACCATGTGCCCATAATTCTCCATCTCTGAAAACTGGAAAGAGAGAGGTACAACCAGGAGGATTTCATCATAACATGTTTCCCTAGTATATATCCTTTTCTGAGAAAAAAAAAAACTAGTAATGTCTTAGGAAGCAAAAATATTCAAGACAGGATTTATTTTTTCCTTGGAAAGAATGGAAAAAAATCATCATACACAGAGGTAAAGACTTTGATTTTTTCTGAGTTTTTTTTAAAGCCATTTAATAATTTAGAAGAAATAGATTTGTGGTATCAGAATACTTGGTGAATTTTCCCTTTTCAGACTGCTGACTTTGGATTCAAATGATTAGATCAGGGAGCTCTGCTTCTCTCAAATGTTTTCTTTCTCCATTTGAAGCTTTTTGCTGAACATTAAAACTATCTCCTTGGTGGTGAGAGAGGAGTTCTGTTTGGAAAGCCTGGATGAAAAAACCCTTCCCATATCAAGTGCTTGACATAGAGGGAAATAATAGCCAAATCGACATCAGGTGTCTCCAAAGACAGCTCACTGTGAAAAATGGAATGGTGGCTTTCAATTATTGTGGCTTGTGGCAGTGCCACTTTCCACACTGGCTTATACTTTTCACCAACCCTTCCTATCCCCCCCTCCAGTTCTAGAAGGAAAAAACATTTGTAAAAGACACCGAGAGGAATAGGACTTCATTAGCATTAATAGGATCCTTAGTTGCTTATTACCGAAACTAAATCACTTTTATGGGTAAATGCCTTTGAATACAGTACAATTTGTTTCTCTGTGTTGATCTTTCACAGCATTTATTCTGTTTTCCAAAAGAAAAGAAGAAAAGAATTGATACAATACTTTAAAATTCACAAAAATGTTTCCCTTACAGCAATCTTGTGAATGGGCAATGAAATTATTATTTTCTCCATTTTATAGTTGAGGAAACTGAGGCCAAAAGATATTAACTTTGCATTAGTTAGTTGCTTAGCAATTGGTGGTAGTGGGACTCAGGCCCATTGAGACTTTCTGAATCCTAGTCAAGAAAGGAAGAAGAATAAAGAAAAAAGGAAAAAAGAGTGATAAATAAGGCAAAACTAAAAGGAGAGAAGGAAACAATAATAATGTTAAGTGTTTTGCAGTTTATAAACAATTTATTTTTTCTTTTTTGATTTTCACAACTACTGAGGGAGGCAGAAAAGTGTTTATAGCCATTTTACAGATGAGGGCATGAAAAGTTCCCAAGTGATTTTTTAAAGGTTTACAGAACTAATATTTGGCAGAGATTATGTTAATGTAAATCTTTTGACTTACATATCTAGAATTTTCTAAAATAACACAACTTTTATTTATTTATTTTTTGATGTATATTTTTTCCTATTTTTATCATTTTTATTTAAAATTTTGACTTCCACATTCTATCTTTTCCTTCTCCCTCTCTAAGACAACAAGCAATCAGAAGTTTATACATGTGCAATTATGTAAAATATTTCCAAATTAGTCATTTTGTAGTAGGCTCAAAAAATTAAAGAAAGTGAAAACTATCATGTTTCAGTCTGTATTTAATAAGTATCACTTTTCTCTCTAGAAACAAATAGTATGCCTCATCATTACTGCTTTGGGATTGACTTGTATTTCAGAGAACAACCCTTATTCACAGTTTTTCAGCAAACAATATTGCCATTACTGTGTACAACATTCTCCTAATTCTGTTTCACCATCCATCAGTTCATGTTAAGTCTTTCCACGTTTTTCCTAAAATCATCCTGTTTGTCATTTCTTATAGCACAAGAGTATTTCAATATAGTTATACACTACCAATTTTTTAAGCATTCCCCAAAGTGACTTGCCCAAGGTCACACAGGTAATTATTAAGTGTCTGAGGTCAGATTTGAACTCAGGTCCTCCTGACTCCAGGACTGATAATCTCTCCACTGTGCCACCTAGCTGCCCCCTTTACCCCTTTTTTGAATGTGTTTGGGATATAGACCTAGCTGTGGTATTGCAGGATCACAGGGTATGCACAGTTTTATAGCCCTTTGGGCACAGTTCCAAATTGTGCTCCAGAATGGTTAAATCAATCCACAATTCTACTAACTGTGTATTTAGTCTCCCAGTTTTCCCACATCCCCTCCACAACTAATATTTTCCTTTTTTTTTGTCATATTAACCAATCTCATAGGTATGAGGTGGTGCCTCAGAGTTGTTTTAATTTGCATTTCTCAGATCAATAGTGATTTAGAACACTTTTTGGAATGGTTATAGATAACTTTGAAACCAGCCTATTCATAGACTTTGATTATTTATCAATTGGAGAATGATTTGAATTTTTTATAAATTTGTACTAATATGCCATCATATCATTTGAAAAGAGTGAGAGTTTTGTTTCCTTCAGTTTCTTTTTCTTCTTCTTATTGTTTTACAGTTTTCCCAGAAGTTTTGGTCAAATAATGAGTTTTTGTTCCAACAATTCGCATTTTTTGGATTATCAAACACTAGAGTACTATTGCCATTTACTAGATTGTAATTTGTACCTAATCTATTTCACATTTTCACTCTTTTTCTTAGCCAGTATCAGATTGTTTTGATAATTACTGCTTTATAATTCAGTTTGAGATCTGGTACAGCTAAACTATCTTCTTTCAAATTTTTTTCCATTGATTCCCTTGATATCCTTGAGCTTTTGTTCTTGCAGATGAATTTTGTTATTATTTTTCTAACTCTATAAAATATTTTTAATAGTTTGATTGGTATGGCAGTGTATAAATAAATTTAGATAGAATTGTTATTTTTATTACATTGATTCAACCTACCCATCAGCAATTAATGTTTTTCCAATTGTTTAGTTCTGACTTTATTTGTGTAAAAAGTGTTTTATAGTTGTGTTCATATGGTTCCTGTGTTTGCCTTGGCAGATAGACCCTAAAGTATTTTATCTTGTCTACAGATATTATAAATGAAATTTCTCTTTCTATCTCTTGTTGTTGTACTTTTTTGTGATATATAGAAATGCTGATAATTTACATTCTTCAAGTCTGCTAAAGTTGCAAATTATTTCAAGCAAATTTTTAGTTGATTCTCTAGTATACCATCGTATCATTTGCAAAGAGAGTTTGTTTCTTCATTTCCTGTTCTAATTCTTTCAATTTCTTTTTCTTCTCTTATTGCCCAAGTTAAAATTTCTAATGCAATATTGAATAATAGTGTTGATTATGGTCATTCTTGTTTTATCCCTGTTCTTATTGGTAAGGCTTCTAGGTAGTCTCCTTTATAGATAATGCTTGTGCATGATTTGAACTCAGGTCCTCCTGACTCCAGGGCTTGTGCTCTACCCATTGTGGCACCTAGTTGCCCCTAACTCTTGTATAATCTTGACTGTAACTCCATGATATTTGAATGGTGGGTTTTGGTCTGCTTATAATACCTTCTTCTTGATCTGTGAGCTTTGGAATTTGGCTATGATATTCCTGGGATTTTTAATTTTGGATTGGCATTTAGATGTTGATTAGTAGATTATTTCAATTTCTATTTTTCCCTCTGATTCTACTATATCAGGGTAGTTTTCTTTGATAATTTCTGGAAAGGCATTGTCCAGGTTCCTCCCCAACCCTCCCCTCCCCCTCCCCTCGCCTCTTCTCTTCTTGATGCTCTATGATAGCTTTCCATAGTCAAGTTTTTTTTTGTTTTTGTTCCCCCCCCCCAATTTTTCTTCCCTTTTTGTGACTTAGTGTTTTTATGTGAGAACTGGACTCAGGCTTGCACTGTCCCAAGCATTTTGTGCTGTAACACTGGGTCTTATTGGTTGTTTTCACTGGACTTTAGGGCTTACTTGCCTACTTTCTCTGGAGAATAGGCTTCCCTTCTGGCTTGTACTGGGATGGGGAGCTCCCTGTTAGCTCCTCTTGGGTGTGAGGTTTAATTGCTATCCTCCTGGGATGGGGCTTTGCTCTGGATTGCTAAGTAAGGTAAGAGAGTCTTCCTGACGGTTGGCCTTGGAGGAGGGATCTTCTTGTTGGTCTACTCAATGAGTGGGGCACTGCTGCTAGGTTGTTTTGGAAATAGGATCTTTCTGCTGGTAGGCTTCATGAGCAGGATCTTGCTGTTCACCAGTCTTAGGGTAGGGCTTCACTACTGGTCAGCAGTGGGGTCAAGGCCAGACTGGTGATTTGTGTTGGGTTGGGGTTGCTGGGGTATGGCATTGTTGAGCTGCACACTTGATAAAGGGGCTTTTGGTTTGGTGAAGTCCTGGTAGATTGCACCAGTTTAGAGCCTCCTGCTCTGAGGCTGGTTGCTGCTGCTATTGCTATTGGACCTCATGACCCTTCTATCCAGTGAGAGAGACTTTTTTTGTTGGGCTGGTAACTGTTTCCCTACTCCCAGATTAATTATGGGGTGGTTTTATAGTTGTTTTGGAGGGGAATTTGGGAAGGGTTGAGGTGGTTTATTTCAGACTCTGCCATCTTGGCACTGGAAGTATGACACCTTTAAAATGAGAACAGTATAGAATTTTTATATTTATTCTTGGTTATCCTTTAGCTTCCCTAGATTTTCTTCATTTTAATTCCCTGGTGAGAAAATTATCCTTGCCAATGTAGATCTGCACCTGCTTGGCAACTTTTAGTCTTAAAGAGTTGCCTACATAACAATCAGTTTAGGGATTTGCTCAGGATCATATAGCTGGCATATGTCATAGACTTTAACCTAGATCATCCTGGTCTTGAGAGATCCTTTCTATTTACTACATCACTACCTCTCCTGTTTCCCTCTTCATATAGTTTTAGAGCTGTCTTTAAATCTCCCAGGAGTCCAGTGCCCTCTTCTAACCCCTAGATATTCATTCCCCAACCCCCTTATCCACATTGAAGTTCAGCAGTATGTCTGTCTCCAGACATTCTCAAAATCTCTTCTTTCACATCAAAACTAACCTACATGCGTTGTTCCTATCACGCCGGATCCTACTATTATCCCTTCAAATCTTCTGAAGATTGGTTTCAAAAATAAGGTTTGTTGGAATCCTGAGACTGGGGAGACCTAGATTCTAGTCCTGATTTTGCTACTTTAAGCTATGTAATCTTGTATAAGTCACTTTAACCTTTAGACCTTATTTTCTTCATTTGCCAGATAAGGGGTTTGGAATATGATTTCTAGTGTCCCAGCTCAAGTATAGCTAATAAGGAATTTTTAATCAATGTCTTCTCCCAAGAGAAACAGGGTGATGTAGTTGAGAGGCAGTAGATTTGGAGTCAAGAATCCTGCCTCTGTCACTTACTAGCTGTGTTGCTAGGTAAGTCATTTAACCTTATCTATTTTTCCTTATCTATAAAATGAGGGCAGTGGATTTTATGACCTATAATTCTTCTAACTTTAAATCAACAATCTCCCAAAATAGGGTCCTTCCACCACATTACAGGGTCTCTCAGATTGCATTTACATTTCCAGATTTACTTTTATCTGTGTGAGCCACTTAGTGAGTGAGTTGCCTTATCTTTCAATTGATCTATCAGTTTCATCTATCTCACCAGGACATAAGAACTTCTTGGAAGTGTTTTGAAAAATGAGAAGAGCAGTCCAAAGGTCAAGAAGTAGGATGCTGATTTTTATAATCATTTGAATTAGTATGTGGACAATTAAAGCAGAAATAATTAGGATATGAACTCTTTGAAAGGAAGAATAGCTTAAAGTTCTTCTGTAAGTTATCATCATCATCATCATCATCATCATCATCATCATTAGTAAAAAAAACTAGCTGCAATGAATTTTCACCCCAAATGATAAGTTCTGATGTCTTTTGTCATCATTTTGAGCTAATAGGAGTGTGTTCTACATTCATTTCCTCCTATGGTGATAGTGAAAGGATATGGATTTTCTCATCAATTTTATTTTAAAAAACTCATTTTTAATAATTTGGCCAAATAGAGTGATAACAGTCCTAGATCTAGGGCTGATGGGAATGGAGTAATTTCATGGTTTCCTTAATGATTTCATAACCACCTCAGGCTGTCAATGGGAAATCTGGCTGACAGCCAAGCTCACCTGGTCTTATAGCTTCTGTGGGGTTGGGATTTGGCATTTGTGAAACCTAGCTTTCTCTACCCATTGTGCATTCTTCTGTTTCCTCCCCTATAGACTATTTAGTCATTGTGCTTCATACCAGGGTCTTCCTAAAATAAGGGATGACTTTGGGCTTGTCAGAGAAGAAAGAAAGGGGTCTCATAGGGATGGGAGAAGAAGGTTCTAGTACAAGGTGATTAAAAATAAAAGACCTATGCATGTAAGAGCTGGAGCTTGGAGTAAGGGATGGAATGGGTTCAAAGTCAGGAAGACCCAGGTTTAAGATATATTCTGACACATATTGACATGTGACCTGGAGCAAGTCATACAACCTCTTAGATGTCTAGTTATTTCTTTCTGATTATACATTGCAGAAATTACAGTGGTTCAAGGAATTTCTTCACTCATGGAATTACAATTTCAATACGCTGATGCATGTATATGTAAACACACAGACAACACATGCATATACATATACAAGGCACATATGTATACAGTGCATGCACATACATGTAAAATATGTAAATGTATACTACATGTATATATGCCTGTGTATACATGTATAGGTGTAGATATGTGCACATATCTTCATATGTATTTACAGTGTGATTCACCCTGAACCTGAACCCCTTTAGAAATAGTTCTGCCAAGAGGTTTGCGTTCCATGTTGAAGAAGTAGAAGGGGAAAACAGAAATAAAGAGGCACATCTTGCCTTTTTGGTTGCCAGTCTTGGTGAGGGGGAGAGAGTGTTGAAGGGGACAAGCCCAGCTGCAAATAAACCTTCTTTTTTGCTTCTCTTTCATTGCTTCCTCCATTTCTACCTTCTCCCTTTCCCTTGTGTAGATGCATTCTGTCCCAATGCAGAACCAAAAGAAATTGTGGGTGTGTCCTGGGCAAAGATTAAAAGTGATACCCTTACAGTGACAAAGTATGAGACAATGGGAAAAGAAGCAGTTTATTTGTTTGTTTGCTTGATTTTTTTATGGATTTTATTTATTTTGAGTTTTACAATTTTTCCCCTAATCTTACTTCCCTCCCCCCAACCCCCACAGAAGGCAATTTGTCAGTTTTTACATTGTTTTCATTGGTATATATTGATCCAAATTGAGTGTTATGAGAGAGAAATCATATCCTTAAGGAAGAAACATAAAGTATAAGACATAGCAAGATCAGACAATAAGATATCAATTTTTTTCCTCTAAATTTAAAGTAATAGTCCTTGGTCTTTGTTCAAACTCCACAGTTGTTTCTCTGGATACAGATGGTATTCTCCATTGCAGAGAGCCCCAAATTGTCCCTGATTGTTGCACTGATGGAATGAGCGAGTCCATCAAGGTTTATCATTGCCCCCATGTTTCTGTTAGGGTATATAGTGTTTTTCTCATTCTGCTCATCTCACTCAGCATCAGTTCATGCAAATCCTTCCAGTCTTCCCTGAATTCCCATCCCTCTTGGTTTCTAATATAACAATAGTCTTCCATGACATACATATTCCATAGTTTGAAGCAGTTTATTTTGGTGAATGCAGTACTACTCTGATTTTGCATTGCTAATGGAGACACCACCATTTCAGCTTGGTCCAACTCGCTTTAAAAAAATCAAATGTTTTATCTATTATCATTCATTCATACATATATTAATTCATTCATCTATCCATTTGAAACAATAAAGATTTACTGAATAGTGTTGTGAAGAAGAATAAAAGTTTTTGTTTTCTGGGATGTTAAAATCTTGTTGGAGAAAGGTCATCAATAAGTTTCCTTCTTTGGTGGGGCTATCCTTTGAGATGCTGGGTACTCTTTCCATCACAGGAAATCGCACTCCCTCCATGCTTCAGCTGTGTAATTACTATCCATTTCTTTCCATAAATCCTCCATACAGGAGCCTACTCATGCTCAAGTTTTTCCCCTGGCTCTTATTCAGCACAGTAGGGGCTCAATGAAAGGGATTTTTTAAATTTTGACTTGATTTGGCTATCTTGTTAATAAGATACTATTCTAGCTGAGTCTAACTCTATTTAGAAAAATGTTGTTGTTGATTTAAATCTTAATATACACTTAGGATCATAGATTTAGATCAGAAAGGCCCATAAAAGTCCAATTTCCTCATTTTTAGGTGAGGAAACTGAGATCCAGAGACCTTAAGTATCTTGCTCAGGCACCCACAGCTAGTAATTGTTTGAGGTCTTCCTGACCAGTGTATTAAACAGAGTACCGGGTCTGAAGTCAGGAATATAGTTCAAGTCAGATACTTCCTAGCTTTGAGACCCTGGGCAAGTCATTTAAGCATTGTTTGACTCAGTTTCTTATCAGTAAAACGGAGACACGCTGAAAAGGAAATGACAAATCACTACAGTATCTTTGTCAAGAAAACTTCATGGTAAGACCATAGGTTCACTAAAAGTTAGACATGTTTGAATAACAACAGTCTCCTGACTTCAAAATGTCTCTCTTTTGAGTCTGCTATTCACAGTTGACTGTATACATTTCCTCCTCCCTTTCTATCCTTCTTGCTATCAAGGCTACCCTTTGCCATTTGGTAGAGATCTGATGAACTCATTCTCAGTAAGAGATACATCACTTAATATGTCTGATCTCCCAGTGAGTATGATGTTCATGAAGGATGATGTGAATCCAAGGATTGAAACTAAATCTAGAATGTTGGCATTAAAATTAGGTAATTTTAGGCACCTGAGGTAGATCTATAAGGGAGAATTTTTTTGTTTATTTTTTCTTTTCATTTTTTTTTTGTGGGGAAGGCAGATGGGGAAAGCTTTCTCTTCTCTCAAATTACAGTAATGGAACCCACTCTGCCTTCCAAAAAAGGTTATTATTGATAGTGAGATAGGAAGTCATGAAATCATGAAATATAAGTTGCAGAAGGGCCCTTAAAGGCCTTCTGAAATGTCTACTCCCTTCATTTTACAGATAAGGACACAGAGGCCCAGAGAGCAAAAAAGTTTGCCTAAGGTCACGTAGAGATAAAAGGTAGGACCAGAATCTAGACTCCTAGCCCCCAATTAAGTATTCTTTCTACTTAAATACTATTTGAGCTTTTGCCCTGTAAACTTTAGGGGCAACCTGAAATTTTTGTGCATTCAGTGAGGGAGGAAGCAACTATGGGAAGGGTTTCTAGCGACTTTGTTCTAGCCTTGTGAAATTTGCTTCCTAAATTTTAAGGATGTACCCCTTACCCCCTTTCTCCCCAAAGTACTTTCCCTTGTCACTTGGTTGCTGGGACCCAATCTTTAAAAAATAGGGGGGGGGGGGAGCTCAAATATATTTATACATGGCTACTATGTAACCACAGAGAAAGAATGTGGTTTTGAGGATAACCAGTTCTCAGTGGACCAGAAACAAAATTATGAACAATTACAAACAAAATTATCTTCACGCTGGAGAAAACCTAAGGAGCCCTCTGTTTAGATGTGGGAATAGAGAATAATTCCTCCCTTGTAATAATATCCCAGGAATTGGTCATCCGTTCTTCTTTCTATTTGAAGTCAAGGGGAATCCTCCTCTTTGCTTCCTGAAGCAACCTATTTTTCTTTGCCATAGCTCTAATCCTAATTTACTCTACTGAATTCAGTCCTGGTATTCCTGATATCAAATCTCCATTTGCCTCTTTGTTGTTCTCATTATTCCTCACTCCCCATGCTCCATTGCTCTTTGTTCTGCTTTCTGGAGCCAATATCTCGAGTTGAAGATAGCTCTGACATCTCCTCATCTTAAAGGCAGCTAGGTGGTGTAGTGGATGGAGAACTGAACCTAGAATCAGAAAGACTTAAATTCAAAGTGGCCTCAATTTTTTTTTATAAGGCATTGGGATTAAGTGACTTGCCTAAGGTCACACAGTTAGGTAATTGTTAAGTGTATGAGGCTGGATTTGAACTCAGATCCTCCTGATTCTAGAGCCAGTGCTCTATCCACTGCACTACCTAGCTGGCCCGGCTTCAACATTTACTAGTCCATGTGACCCTCTGTGAATTGGCTAGCCTCACTTTCCTCATTCATAAAAATGAGTAAAGTAATATTATTTATCTCCCAGGGTTATTGAAACATTGTAGAAGCATTTATTAAAGGCTAGTATGTCACCATGGAGATAATAAAAAGAGATAATATTTGTAAAATGCTCAGCATCAAGGCTGGCACTTAGTGTCCTTCATTCATCTTCTTAGTTTTCTTTTTTTCAGATTAAATATTTCCAGTTCCTTTGAATTTGAGGCCCTTCATCAAATTTGTTGGAAAGTTCATTTGGACAATCTCTCTTTTATCAGTAGCCTACCTAGTCTGTGACTTCTGGAACTCAACACAATACTCCAGAGGTAGTCTGATCAAGTCAGAGTATGGTAGGATGATCCTGGACATTGCCTCTTGAATGCAATTCAAGTCTGCTTTAGTCTTCTTGGAAAGCTTTCTTCTTCCCAAGTTCTTTCCTGAGTCTCCCAGTTGTTAAGGTAAACCCAAGCCTAGTATCATGCATATTGATGATGTTGCAATATTGACTCATATTGATACAGGAAAACAGACTGTGCCTTTCCATTTTATATTTTGAGATTGTTTTTTTTAAAATATTTTTTCCAAATACATGAAAAAGATAGTTTTGAACATTTTTCCTTTTGTAAGCTTTTGAGTTTCACATTTTTCTACCATTCTTCCTTCCCTCCCCCTTCCCCCATGGAATGAACAAGCTTATATAATTTGTATGTGTAAAATTGTGTTTAACATATTTCCATAATAGTTATATTATTAGATATTTATGAAGAGGAATTAGAACTAAGGGGAAAATATGAGAAAGAAAAAACATAAAATAAACTTTAAAAAGCAAACATTAGTATGTTTTGCTCTGTATTCAGACTCCTTAGTTGTTTTCCTCTGGATGTGATTGGTTCTTGATCTCAGGATTGTACTTGATTACTGAACTGCTGAGAGGAGCTGCATTCATCATAGCTGATTATCTCACAATGTTGCTATAAATGTGTATAATGTTCTCTTGATACTACTCACTTCACTCAGCATCTGTTCATGTAAGTTTGTCCAGGCATTTCTAAAGTTTGACCACTCATTATTTCTTACAGAACAATAGTACTCTATCACATTAATATACCATAGTTTGTTCAGCCATTCCTCAATTGATGGTCATCCCCTCAGTTTCCAATTCTTTCCCATCACAAAAGAACAGTTATTAATATTTTTGTACATGGGGGTCCTTTTCCCCCTTTAATAATCACCTTGGGAATTAGACCTAGTGTTGGATCAAAGGGCAGGCACAGTTTTATTGCACTCCAGAATGGCTGGATCAGTTCACAACTGTGAGGTTGATTTTTGAACCTGTTGAGACTTTACATTGTGGAATTTATATTACTAGCTTTGCCCATTGATTAACCTGTGAAAAAATGGTGTCTTTCATGCTCAGTGTTAGCAGTCTCCCCAGCGTGTTAGTAATCTCTTTGCACCATTTCCAAATTTTCTAAATGTGCCGAATCATTTATAAAACTGTTAAACTGTAGAGATCTCTGGGATCTCCTTTCAAGTTAATATTAAGGTGTTAATGACTATTTTTGGATTACTTTCTCTTTGGGAAGGGCAGGTCTTCAGGTCAGGACCTGCTTAGCTTGGTCCCTAGAAAGTCTTTCTATTTTTTTTTTAGTGGGGTATTATAAGTATGAAGGATCTCACAGACTCCCTTTCCCTCCCATGCTTTCATGGGAAAAGTATTTGTCTATATTTTGTAAACAAGAGAACAATTGTACTAGTTTAAAAAAAGAAACCCTGTGATCTGGAGGTGAGTTGAATTGTTTTCTTACCACAGGATGGGAAAAAAAGAGGAACATTTTCGAATGAGTCTCAGAAAAATGTTTCCTCTGATTTAGAAATGTGAATGTTCATCTAATGCTTATTAATATTTTTTCTTGGGTCATGGACAGAGTTATTATACAAAGAAATTGTTTTCCTTAAAAATATTTGAATTCATATCTGCTTCATCTCAATCTTTCCTCTGGTACTATGGTCACCTGGAAATCTTCCACTTCTCAGACTAAGACAAAGGGTGGCACATGAGTGCTGCCCATGATGTCCTGGGGTTGTTGGTGGTGGGGGAAGGGAACCTGCACCTATGGGAACAATGGCAAGGATAGTGGTAGTCAGGAACCTTGGATCCTTCAGGGTTCTCAGATGGGGCCAGTGGGAGGAGCACTAAACTGGTGTCAGTTCCTGCCACTGATGAGTTGTGTGATGTCAGGTAGGTCACTTTCCTACTCTGGGCCTCAGTTTCTTCATCTGTAAAATGAGAATTTTAACTTAATGATATGATTCCAGTGGTGTAGGGATCATAATGAATAGAAGGAAACACACATTTATTAGGCACTTTTTATGTACCAGATCCTGCTAAGTGCTTTACAAAAAAAGCATCTCATTTGGAGTTTATTTAGATACCCATGGAAGTAGATATTCTTATCATTCTTATTATTCCTATTTTATAATTGAGGAAACTGAGGCAGAGGTGAAGTGACTTGTCTACAATCATACAGCTAATAAGTGCTTGAGGCCATTTTGGAACTCAGATCTTCCTGACTCTATGTTCAGTATACTATCCACTGCCCCATCTAGCTAACCTGGCATTCTTATTAGCACAATATCTCAGAAGAATTCAACATTTCTGTTTTATTTTTGTTTGTGTCTTTCTCTTAAGCTATGCATGGGACGTTTGTGATTCTATTGCCGCTCAGCCTGATCCTGATGGTCTTTGGAGGAATGACAGGATTTATAAGCATCCTTGCCAGAGCCTATCTTCTTCTCCTTATGACTGGAATGCTTTTCCTTTTTGGAGGTACTCTACTAATTCTCTTTGGGGTTCAAAAATTATAAGAAATAACCATATAGAAACATGAACCTTGGGCCAAGAGCAGAATTTTCTATATTTCCTTTGGGCCTTCCAAATGGATAAATTTCAAAGCATTTGTTCTGAATCCACAGTAAGAAGCACCAAGTATGTGCTCATTCCATAAGTCTTTGCAAAAACTGTTCTTCCATGCTTAAGAATGCACTCCCTCCCTTTTGCTTCTAGATAGAATTTCTAGCTTCTTTCAATGCTAGGCTTAAATTTCTATTTAAACTCTTTCCTAATTATCACTTCCCTTTAGTTATGACCTCTCAACCTAGAATTATTTTTATACATTTTGTAAATAATTACATATCCTATCATGTCTCCCAAGAGAATAAAAAAAAAACTGTTAAGGAAGAAAATCTCTATGTTTTTGTCTCAGTTCCATTCATTTTGTCTTTATACTTTAATACTTCATATATAGTAGATACTTTATAGATTCTTGTTGAATGAATACCCATTTTGCTCTTCAAATCCAAAAATAGCAATTCTTGTAGTTCTTAAATTTTCCTGTTGTGAGTGGCACATGAGAAAACCAGCTGTTCCTAGTATGATCCATGTAACTTTGCAATATATTTTCTTTCCTTGGGCTGGCTAGGAAATTGAAGACCCAGTATTATGTGGCCATTTCTGTCCCTATGTCATTGGAGAGAGTGGTGGACATGAGAGAATGATAATTTTTTTAGCCTTTCAGGAACCACTTGACAGTTACAATCATTTTATAGTAAATCTTGTCAAATTAGAGAAAAATTTAAATTAGCAAAAAATCCAATTTCTATTAGACAAGAAGTCAATTTTCTTATATTCATTAGAACTAATCAGTGGACAAATTTTAGGAATTAAAACCAAAAGGAAGGAGCAGAAGATAAGAGTTATGATTGAGGGAACCTAAATGTCTTAATTTTAAGGAAATGCCTTGAAGGAAAGTCATTTTTTTTAAAGAGCTCATAAGGAAAACAATTAGAAATGTGGATTTGGAAACAAAAAGAGAACAAATATTACCCACACCAATGAGACAGAGGGCTTCAATGTATTCTCCATACATTTTGTGGGGATAAATCAACCTTTGTTTGCACATTTCCAAATTGCATTTGTTGGGGTAGTAGGCCAAACCTTTACAAGTAAGAATTTAGGGAATTGATGTTTATTTGTGGATACCTCTTATTAATTATGTTAGGGGAGTGGTCAGATCGAGGGGAGGACTCAGGACTGCTTAAAGATCATCATGTTCATAGGAGGGGACATAAATGTGTGTGTGTGTGTGTGTGTGTGTGTGTGTGTGTGTGTATCTTTGTATGTCTTTGAGTGTGTGTCAGTGGAGCACAGGTTAAGTTAACAAATTAGTCAGCAAGTATTTATTAATCACCTACTATGTGCCAGTTACTCTGCAAAGTCCAGAAAGATGCACAGTCTCTTTTGTGGAGTAAAGCCTTGGAGATGGTGATGTGGATTTCTCCAGTTTGGAACCAGATTTCTTAGTTTTTTTAGACAGACAGAAAGACAGAGATACAAATACACACAGAAGGAGGAGGAAGAGATTGGAGAGAGGGGAAGGGGGAGAAAGACAGAGAGACAGAGACACATACAGAGAGAGAGAGAGAGAGAGAGAGAGAGAGAGAGAGAGAGAGAGAGAGATTTCCATTTCTTTTGGGTGGGTCAAAGACCTATCTCTCCAGGGAATGGGGAAAGCAATGAACTTAATAGGAGCTAATTTTTGTTCAAAGCTGGGTTTCCACCAGGTGAGTTGGAGCAAGATCATCTTGACTCCTAAAAACCGACAGCTAAATGTTAAATATTAAAAGGTGTATTTGTACATCTTAGAAAAACAGCAAAATTAAGGCTTTGTTGTCTAGATATAAAAAAGTGATAGAAAAATATCAATAATGCAGATTAAACTTCTTTTTATCCTTCTGAAAGTTATTTAATATTTACCAGTCCACCTCCTTGCCTTGCCAATTAATCAAATTTCCTTTAAAAAATAAGCAAAAAATTTTATTTTTAAAATACCCCTTTTTCTTAGAGGACAGAGTCCAGAGACAGTATTTTAAACTACAAGTAAATATATTTTTTAATATTTGTAGAGAAAATGAACAGTAGATTTTTAATATACATCTACATGAAGATAAGTTAAAAGAACTGGGGATGTTTAGTTTGGAGAAGAGTCTTGAGGAACATAATACTGCTTTTGAATATTTGAAAAGCTATATTTCTTTTTTTTTAGATTTTTCAAGGCAATGGGGTTAAGTGGCTTGCCCAAGGCCACATGGCTAGGTAATTATTAAGTGTCTGAGGTCGGATTTGAACCTAGGTACTCCTGACTCCAAGGCTGATGCTCTATTCACTGAGCCACCTAGCTGCCCTGAAAGGCTATATTTCTAAGAAGGATAAGGCTTACTCTATTAGGTCCTAGTGGGACCTAGGTTTAGATTTAGGAAAAAAGGGTGAAAATTGTTAAGAGGCACATTTTGCAATAATATCAAGAAAAATTTTCTCATTATTAGATCTAAAAGTAAAGTGAGTTTTCTTGAGAGGTAGTAGATTTTTCCCTCCTTGGAGATATTCAGGCAGAGGAGGAATGACAATTTGTTGGGCGCATTATGAAAGTAATTTTTTTGGGGGGGGGTAGATAGGTTGGACTAGATTGCACCTCAGGTTTTGTCCAACTCTGAGACTTTGAGACTATAATTCTTTTTTTTAAATCTGTTTTTATTTAGCCTTGGTGACACTTGCTGGAATTAGTGTCTACATTGCCTACTCAGCAGCAGCTTTCCAAGAAGCAGTCTGCCTCCTAGAAAAGAAGGATCTCCTGGACCAGGTGGACATCAGGTTCGGATGGTCCTTGGCTCTTGGCTGGATCTCCTTCATCTCGGAACTCTTCACTGGGGCAGCATTCCTACTGGCAGCAAGAGTGATTGGCTTGAAACGGAGACAGGACCAAGCAATATGAAAGGGTCACTGCAGGTTGAGTCTTGACCCTGGAGAGAGTTGGCCCTAGAATGAAGTTGGAGGGAGGCACTTTCCTAAAGCTAAGGCCAAGGCTATGCATTGGTTTTTGAATCCACTGATGGGATATGCTATGGTTTCCTATTCCTAAAAGATATTCAGGAATGTTTGCAAGGAAGCTCCATTTCCCAATGGATTTCTATTATGCCTTGAACACTGACTCATTAGAGTTGTGATATGTGCCACTCTTACTGTTGTATTCACTATTTATCTGTGTGTGCATTTGTGTAGGCAGGAGTAGAGTTCATTTCTTGTGTATTAACCAGCAAATTTAATGAAATACAGTATGGTTTGGTCTTTGAGTGAAGACCTTATAGATCTCAGGCTCAGATACACTTGTCTTTTTCCATTATGTTTCACGAAATTCATAAAATTCCTTGCCTGCCAATTGCATTTATAGTTTCTATCTGAAATGCAGATATTAAAATTTTAAATATACCCAATTTTAGCATACTTAATATAAAATATCAGAACTTAAAAGCCTGGTGATTTCAGGGGTGAATTCACCTTAAAAAATTCATTTTGTTCATTATAGTATTTTAAGAGAGATATTTAAGTTTACTATATTTAAGATTAAAATTCTATCTACACAGTTCTGATTTTATTGACTTCTTTTTATTACCACATCTAATGCACATAAAGTGAGGTATACCTGTTATTCAGAGGGACTTTAATGATAATAGAAAGTGCAATGGTTTCTGTGTTTCAGATAAGAAACACCAGTCCCTGGTGAAATAGCTATACTGCTCCTGGTTGGGTGCTGCTATTCTGACTGGTGTCATTATATATTGAAATCTTGGAGGAAGAGTAACTTTCTCTAACAGATAATTTTTTTTTCTCAATAGACAATCCTCTTTATATTTCCAGGCAATGAAATTTTGATAAAAGTTGTCCCTTACTGATAGTACTACCCAAATTCTTTGGAAGCAAATGGCAACTCTTTTTCTGGGATAGGAAATACGTCACCTGAATACTGTTTAGTATAGATTTACTCTGTCTTCTGGGACAGGAATTCTTAACCTTTGTTGAATCATGGACTCCTCTGGCAATCTGGTGAAAACTGTGGACTTCTCAGAATAATGTTTTTAAATTTATAAAACAAAGTTCAGAAAGGAAACAAAAAATTAATTAAAATAAAGTTATATACAATATATATGTACACACATACACATACATTTATTTCCCATCTAGTTCATAGGAAATCTAAAGAGTCCATAGATGATGATGATGATGTCATGGAACTCTTACTCTAGGAGAAAAAGATAAAAGAAAATAAAATATTACATTTCTTGTGTCTAGACAGGATGGTACAAGTGCCATCAATAAATATGCTACTACCTTGAAAGTTCATATAGGAAGTAGATTGAAGAGCTCCAGTGTCTGATAACCAAGCATTGTGGTCTGGAAGAGTTTCCTTATGCCTATCCTTGATCTTTCCTGTTATAATTCAAGTCCATTTTTTTCATGCCTTACAATCTGGACCTTAGGTTGTTTTTTTTTAAACAGAGGTACCCTGAATTATTACAAGTAAATTATGGAAAATTGTTTTCAATAGCAGTATGGTCATCAAATAATATAAAATGTAACAATCCTGAAGATAAGTTAGAATAGAAATGTATAAATGCAACTGAGGATGATATATAGATTCCCTTGTTTTCTATGCCACTTGAGAAGACTGGAGCAAATTTCTGTTGATCATATGAAAAAACTTCAAGTAATTTCCTATACTTTCGCTAAAACCACTCTTGAGAACTGAGTGCTCTGAAGTCTAAGTTTGTGTTTTTTAAAAGTTTCATGTCATAATTATCAGCAATTTTGCAATGAAAAAGGAAGAAAATTCAGCAACCACAATTAGAAAGCAAGAATAATAAGTAAATACTTAGTAAGAATAATAAGGAAAAAATTTGAGAAAAAGCAAGGAAAAACAATTAGTAAAGCAAAAGGCATTGAGATATCAAGGAAAAATTACTGGATTTGAAATTAGAGGACCTATCTTAAATTTTGATTTATTCTACTTGCTACTTGTGTTACCTTGGACAGAGTTGCTAAACCTCTTTGAGTCTTAGTTTTCTATCTATAAGAAGAAGGGTATTGGATTAGATGTCCTCTAATGACCTTTCCAGCTCTAAATTTATGATGCTATGACCCACAAAATCCCTTCTGTCTAGTTTGTGATTCTATGATCAGAAGAATAATAAGCAGACTCATAACAAATTAATACTACACTATTTTGTTTTTAATTTAAATATGATGTGTTAGCTTATATCATGTTTCATATCTGGGTCAGAGGTGTTTCCCTATGGAAGTATTAATTGATCTTTGATATATTCAACACTGGGCAACTAGGTGACAAAGTGGATAGTGTCAGGCCTGGAATCAGTAAAACTTATTTTCCTGAATTCAAATCTGACCTCAGACACTGTGTAACCCTGGGCAAGTTACTTAACCTTATTTGCTTCAGGTTCCTCATCTGTAAAATGAGCTGGGAAAGGCAATGTCAAACCTCTCCAGTATCTTTGCCAAGAGAATCCTAAATGGGATCATGAAGAATTGACCATTACTGAACAAAAACAGCTACTCAACTAGTTTTATTAGTGATCTTGCACACATTTTCATGTTTTCTAATCAAGACAGCAGCTATTATATTATTGCACAATCATTTTATTTGGAGCATAAAAAGAAGAGCATTTCTGCATTAAGACTGTAATAAATTTGTGTTTTTTCTCATGTGCATCTTAGCTGACTTTGCTATAAGCCCCTAAGAAAGAGGGTTGCTAATTATGATTTTTAGTTGTAATCTGGCCAAACTTTCCTTTTATTTGAAATGAGGATTTGTTGATACTTTGAAGTCTCTTCTGTCTCTGATATTTTATGTCATCAAACTGATTTACATGACACTATAGTTAGCTGTATTTATATCTAGAGTTATAAGTCTGACCCTCATAGAGGAAAATGACATACCTGGCCCATTTTTCAGTAGGGACAAGTAATTCAAATTGTGTCCCCAGGAGTGGCAACAAAATTCATTTAGTCATCTTCATTCTTGCTTAGTCTTTTTTTGTGGCTAATGGGACCATCTGCCATACTGTAGTCAGCCAGGAAATAGTTTTTCTTGGTCCAAGTCTGTTGGTCTCTATGGGGACTGAATTTATGACTTAGGCTTCATTAACATCTTGTTTTATCCAACTTGGCTTCAGACATTTTGACATTTATTAAATTCTCACATGTGTAAATGATTCTGTTTTCTTTTTCCTTTTTTTTTCATTGTCTCTCACCCTGGGGTGATGATTGAAAGGTTGGAATCAAGTCAGAGAAATCTTACTATGTAGGACTGCTTTCCAGGCTGCCCTAAGGGTAGCCTGAGTCTACCAATATTCTACTCAACACCTGGTGTCTTGGAAAGTGGATTATCTTTCCTTACCCTCTTATCATGGAAAATGGGAGTAATTTTTAACACCTGTTTATGGTTTAGATGTACAGAAAAACCACAAGGTTTAGGATGTTAGATATCATCTGATCCAATATATTCATTTTAATGTTGGAGAAACAGGCCAAGAAATTGAAAGGGATCTGTCCAAAGTCATATAGTAAAGTGTTGTGAAATTTGGAAATTAATAGGTGAACCTCATGGGGAATTCAGATGAACTTTCAAAATCTCTTCTAATCTATGTTTCTATTAACTAAACTTGTTTCAATATATCCAGAGGGAGAGGGTTGGATGCGTTGAGTTTTTCCAGTCCCATACCAACTCCATGATTCAGAGTTCTTAATTAGGGTGTTTTATTTTTTCTTCTTTTATGCCCTACAAAATGTGAAGTTTCCCTATTTCTAACTCCTTCTGCCCAATGAGAAGCTTCTACTTCTACTAGTGGATCCCTGGTATTGTTCTGTTTCCTCTTTTCTTTACTCCTCTTTCTGATATAGGCCATGAAGACTGGGGAATAGGTTGAGGAGGTAGTCTCACCTCCTCACTTCAAGGTGTTTACAAAGTTAGCAAAACATAACTTGCATTTGCTTACCAAAAAAAAATCCCTCAGTTTCATCCCAAATACAGTAAAGACTTGTCCAGAAAATGGAGAATGGATTTGGGATTAGGGACCTATTCCCTAAAAGATCACTATCTAACTTCTAGAGTTTGATGGGAACTCATCATTTTAAATAGGAGGAAGGAAATAATCATTTACTATGTCCCAGACCCTGTGCTAAAGTGCTCTTACAAATATCTCATTCAATCCTCATTTAATTGGGTTGACTAGGTGGCATAGTGGATGAAAAACAAACCTGGAATCAGGAGGACATGAGTTCAAATATGACCTCAGTCAGTTGACTCTTACTTAATTGATTGTCTCACAACTAGGATCATCTGCAGTCATCCTGAGTCATACATACTTGGCCACTGAACCCAGATGCCTCTGGAGGAGAAAGTGAGGCTGGTGACATAGCACAGCACCCCCATCATCGTCATGATGTTGTGGTCTTCTTTGAGAATGAAGGACAAACATAATCATCATTTAATTCTCATGATAATTCTGTCAGATAGGTACTATTATCCCCATTTAACAGTTGAGGAAACTGAGGCAGACAGCAGTTAAGTGACTTGCCCAGGGTCATACAGCTAATAAATATCTGTGACTGAATTTGAACTTAGGTCTTCTTGACTCCAGACCTAGGGCTCTATCCATTGTACCACTTCTGCCTCTACTAGGTTTTTTTTTCTTCCCATCTATGAGATTGTACTTTCTCATATACCAAAATCTGTGCAGTGTCAGTTGAATGTATATATTTCTGTGAGATGTACCTGTTTGATGATTGCATTCTTAGTCAATACTAGTAAACAGCTCTTGCCAATAACCTACAGTCTTTGGGGAGAAATGGGGGCATGATCCTTTCTCCTCTTCCAGGTCTTTTAATTGTCCTTTCCCCTCTGTTAACCTCTTAGCAGTGACCTTATTTTAGGGATAGAACCCTCAACCAAGATCCTAGAGGAGCCTGAAGCCTACTAAGTAGTAACTGGGCTGTTCTTTGTTCCCTTTGCCACCTAAATCTCACCCACAATCAAGGAGCTTTGATGACATGGAAGACAAAGCATAGGGTTAAAATTTTTAGGTCATCCCAGCAGAGATGGAGGTGGGGGGGAGGTTCAAGTAAGAGTCCAATGAGGGGAAATCTACTTATGGGTCTTTCATACTTTTTAATTTCCTTGAACACTTTACCAGAAACTGTTGTGTTGTGACAGAGCACAGAATATGCTTCTCTCTCTCTCTCTCTCTCTCTCTCTCTCTCTCTCTCTCTCTCTCTCTCTGTTTTAAACAATGAGTTTTGAAGGAAGGTAGAAATTCTAAAAGAAAGAAGTGAAAGGGAATGTTTTTCAGGTTTGGAAAATAGCCTGTGCAAAATTATGGTGAGATTTAATGGACTATTTTCTATACCAATGGTTTTCCCAATTGCAGCGAGCTATATCATTTCCTATACCCCTCTATGCTCCTACCCCAAAATCACCTGGAAATTCATATCAATCATTCATATCAAATTTGATCAAATTTAAAGTTGCCTGACTTCACAGCCTGGCCCCTACCTGTCTTTCTAGTCTTTTTACACTTATCCCTCTACACACAATCTATGATTTAGCAACATTAGTCTCCATTCTAGTCCCAACACCTCCAGTGCTTTGGTTTCCCTGACTTCCTTCAAGACTCAGTTCAAATATTTACCTTCTGCAAGAGGTCTTTCCTAGTCCCCCCTCCCTCCTTATCTTTTCTCCAAGATACTCTCCCATCTACTCTGATACCTACCCTGAAATCTTATTTGTATATAGTTATTTGAATGTTGTGACCCCAATTAGAATGTGAGCTGTTGAGAGCCGTACCTTTCTTTATATACCCAGCCCTTGGCACAGTGCCTAGCTTATGGGAAGTATTAAATAAATGCTTGTTGACTGGCTTTCCTGAGGATTTGGAGAAGAGTGAAAGGTATATGCATAGAAAAATAAAATGGACAAAACTATTTGATAATTTAGATAGTATATAGGATCAAAGAATGTAGAACTGAAAGGGCTCATTTTCTAATCCCTTTGTTTTAGAGATATAAGGGCATGTTTCCCAGGCACTTTTCAGTCATTCTTTAACTCAGAGGCAGCATTCAGACTCCGAAGTATAAGGGGTGTAAAGAGGTCAGAGAAATTGGGTTTTAAGAAATGGTGAAGATTACATAGAGACATTGATAAGAAGATAGAAAAATGGCGCCACTCTTTGTCTTCAGACATAGTAGTCAGATAGAGCAGCAGCCTTGGAGTCAGAAGTCTGACTTCAAATCTGCCCTCTTTTACTAGTTGTATGATTTTTGGGCAAGTTACTTAACCTCAGTTTCCTCATTTGTCAAATACAATCACCTACCTCCCAGGATTATTCTAGGATCAAATGAAGCAAAATTTGCCAAACTTGGTGATAATATTTGTCCTTCATTCTTGAAGAAGACCATGATATCTGGGAGGTAATGCCATGACAAGTACATGAATTGGATTTGAGTGAGGACTGTGCTAAATCACCAGCCTCACTTTCTTCTCCAGAGGCATCTGAGTTCAGTGGCTGACCATGGCTCAGGACAACTAGAGATGACCCTGGATGTAAGGCAGTCAAGGTTAAGTGACTTGTCCAAGGTCACACAACTAGTGTCAAGTTATCTGAAGTAAAATTTGAACTCAGATCCTCTTGATTCCAGAACTGGTGCTCTGTTCACTGTGCCACATAGCTGTCCCACATTTGTCAAACACAACACAATGAATGGCACATAGTAGGCATTTAAGTACCTGCTAAAAAACCCCTGTTTTAAATAAAATGCACAAAGGACAAGGAGCACCTTCAGTCTCTGGAGAATTGATCCATTGGTGTTTTCTTTTCTTACTCCTTTTCAAAGCACAAACAGCATAGTGCATTCCCAAGATCCTAAGGGAGTAGATAGACCAATACCGGAGATGCTGAGGGATGAAGATGCTTAATGATATGTGACAGTTGAATAATGGAATGAGTGGTCTTTGCTGCCACCTGATGGGCATGTTGTGTAACTAGAGCAATAAAATTACCTATTTATTGGTCCATTGTCTGCTTACATAGCTATAGGTGCTGTTTGGAGGACAAAGAAATTTAATTTACAAGTTTCATCTTAAAATAGCTTTGCAGTCTAATTAAAGAGAGAAAAGTAGGGTTAAAAGGCAATTGTTCAGCCAGAGGAAAGAGGCTGTGAAGGATGGGCAGAATTTGGGTGAAGGCTGTGAAGGATGAGGCACAGAAGAGTGGTCAGAGGAACGGGTTAGGCAACACCAAAGAATTTATGGAAATTGTTCAGATTCTTGGAATGCTGATTCAGTGGTTTCATGTTTTTGAAATTTTATTTCCTTTGTACTTCTATGTGGGAGCAGTGGGAGAGATTTTATGGGAGACATTAGAGTAAAGTGTAGGTAGCCTGGATCCTACTAATTTCATGTTTAAAGGGGAATTAGCTTCCTGGGTAAGAAATAATGTGCCCTTATATAATAATGATGATGATGAAGGATTTTGAATTTGATGTTTATAAATGCTGGAGAGCACTTCTTTGAACATGGTCTTCAAATCTGGTCCCCTTCCTTTTCACATTCCCAATGTGATCACCCCAGTTCTGGCCTTTGTTACTTTTTGTCTAGCCCTGTTTTCTCATTTCTACTTTCCCCATCACTCCCTAGATACCCTAATGCCAGATCAGTTTTTCCAACGTTTAACTTTGGATGAATTACTTTTCTGCTCAAAAACAACAGCAGCTCTCCCCATTTGTTTATGTAATAAAGCTCAAATATCTTAGCCCTCTATAATCTACATTCCTCTTGACTTTTCAGCCTTGTCTCACATTATTTAATACAGTACTCATTATACTGCAGCAAAACTGGGGATTCCCTATCCTTCGTATACATGCTTTCTTGTCTCCTCTATCTCTAGGGTTCTCATCTATCCCTGAATAATGGTGTAATAGAGGACCAGGATTCTGGGCTGGGAAGAGGAGTGAGGTATGGGGGTTTGAAAAGGGATCAGAGCAAGAAGGGTCAGTCATTTTGATCCACCAATGTGAGGAACCTGGATTCAGAGAAGAGCATGAGATTTGGGGAAGTGTGAGGTGGTGGATGGGAACTAGGAATCTGTGGGCTTAGAAATTGGAGAAGTTTGAAGTATGCCATATTTCCCCATGTATAAGATGCTCCCCTGTATGAGATGTACCTTAATTTTGGAGCTCAAAATTTGAAAAAAATGTATTAATAAAGTTATTGAACTCAAGTTTTATTCATCATAAAATTCTTACAACTCCTCATCACTGTCAAAACTCCCATCCATTAGCTTGTCCTCATCTGTGTTTGATGACGAATCATTGTCTCAGCAAAGACTCTAATTGCTCTCCTGTCTGTGCTCTGGTGTGTGGTTGACCACAAGCACTCCCTGGGCAAGTCTGGTGTGTGGACTCATAATTAGTCCATTCTGTTTCATAAACCTGAAGTTTGTATCCTCCTTTGAAATCAGTCACTTCTTTTTCTTCAGCAATTCTTACCTCCTGCTGTGGACACAGTAATTCCAATTGCCCTTTGCTCCTCAATCCATCTCTTCAATTCCCTCTCGAAATCAGGGCATTTGACTGCATTGCCTCTCATGGTCTTCTTCTGTCAGGGCATTTTCGGTAGGGATTTTTCTTCCCGTAGCCAGTTTCAGATTGTTTTCTCAGTTGGAGGAAGACCAAACTGATGTTCAGCACCGCAATCTCCATTCACTTCTGCAAACTTTGAATTTGAATTCAGCCCTGGATGAAAATCTTTTCTCGAGTCATTTCTGGGCAGAAAGTGGCAAAACGTAATCTAATAAACAGGTAACAAATGCAAAACAATGAGCACAAAGACATCAAGCTCGAAAAAACAGGAAATGCAAGTGAAAAAATCTACAACCACTGTATAAGATGCACCCAGTTTTTAGACCCCAAATTTTTTGGAAAAAGTTTCTTCTTATACATGGGGAAATATGGTACTTGTTGACTCCAACACTGTCTCTATGTAATTTATGAACAACATGTTTCTTTTAAAATCACCCACTCCTGTCCTGACAACACACACACACACACACACACACACACACACACACACACACACACACAAACACACAGTTTTTCTTGTACCTTCTCTCCCTTTGTGTCTCTCCTTCCTCTTCTATTTCTTACTGTAGAATGAAAATGTGTTTGTGTGTGTGTGTGTGTGTGTGTGTGTGTGTGTGTGTGTGTGTGTGTGTAGGAAGAAGCATGATAGGACTGTTCCATGGAAAAATACTGGCTCATAGTTAGAGGATGGGATTCAAATCCAGCCTCCAACATTATCTATGTGACTTTGGAAAAGTCATTTAACTTCAGTGGGAATTAGACTAGATGACTTTTGAGGTTCCTTTAAGCTCTGAAAAATAAATCCTAAATCCTAAATTGCTGGATGTCTTTTCCAGAGACATGGCCTCACATCCTTTGCCCTTCTTTGTCTTTGTACCCACCCTTCTCCTGACTTGTGTTTTGCTAAAAATAGTTACCATTTATATTAACCATAAGGTCAACAAAGCATGTTTTCTTCAGCCCTTATAGAACAAGAGAACAACCCAGAGGCACTGCTTCTTACCAAGAATTTCTCCACATCATATCCTCTGGCCGTGATATTACACAGCTGGAATTCTGCAAATACTAGGTCCCGGTGAACATTTCCAAAGGATTAATAATTCTCGCCTTATTTCAACAACAGTCTGCTCTTTTTCAAATATTTACAAGTGAATCTACTCTCTCAAACATATGGCAAGGAGACAGAGAGCTAGCAAGAGAGGAGAAGGTGGACTCCCCCAACATGGGGGAGTCATTTAATTTCCAGAACACTTCGGGATCTAATGAATCAGCACCAGAAAAAAGCCTTTGGGGTCATAATTTTTTTTTTCCTATGATAGATGCTTCCCATTTGGAGAAGTAGGTGGGAGAGTGGAAGTAATCAGGCTCTGCAAAATCAGACACTGTGAGACCTATACAAAAAATGATGAGTTTAATGGGGAAGGGGGTGGATTTCTTGACAAATTCAACTCCCCAGAGGCAGTTGAAGCCTCTTTCCCTTCAGGAGCAGATGGCATAAATGACGGTTCCATTCTCAAACCTTCTGGTTTCTTACCTGAACATAATAAGTGGGAAGTTTTGAGGGAAAGGAAGTAAGAAGAGGGTAAGAAGTGGGGAATTTTATAGTTTCAGATCTCCTGGTTGGCAGGGGTATTAGACTCCAGAGGGCTCTCTCTCTCTCTCTCTCTCTCTCTCTCTCTCTCTCTCTCTCTCTCTCTCTCCACCCCCTTCTCCCTTCCCCCTCTATCCCCCTCTTCTTTCTCTATCTCTATCTCTGTCTCTTCTCTATCTCTGTCTCTCTCTTGTCTTTTTTCTACCTCTTTGTCTCTCTGTCTCTAATTTTCTGTCTCCTTGTCTCTTTCTGTCTCATTGTCTGTCTTTTTATCTCTCTGTCTCTATCTCTATGTCTCTCTATTTATGACTCTCTCTCTCTCTTTCCCCCTCCTCCCTCCCTCCCCACATATTCTTTTTCCCTTCCTGAGATCAAAGGCTACTTCATTTTTTTCATTTGTATGTCCCATGCCTCGAATAATGCCTGTCATATATTAGCTATTTTACAAATGCTTGTTGACTGAGTCACAAACTTGCTGGACCTTCATCAATAAAGGGTTGTTTTCTTTTTTTAGGCAGAGGAGAAACTACCTGAATATGCCCTACCTTCCATGGTGTTTGGAGACCAGGTCAATAAGTCAATAAACATTTATCTACTTTGTGCCAGGTACATATAATGGGAGGGATATATGTATGTATGAGTGTGGGGGTTGAGCACAAAGAAAGACAAGACAGTCCTTGTTTTCTTAGGGGCTCACAGTCTTAATTTCCTCCCATTTGAGAGACATTTAGAGACAAATATAATTACTGTCTTCTTCATTTATTATACCCTTTCATGTCTGTCTATTCTTACTCACATTTTCACTTACTTTCTTTTTTGAGGGTAGGGTGAAGACAATTGGGGTTACATGACTTGCCCAGGGTCACACAAGTAGTTAGAGTCTCAGACTGGATTGAACACAGATCCTTCTAACTCCAGGGCTCTCACTACTAACTCTATTCACCTAGCTACTCTTCTACTTAGCTTCTAAAAGTCACTTTATATGGTCAGCTCAGCAAGCATTTATTAAGTGCTTACTGTCTGCCAGACATAATGCTATAGATTCAGAGAGAAAAACTTTGAGTTATGAGTAAGGAGACTTGGGCTCAAGCCTCAACCTCCATTGACTCCAATGATCCTTTACCACCAAGCTGGGACAATTTCCTCTACCCAGCTCAAGCTCTTATACCATATTTCTTGCTGTCATGACTTTGTCTCAAAGGTCCATCTTCCTTCCTTCCTGGTACTTCTGTTCTGGTCTCACTTTTCTGGCTTTCTAAGCTTGACTCTATATTTTACTAGTTCAGTTGTATATCGTGTTTGGCATTCAAATCCCTCGTCTTGCCCTCTTGCCTTATCACAACTCATGTCTTACCAAACTTCAACCCTAGTAAACATCATCATTGAACCCTTGTGGATGGGAGCCTCAGTCAAATCATTGACATCTCATCTGATTCTTATGCCTAGTAGCCTCTCTTCTTCCTCTTCCCCTCCCAGTCCTTTTGATTTGATCTTTTCACTTCTCCTTGTGCCCCAACTCCACTAAATGCTTAGACCAATCTCCCTTATTTTGCTAATGCTCCTCTATCATCCCCATCCACATCAACCTTGATTCTCCTGAGTTCCTATCAGGTTCTGCCCTTCTTTTCCATTGTGACTTTTGGAATATCCATTCCATTATTAACAAACTTCTGGTCTTCTTAGATCTATTTTTAAAAAACTCAATGCATATTTTTGTACTCACAGAAACTTAGCTCCTCATGCTCTGACTTGTCTTATGTTGTCTCCTCCTCTCACCTTTCCCTTCATTTCCTTACACACACTTTACATTTTATACACTGGGCCAGAGAGTAAGACAAATTTGTTGTTTCTAATCTAGATCTAGTTGATATGGTGCTGGCCCTATAGCTAGGAAGACCTGAGTTCAAATCTGGGATCAGAGATTCTAAGTTACTTGACTTCTGTATGCCTCAATTTCCTCATCTGTAAAATGGAGATAATAATATTTATTTTATCTCCCAAGGTTATTGTGAGCATTAGTTGAGATAATATTTAAATATCAGGCACATAGTAGGCATGTCAATACTTGTTTCTTTTTTTCCTTCCTTCTTTCCTTACCACTATTTTCAAACTTTCTCTATCCCAACAAACATTCCTCTCTGAACATTGAGAATGCAACTTTGATGGACTGGCCATGCAGTTTGGGTGCTAAATGTATGCTCTAAAAGACTGTTTTATAGAGAGCTCACATAAGGCAAGGGTTCACATGAAAGCAATGAAGAAGAAGTAATTCAAGGATGCTTTGAAGATGTATCTGAAGAACTTTAGCATCAATTGGGAGATATGAGATTTCCTGGAACAGGTGTATCTAACTTGGAGTGTCTGCATTAAAGAAGGTATTTTATGAGCAAGGCAGAGTTTCATTATCACAAAGTAAATGTGAAATGCACCTGTCTAGAGACATCTCTATCTCAAATGTTCAAATGGACACTTTCTACCTGACCTGTGATAGAATCATCTGAACTCATATTGGACTAATCAACTACTGTATCCTGACCCCAATATCATGATATCATTTGGTCCTCTATGAATTTGAAAGACGAACAAAAATATTCATATTTCCTATGTAGATCCTGATAGACATGATATATTGTACCCTAGGTCATTCCCCCTCTTAAGGTATTTAATATATGATTCATCATCATTGTTTCTGCTTCTACAGGTTGATGTATCCATAAATGCTTTCCCAATTCCTTATTCTCTTCAAGTCCCATGATTGTACCTTCATTTTATTTCAGCCACACATAGGGATGAAGTTTCAGGTTCTTCTTCCCCCCAAAATATCTCACCTCCATGGACTAGAACTCTAAAATTTGCCCATCTGATCATAATCTCTTATCTTTTTTGCTTCTCCTCATGCCCCAACCCCCTGAAACCAATTATTTGCTCTCACTATGATCATCATTCACATCACTCCTCTGCCTTCTCAAGTCATCACTTCAGTTCTGGCTTCACTTTCCTGGCTTTCTAACCTTGGCTCTATATTTAACTGGTTCAGTTGTGCATTGTATTTAACATTCAAATTTCCTTCTTTTCCTAGATTGAAAGGACAGGGGCTACTCATGCTAGATCTCACCGTACATTGGAAGATTTGACCATGTTTACTGATTTGGCTGATTTGTTGGTCCTGTTGTTCCCAGGGTGGGGGTAGTATAATTCTCCAAAATGAAGTTGTCCTTCTTGCCTTATCATGACTCATACTTTGCCAAAATTTCAACCCTGGTTTACACCATTACCTGCCTTCTTCATGTTCTTTAACCAGTTTTGGAGGAAGTCTAACAATGGTACTTCCTGGATCCTTTATAGATTTATGTTATCTAATCTCAACTGAACATTTACTGCTTAGTAACAATCCTTTTAGTCTTCTCCAGTTGATTTTCTATTAAAATCCCCACAGCAGCTGTTCTAAACTTTTCCCTCTCCTGAAACTTTTTAGATTACTCATCCACTCCCTCTTAGCAAAGAACTTTGCCTTCTATTCTTTTGAGAAAATAGAGGCCATCTGTTCCCTCTTTTTTACTTATTCTGTTTTCTTTCTTTTATCTTTCTTTCTATCATCTTTTTTATCTACTATCTTTCTTTATTTTTATCTATCCATCCATCCATTCATCCTCCTTCCTTTCTTCTTTTCTCTTTCTCCCTCCCTCCCTCCCTCCCTCCCTTCTTTCTTTCTTTCTTTCTTTCTTCCTTTCTTTCTTTCTTTCTTTCTTTCTTTCTTTCTTTCTTTCTTTCTTTCTTTCTTTCTTTCTTTCTTTCTTTCTTCTTTCTTTCTTTTTTCTCTTTCTTTCTTTCTTTCTTTCTTTCTTCTTTCTTTCTTTCTTTTTTCTCTCTCTTCCTTCAAATAGGTCTTCTTTCCTAGGTTGGAAGGACAGGGGCTACTCATGACATATCTCATCATCCTTTGGAAGTTTTGGCCAGGATTGGTGACCTGGGTCAGTTTGCTTTTCCTTAGGCAACTGGTTGGTCCTCCTATTCCCAGGGCTGGCAAGGGTAGGTGGGGGTGGTGGTGGAGAGTGTTATCCAAGATGAAGCTGAATTTTTTTTTCTGAACATCTGATATGCATAGCTTACTAGAGCCTAGAACTCCTGCAAACAAGAATTCTATCAGCCTTATCCTGCAAGGTAGTTGAAGATTACCAAGTATGCATTTTAACACACACTTTTACTTTATTTAATGTTTTTATAATCTTTCACTGTCATCCTTATTCTTTCCTTCTTGGCTCTACTCCTTGATGAAAAGGTGATCTTTCTCTTTGTCAACACCATTCCCCTTACTAGTCCATTCCCCTTACTAGTTCCAATGATCTCATCCCTTTTTTATCTCCTCTGGTAGCTTGCTACTTTACTCATCCTTCTCTCCCTCTTTTTAATTCCCACTTTCTTCCTATCTCCTGGTTCCCTCCCTGCTGCCTACAAACTAGGTCTCTGTTATTACATAGGAAACAAACAAAACAACCACTTCACTTTACTTTTTTTTTTCTACCAAGATATTGTACTGACTTTCCTCTTTAACGAGTTCTTGGAAAAAGCATTCTATGTTTGTTGCTCCTATTTTGCCTCTTGCCAATTAACCCTCTGCAATCTGACTTCTAGATTGACTGCTTAAAAAAAGTACTGAAACATTTTTTTACTCAACAGCCATTTTCCCCTCAAACACTCAAAGTAATCTCTCCTCCTGCAACGTGTATTTCCCTCAAACAATCTATTGATTGTTAACAGAAAGGAAAGCTATGTCCAGTAACTTTGGTTGTATGGTACTAAAAACAACTTTGTTTTTGACCAAAGCTTTGCTACATCTCCATATTGACTTTATTTAGATTGTAATAGTCATTGCCACATTTTCCCCACAGCCTCCACTATACTCTCAGATAAAGGACTATTGAATGTGGGTTCTCATTTTCAGAGGCAGTAAAGCTAAATTATAAATCAAAAGAAAGAAGGCATACTATTTTAATACTGAAATGAAATAAAACATTCTTTTTTTCTAAGCAGAAAACCATGCCCCATATTTTGTTTTATTTTCAAAAATTTACTGGTGCTTTTCATTTTCCAACTTATCTTTTCTCCAATAAAATCATCACTTATAACAGAACAGTATAAAGCAGCTAGGTGGTACAGTGAGAAAATAGAGACCATCTATTTCCTCTTTTTCCCTTATTCTGCTTTTTTTTTAAAAGAATAGGTCTCCCCATATTTCCTAGGTTGAAAGGGCAGGGGATGCTTATGACAGATCTCACCATCCATTGGGAGCTTTATCCAGGATTACTGATCTGGTTTGACTCTCCTTAGGCAACCAGTTGTTCCTCATGTTCTTGGAAGGGGTCTCCAAAATGAAGCACCAGCCCTCAGGTCAGGAAGATCTGAGTTCAAATCCAGCCTCAGACACTTACTAGCTTTGTGACCCTGGGTCAAAAAGTGACTTAACCTTGGTTGCCTCAAAAAAAAAGAAATGAAGGAATAAAGAAAAAAGCAGTGTGGTACCATGAACAGCACATTTACAACCTGTCACTTTGAACAAATCACCCAACATTTTGGGCCCTCAACTGTCAAAATGAGGGAGGTAAGTCTAGATGAATTTTCAAGCTATAGATAAATGATGGGAAAATAGATAAATAAAACCCAGAGATACTACAACAGCCTCAGATAGCATGTAAATCTTCTGCACCTTTGTCCACCAAGAAAAGGGAAATAAGTTCCATTTGTATTTTCTAGGTCAATGATTGCACACACTTTCTAACAGAAACAAAAATGATTTCTAGGAAACCATTGTAAACCAAAATTATGTCTGTATATTTCCTAAAACCACTTTCTTACATTGCTGCCTTTCATTGAAATATGGAGGCAAACTTGTGGAGCAAGAATTAGTTTTATTACTTTAATAAGAATAGCAGGAATAAGTTTGTCAACTTAACATTACAAACTCCACTTTGTTCCAAGCTTCCATTTTGTTATTGTGTTAGCCTGAGTAAGTTTTTTCAATAATAAGACAAAATATCTGAATCCTCTTATAGGATAGACCACGAAGAGAAAACTATTAAAGCAACTTTATCAGTAATTTATATGATAAACTACCAAACCATGTAGTAAACAAAATAGGAATGACCATAGCTAAAACATATAAGAAACTTGTCAGGCAGGTGCTTTAGCCTTTGGGGATCCTGGGCTAAGATGGAACTTGGTGCCCAGGTTTCCTGAATTCAGGGCTTAAATATCCCCATATTCATTTGAGAAGAATGCAGATTGGTAGAAACTTGCTGAATGATCCTAGAAGGCAGCTGATTTCTGACTGGGCAGAGAAGAAACCTTGTTATGAATATTGCTGTGAAAGAGGTTTGCTAGATAGACTTCTAAGTCTCAAGAGGATGTTGTTTCAACATTTAGACTGATAAAGTTTGCTCACATGCATTGAGAAATCTAAGTCTAGTTAATGTTTCAATCCTACTAGTTAGTATAAATAATAGTCATTAGACTCTAAAGGTGCATCAAGTGTTATAACCTGGGTTCTTCAAGGTTGATTTAGCTGAATATAATCTCTGGCCAGTATTACCAAGCTAAAAAGTCTTAAGTGCAATCCTAGTGACACACTCTTGATGATGGTAGAAGATAAAACCAGGAGCAAAGGGTGGAAGTTGGAAAAAGACAAATCTAGCCTTGATGTCAAGAGAAGTTTCTCAATAATTATAGTGGCCCTCAAAATGGAATGTCTTATGTGAGATCCTGGTATAGCAGGGCAACTCTGAGCAGAGAAAGATTATAGTCTCTCTTTTGTAGTGGAAACAAATCTTGTAATTTTTTTTCTGTTTGTTAACATAACTTCCCCTTCTGTATTGGCTTTTGCAAATCCTATTTCACTGTAAACCTGGCAACAGATATCCCCTATGTTTCCCTGTGCCTTTAATCCTATACCACTGTGGACTTAACAGTAGTTGGACACATGCCTGACCTTGGCCACTTTCCACTCATTGTTGGGGGTAAGCAGAGTAGATGATATTCATGGGCAGTTAGATGCTTCTCACATGCAGTAGATACTACCTTACATCAGATTTTAACCACTCCTTAAATGCTACCCTATTTCTCCCACCTTAGAAGTATACTTAAAGAGGATCTGGCCCTCCCTCTTTTTTCTATGTGACTCAACAAGGTAGCAGCAGACTGTCCAGTTTCTTTTCCCCTTTCTTTTTTCCGTGCTGGATTCATGTGATTACAGCTCCTTGTAGCTGAATCCATGTTTGATCTAAGCCCAGTCCCCATCTTGTGACAGCTTCTTTTCGCCTTCCTTTTTTCTTTCTTAACTGTCTTTGCTATTCTCCCCAGTTGTATTTACTTTGCTTAATCTATCTTCTTAAAAACTCACCATTTACCTTGATAAAGAACCAAACTTGTGAACATTTTGTAGTAACATGTACTTTTGCAGCAACCTGCATTAAATTGAATTAAAGTATATCACTTTTCTTACCCTCTGGAGTCAGAGAGTCTGATGATTTCATCATCCAAAAGGAATCACAGCTTTCTCTCTTTGATTTCTCCATCCCAGTTGCTCTGGTAGTAATAGAATATTTATAGAGTTAGAATTGGAAAGGATCTCAGAGATCATCTAGTTGAAGCCTTTCATTGTATAATTGAGCAAAGTGAGGTCCAGAGATGTACTCCACATAAGTCATTAGAATCAAAAGATAAAATATGATCTCAAGGTCTTTGATTCCAGACCCAGGGTGAGTTTTCTGGATTACCACTTCTCAGGCTTATGGTAGAGAGGGTTTTTTTTTGTGAGGTATGGCTTATTGATGGCATATGAGGTCTCTTAAAATTCAGAAATTCTATGATCCCATGCAGTTATAGGGAGGTAAGATCAACTTCTCAATTGCTAGATAATAAGAAATGAAGTAAGTCAGTCAAGAAGCATTTATTAAGCACTTACTATGTGGCAGGTATATTTCCAGTGCTAACTGCTCAAGGAGCTTACATCATAATGGGGGAAGACAACAGTGGTGGGATTCAATCAGTTTGCAGTGGTTCAGCAGAACTGATTCCTAATTTTATGTTGAGTTTGGTGAACAGGTTGTTAATTTATTTGAATCCCACAACTGAAGGCAATACATAAAAAAGCAGATAATAATGGGGTAACAGGAGGGGGTTATATGGAAAAAATTCAAAAATGTGCCCTGGAGAGGAATGAGACATGGCTAGTATGGACACTCTCCTTAAATGGAGGCTGTGGGAGTCTTCAATCAGAGGTGTTTGTGTATGTGTGTGTGTGTGTGTGTGTGTGTGTGTGTGTGTGTGTGTGTGTAGGGGGCAACTAGATGGTACAATGAGTAGAGCATTGACTCTAAAGTTAGGAGAAACTGGGTTCAAATTTGAACTCACATACTTACCAGTTGTATGACCCTGGGCAAGTCACTTAATCCTGATTGCCTCAAATCCAGGACCATCTGCAGTAATTCTGAATCATCTGGCTACTGGATCCAGATGGGTCTAGAAGAGAATGTGAAGCTTGTGACTTGGCACAGCACCCTCTCACTCAAATCCAATTCATGTGCTTGTCATGGCTTCACCTCTCTGATGTCATGGTCCACTTCAAAAATGAAAGCCAAACATTATCATCAGTGTGTGTGTGTGTGGGGGGCATAGCTACTAAGTGTCTGAGAACGAATTTGAACTCAGGTCCTCCTGATTTCAGGACTGATGCTCTATCCATGTCACCACCTAGTTGCCCCCACAATCAAGCTTCTTAAAAATTATTCTACATGTGACCACAGTTTCCCTTGTATGACTAAGAAGGGAATGAAAGAGACTTTACTGGAGTACCTAGGACTTGAGTAAATTTCCAGCTAAGGTTTCCAGTCCTTGATGAACTATGATTCAGTGTGACAGAGCCCTTAGGAAACTGAGAGGTGAGTTGGCAGGTGAAGTAAAAAGTGACACAGGTTCTGGCATTCTTTATCCCCCTGAATAACAGGTGTCTACAGACTCTAATAAAGAGGATGCCCTAGGGTGCCAGTGCCGGGGGCAGGGCTGAAAGGAAAAGATGTATTTGCAAAAGGGCATGTTCCCTTGGTGATGCATGTGTTGTTCGAAATGTCTTTCAGTCCCGCTGGTAATCCAGCCGCCTGTAACAATAAATAGCAAATGACTCAGGCCCCCTTTGGGATGTAAGCTCTCCAGCTCCCTAACAGGGAAGGCTGGCACAGTTGGGAGGTGTAAAAGAAGAGTAGGCATTTGGGAGTTTTTCTGGGGCAATACCTTTGCTCATTTTTAATTGGGAAGCTAAGATTGTTTCCAGAAATCCAGGGGTTGGGGAGAAACAGTAACAACAGTCAACTGGAAAACAACTGCTACTATTTTTTTCTCTGTGTCTGTGTGTGTGTGTGTGTGTGTGTGTGTGTGTGTGTGTGTGTGTCTGTGTTGTAACAGATGGAAGTGGCTTTATATATATATATATATGTATATATCTATATATACACACATATATAATGTTCAGGGAATTATTATTTCTCTATTTTTTGAGTATGTTCTGTTCTTCAGGACCAAGAAATAGAAACTTGTGCTATTCTGCACTGCTCTTCACTTATGACAGTAACAAGAAGATGAATCCATCAATTGGTTGATTCCATTCCATTGAGAGAGCAAATGAATGGATGGATGGATGGATGGATGAAAGAATGAACAAATGAATGACTAAATGAATGAATAAGTAAATTAATCAATGAATGAATGATTTCTTATCTGGGAACAGGTCTTTCAATCAGGGAACTGTCCAGGAGTAGAATTAGAAACTACATAGCTACCTTCTCGGACTACCCCAACTCTTCTTTCAGTAAATGGTCTAATTTTCACTGGTGCTCCGAAGTTCATTTTTCTACATCCCAAGGGTAAATGCATCATTGGTCTCTACTTAGTTCTCTAGCACCATTAAGGGCCTTCCACCAGAGACTTGTTTGACAATTCTTTTCTGATTCCTGTGGGCTTCAATGCCTCTATTTGTACCATATTTCTGGGACTAACACTCACCTTTGGTGCTACTGGTCCACAATAACTAATGATGAATCAACCAGTTCCATCCTAGGAACCAACAAAGTTGGAAGCCATTGACTAGGTAGGTCCTCAGGTCTTAATTGTTAGGCTAATGAAACTCTCACTTTCTTTTTTCTGCTCTTCCCTTTTCCCACTCTCCTCATTTCTGTTCCTTTTCCCTCTGCCTCACTCCCAGAATCCAGGGCTCTTCTGCAGCCCAGAGTTCCTTTGTTCTTAGGAAAGTACCTGATACAAACCATTTATTTTTTTGTGTTATACTTGTAGCATCCAGGACTTCCTCCCTTTACATTTCCCCCATGGATGTCTGGATTGCTACCTTACACTTTGGGTATTTTGTAGGTCAGAATCCTTTTCAAAGTTAGTGCAAGAGACCTCAGGTGTTTTTAAAAATTATTCAGCCAGAGAACACACTCAGGTCAAGTCAAAGACTTGACTGATACAATAGTAATAAAAATAATAACTTGGCTCTGCTTCTCACTGTAGACTTCACCCCGCTGCCACAGTTGGAAGTTTCCTCAGTCCCTGTCGTTTTCAAGGTAGCATCTGGGTGATATAGCAAATAAAACTCAACCTAGAGCAGCAAAAGTCTAAGTTTCAATCTGTTCTCTGACACTTGCTAACTGTGTGACCCTGGGCAAGTCACTTAATCATTGCTTACCTCAGTTTCCTTTGCTATAAATTGGGAATAATGATAGAACTTATTTCCCAGGTTTGTTTTAAAGATCAAATGAGATATTTGTAAAGTGTTTAGTATAGTACATGCCACATACTTATTTCCATATCTTTTCTTCTCCTTCTTCACCCTAGAACATTCCTCTATTTCTTCACCTTTTCCCACTGATGCTGTCTTGGAATTTCCATTTTGAGGAATATCCCAGGTCAGTCATCCTTCATTTTGATTCTATGGATTTTCATCGTCATACCCCCCTGGAGGTTTCTCATTCAACTATCTACATTTCAGCTCCTTTTTAAAAGTCCTATTTTCTCACCATTATAGTATAAGTTTATGAGGGCAGACAATCTCTTTATCTTTGCTTGTATTTATAAGTTAATTATCAGTATTTAAGAAATACTGAGGACAGCTAGGTGGCACAGTGGATAGAGCACTGGTCCTGGAGTCAGGAGAACCTGAGTTCAAATTCTATCTGACACTTAATAATTACCTAGCTTGGGCAAGTCACTTAACCCCATTGCCTTGCAAAAAAATAAAAAAAGAAATACTGGTTGGCTTGAAAATATCTTCCCTATAAACCTCTAACTCACTCTCCCACAATTATACCTTCAGTGAGAAGAATGGACATACATAAAGATTATACATGGGATATAAATATGTTAGGTTTTAAGCTGTGGTACATATAATAAACATCTGCAATCAGGAGACCTATGGGGAGAGGCAAATCATATTGTTGATGCTCCACAGTCACCCCTGACTACTAGAGGTGTCATCATGTTATTCTCTGGTGGGTCTGATCCTCTTAGTTATTGTACACAGTTGTTCCTCTCTGGGTGTCTTTTCCACTTACTTCCAGGAGCTCTGTTACAATTTGTCTTCAGCTATTCAGGAGCACCAATACTTTATCTAATATCAAATACAGATGCACTATTTAATATGCCTATCATTTGCAGAAGGGCTATAGTGCTTTCAGTCTGGTCTCTCAGTTTCCCATTGTCCTTCAGCTATAGTCTTTATCCAATGTGCTATCTTTTTTGTTTTTACTTCAAACTTTTTTAATTGACAAAAACATTGGAAAAAAAGTTAAAATCCTAGTTACATATGTACACATACACACACACACACACACACATATATATACAACCTTTGTTACATATATACATATAAAACATGTATATATAAATATATATGTTTTAAAAGCAAAACAAATTCTTGTATTGTTCACATGCTAAAAAAAACACGTTCATTATGTACACTGAATCTATCACTTCTCTCTAAAGAGAGGTTTAACATTGGTCTTCTAAAATCATGACTGATCATTGCACCAATTAAAATTCTTAAATCTTTTATTATTGTGTTTGTAGCATTGTTTTTCTACAAATTCCTATTCTGGTTCTGTTTACTTTGCTCTGCCTCAAAACATAAATGGCTTCCTGAATGATTAATTAATGAAACTCTTCCATCTCCCTAGTATGACTTGAACAAAAACAGTTAAACAAGTTAGGGGCATGGCGACCTTGTAGTAAAACATTTATATAATTGGGAACTTAGCCAGTCCCTGATAGGAGGGAAGTGTTTATTGGGAACTTGGCCAGTCCTCTAAGCACACCCCCATTTTTTCATAATTACCTGGAGCTTGGACATTAATCCTGAAACTTGATCAGTTTCAGGATGGATCTTCTGGGTCTAGAGTCACGTGGATACTTGGCACTATGCTTTCTTTGTTCAGAATCCTATAATTACATAAGCCTTGTTTGGACCCTTTTTGGAATTTCACCCATGGAAAGGACTCTCTGCTTGGGACTCTTTTGATAAGGATTGTTAAAGGATTTGAAATCTGGGGTACTGCAGCCTGATGTTTCATGAGTTGGAGTTTTCCCAGTTGCTTGTTTGATTGATTGATTAGTAAAAACTTTCTCTTTTGATTATCTTTGCTGATGTTTCCTCTCTCTTTTTAATTATCTTAATTGCAATTATTTTTCTAATAATCCTCTCAGGAATCATTAGTTATTGTCGTAAGCTTTCTGTGACTTTACCTTTGGAATAATTAATAATAATAATAATAATAATAATAATAATACTTTGTGCTTTTCCACTTCTGGAGTGTGTCTTATTCTAGGTGTGAATGTGAAGTAAAACCATTAATCATACACTTTCTAGGTTTCTTTGTCACTGTCCCAATCATTATACAATAATTTTGTTTCTGTCATATACTATAATTTGTTGCCAAATTGATGGGGAACCTTTTAGTTTCTTTGCCATGACAAAAAGTTTCCATAATTTTTTGGCACATATTTTCCTTCCTCCTTTGAACTTTTTGAGGTGTGTGCTTAGCAGTGGTATTGTTAGGTCAAAGGACATGGGCAATTAAGTAACTTTTGGGGCAAAATTCCAAATTGCTTTTGTGAAAATACTCCTGAGTGTAATGTATCCAAATGGGGTGGATAATAGAATAAGTAAGCACTGTAATGAAGTGAATCAAAAGTCTTTCTCACTCCCAGATAACTTTGCTAGTGTTTGTTGGCTAACTGTGCAAATAAAACCAGTTTAAACCAGACTTGTGGTCAACAGTTATTGCAAAATATCCTCCTTCTTTATCCCACCTGGAAAGATTGGCCACTCTCCACCCAAACCCCTCCCTGAACCTTCCCTTTGTGTTTTTTAAGCATAAATTTACCCATATTGTCCTAGACCATAGACTCCATTACTTGATTGCCCAGGCACTGGCAGCCAGTTTCCTTCTAATAAAACCTTTCTGGTTTCAATTCAACTTGGACTTCTCTGTATGTGAGGGGTAGGCTTTGTCTGGTTGACACTTTGGAAAGAAAGAAATAGTCAATCAATCCATAACTCCACCAATAGTACACTGATTTACCTGTTTTTATCCTGGACCCTGTTTGTCATTTTTTTGGGTCAGTTTTGCCATTCTAAAGGATGTGAGGTGGAATGTTGTTTTAATTTTCATTTGTCCATTTATTAGTATTTGTCCATTAATTAGACCTTTTAAAAATAATGGTTATTGATAGGCTTAGATTTCTTCTTTTTGATAATTGCCTGTTAATATGTGGAGTCACTATTTTCTGACCCACATACTATCCTGTTCCATTAGCTAGGAGGGGGTAGTGTGAATAGTAAGTCTCTTTCTTGTTAGGAGGGCAATAATTCAGTCAATAATATTCCCTTTCTCTTTCTCCTCTGAATCCAGTTCAAGACTAACTTGATTCATGGATAGAAATCTTTTTTAATTCTTAACTCTTTTTATATCTTTCATGCTAGGCAAATAGGAAATTATTTTGAACTTTCCCAATAACATTCTTTGGGTCCATGAAAGTATAAAGAGTTGATTAAAGAAATTCTTTGATCACCTACTGAACTTCTAGGGTTTTGAGAATTTGTAAGGAATTTTTGAAAACAGATGTGGAAATGATCATTGGCACCTTGTTGAAAGGATAAAAAAAATCCTGATTAAGATTCAATAACTGGGGGTGAATTTGAGCATGAATTTGTTAGTTTGAACCTACTCATTTGTACGTTTTGGAGAATGGATTTTATAAATGGTTGCTGCTCCCAGAATTAATTACATCTTGGAAGGAGAGATTCTCTTGTGAGGAACCACAATTTTAATTTGACCTATGAAAGAGTCTTCACTGAGGATTTTTTCCCCATTTTGCTTTTCTCCTTTTCCTTAGAAATCTCACTTAAATGGACATGATTCAGTCTCACATGGCAGACTAGATATATTTGCCCATGTGGTCTGGGTAATATGAATTCCTAAATTCTAGCTTTCTGGGGAAGTTCTTGAGGGTTGTTTATCTAAAAGCCTGGAAACTCAAGAGACCTAAAAACTATTCTTCTGATGAGATTAGGGTGGATCCTATCGATTAGTATCTAGTGAGAGAAGGATAAGTTTCCTTGGCAGTGCCATTCTTAGGACCTTGTGAATAAGTACAAGTGGGAGAGTTCTGAGATCTGATCTATTGAGAGAAGTAAAAGTTTTTGAGCAGCTTACCTCTTGGAAAGAGAAGAGGATCATATACCTGGTTCCATTGTTGGAAGAAAGAATAGGAAAAGAACCAAAGCCACAATATAATGATTTGGGTCAAATAGGAAGGTGTATTACCTAACACCCTCAATGTATCTTCCTTCTGGATGAATCCAAATTTTTGGAATAATACCCCAAGACTGAATGAATTTATGGGCATTTATGGGGTTAAAGATTGATTCAATTGGATTGTGTATTGTACATCTAGCAGGTCCAAGTTGAGTCCTCTCTGAGAGAAGTTCAAACCACAGGATGATGCTGTGTATGGAAAATTGGGGAAAATAGAAATGGAGGAGAATTTTATGTATTGTTAATAGACTACGGTGAAGTCTTTTATATATTTTCTATATTGTTTATAGACTTCTGGGAGTCCTTTGAATCTCTTGAATTTTCTGTGGGATAAAATAACAGCTGTCCTCAATATATACATTACCTTAAATAGGAGATAGAGTCCTATAATTCACACTTGTGGAAAAGTAAATGCAAGCTAAATTTGGAGATTTTTCCAGTGTAAACTCTGAGCGGGGGGGTAATATGAGCCAAAAAAGGGAATAACTTTAGAGAAGTCCCTAGGATTGAGGATAGTATATGTAAACCTAGAATTTGGCAGGTCCTAGAATAAAACACAAAGTAGGAAATACTATGCTGGCATGAGGAAGCTGCAGAAGTGTCTAACCTTTGTCTCATCCTAACCCTAGTAGTACATTGCAACCTGGCCTTACTTTGAACCTGGTATAACCACCTCAATGGAGTTTACATTTTAAGGACTGTATATGGTGGGCAATTCTTAGCTCTTTGGGATGTTTCTAATGGCAGTATTTCAGGTATCAGAGGGGAAGAAGCAAACTGAATTTATTTATTTATTTTGGGGTTTTGTTTTTTTGGAAGACAAACGGGGTTAAGTGGCTTGCCCAAGGCCACACGGCTAGGTAATTATTAAGTGTCTGAGGCCGGATTTGAACCCAGGTACTCCTGACTCCAGGGCTGGTGCTCTATCCACTATGCCACCTAGCTGCCCCAAGCAAACTGAATTCATTGGGAGCTACAAGCTTTCCATGTTCCTAATCCCTCAATCATTTGTACTAGCTAGTCCAAGCCTATGTGGCTCATTGTTTAAATTTTGATGATTTAGAATATACACAAATAGCAATTGTTTTCTGTTCTGGCTAGAAACTTTGAGGGTCTTCCCCTCTCAGACTGATATTTTTGTAATGGTAAATTAGGCCACCTTTTGTCTCAATTCTTACTTAACCCTTAGCCATTGAAGGGGTCTTGCTTCAGATAAACTGAGGCTTGGGAAATGACCTTGATTTAGAAAGGCAAGTTCACTACTTCAAATCTGGTTATCACCAATCATCTTGACTTTTCTTTTGTTACTGGACTTCCATTCCTCTGGATGAGAGAGTGAGGTAATTCTATCTCATCTAATTCCAATTCACCCTCAAGTCAAGACATCACTCTTGTGATAGCCTTGGTCTTCTTCAGTATAGCAACAATTAAGAAGTTGGATTAAGAAGTATGGAATAGGGGCTGCTAGGTGGTGCAGTGGATAGAGCACCAGCCCTGGAGTCAGGAGTACCTGAGTTAAAATCCGGCCTCAGACACTTAATAATTACCTAGCCGTGTGGCCTTGGGCAAGCCACTTAACCCCATTGCCTTGCAAAAACCAAAAAAAAAAAAAAAAAAAGGAATATTAGAAAGAATACTGAACCTAGAAAGTCAGTAGACCAGAGTCCTGTCCTACCACTGTCACTTATATGTACTGTGTGATTTTGAACAAATCACTTAATCTCTTTATTCTATCTTTGAGGCAATCAGGGCCAGTGCTCTATCCACTGTGCTATCTAGTTGTCCTGACTTAACCTATTTATTTTTTAATTTCCTCCTTTGAAATATGAAGTTTGGGTTAGAGTGGAGTTATTAACTTATGCATTTAAGAACTTAAAGAATGTTTTTTTTTTATAATTGCATTTCAGTATAATTGACTTTCTAGGTTATCTTCTGTATTTTATCTTAAAAACAGTATTCTGAGAAGGGGTCTATAAGCTTTACCAGACTGCCCAAGTATCATTGACACATGTAAACAAAGATTATGAAGCCCTAAACTAGATTATTTATTAGATCCCTCCATGTCTAACTTTCTGTGGTTCTATGAGCAGTGGAATGAGAGTTGTCAGATCTGATCCTTGTCCTGGCACTGAGAATAATTTGAGGCAAATTCATTTTATTTCTCTTTGCCTCTGTTTCCTCACTTATAAAATGAGAGATTTGGAATGGATGACTTTTAAGCTCATTCTATTTTGCCTACAGTCCAATCTTTTGTAATTATTTGCCAGTTAATGGATATTATGGAGGCGCAGTGCTTAATATTAATTGAGAGTATAAGCAGATTTGATGTGGTTAAAAAAAGGAATGGGCATTTGTGGCTTCTGTCCCAGGAGGATGGCTTATCTGACAGCCCTGGTTAGCTTTTGCCAATGCAGGAGCCATCATTAATGGACCCTTAGGAGTGAGGCATTGATATTTCATTAGGATGTACAGACTGTCTTATTTTATCTAAATTAGTTATTTTCTAGAACTTTAGAGCCTTGCTAAGAAATTCCTTTCTGTGCCTGAATTGGTAATGGGGATTCTTACCATAGAGACAGGGTCAGACTTTAGTGTAGGATATAGTAGGATGTAGTGCCTTTTGGGCAGGATCTAAGGGAAGTCATGAAATCTTCCTTCCCATCTTGAAAACCACATCTCACCTCCTCTTTCTACTGTATCCAAAAATTTCCGCTGTGAGGATACCTATGGAATTAGACTTTGATTAAAAAATAAATACATTTACCTAGAAGAGGAGGGCCACATTAAGCTCTATAAATATTTCTCAAACTTTGGCACTATTAGTTATTAGCACCTCTGTATGAATTAATTCATCAGACTGAAATCATTTGACAGGGAAAGAAAATGACTCAAATATGTTTTGATGAGGTGGCAGAAGGAAGAGATAGATTAAAAGGTGTTGCTTTGGATTGTGGGTCTAATTGTTATGGGCCTATTAGTACAGAACTGAAGAACCTAGGCTTAATGGGTTATGAAATGAAGGAAGGCGAAGAGGGTAACTAAAAAGGGATTTAGGAATTTAGAAAAGAAATTCCAAACTTGGCTTATATGGTTATAGCTTTTTGATCTTTGGTGAAAGAATAAAAGCCTCGGAGGAGGTTGGGGAGAGATAATTTTAAAGTGCATTGTTATTTTTGTTCACCCTGCATATGACATGTTAGTACATAGTTGTTTATATGTTCTCTCCCACATTAGATTCTGAAATTCTTGAAAGTAGGAACCATATTTGACCTCCCTTTGTGTGCCCAACCCTTAGCAAAAATAGGGTCTTAATAAATGTTTGTTGACTAAGGAGCATTTGAATAATTAACATGAAGATCATGGCTCCCTTGGAGGAAAAGGGATTCCAAAAGGGAAGTAGGAATAGAACTAACCAATCTGTGTGGGGTATTGAGACCCTAACCCAAAATGACTACTTGGAATCCTCTCAAAGTGGCAGCAAAGAGTTAAAATTTATTTTGGTTCTTGCAAGAATTGGGGCAGTTCCTAACTCTCTATGAGAGAGAGAGCAGGAAAAGCCAAATTACAGAAGCTGAAGCAGGGTTAAAAAACCATAAATATCACAACTCATTCCCCCTCCTCTTTCCTGTTGACCTTACAACAACTGGTCAAACTTGATGGTCCAAAGAGAAGGGGAGTGTACCTAAGCTTTCCCAGGAAGGTCTGTCTTTGTTTACATCTTATTTGGTTAGGGTGACATAATTTTTTTAGCTAGAGATTCAAGTTCTCACACTCACCTGTTTCTTGAGAACTAGAAACTGAGGCCTATGGCTTAGACTAATTTAGCACTATGTTTCTGAAAAGTCAGCACTTTTGCCCCTCACAAATAAAACATTGTTGATTTCATAATTTTGCTGAGAAATGATGTAGAAGATACCAAAGTTAGAAAATTTAACCTTTTTTTTGGTAGGAGTGAGATACCTAACTCTGAGACCTTATCATATATGTGTCCCTAATTATCCAGAAGCATTGCCTATGTCTAAAGACCTGGGATGGGGACTGGATCCATGATATTGCAATAATCTTTTGGATCTTCTGCCAGCTTCAAGTTTCTCTCCACCTCAATTCATTCTCTGTCATTCAATAAATTGATTTTTCTGAAACTAAGGCCCAATAATATCACCCATCTACTCAATAAACTCCAGTGGCTACCTGTTTCAGTATAAAATATAAAATACAATGTTTGGCATTTAAAGCCCTTTATAACTTTACCCCCTTCTTCCTATTCTGTTCCATTAAAAATTCACTCTATTTCTGGGCGCTGCCTAGGTATTTTCTCTGATTGAACGCCTTGTCTGAATTGCTTTTCTTCCTCTTCTCCCACTACTCTTTGAATTCCTTTGTCCCAATTAAATTTCAGCTTCTATAGAAAGCTTTCTCCAACCCTTCTTAATATCATGCCTTTCCTTGGTTTATTTATCCCATCTATGGTTTACTTTGTTTGCATGCTGTATCCCTCATTAGTCTGTAAACTCCTTGAGGTCAGGGATTCTCTTTTGCTTTTTGTATACCTAGCATTTAATACAGTGCTTGATATATATAATAGCCACTTAATTAATGTTTATTGATTAACTGATTAATATGAGAAGCTTCCAGAAGAAGAAACTCTTACTAGTGCAAGTCCATACCTCCTCTGCAACATATGATGCTAGTTCTCCCTGACTTGAGGCTAGCTCTCTATTGACTTTGCCAGGATGCCTTTCTGTTTTTGTCTCTGAGATATTTTTTAATTTAATATTTTATTTTCCCCTAATTACATGTAGAAACAATTTTAACATTAGTTAAAAAATGTTGTTCCAAATTTTCTCCTTACCTCCCTTTTCTCCCCCCTTCTCTCTGAGAAGGCAAGTGTTGCGGTCCACTCTGGGCAGCCGGGTCTGTTTATTTCACATAACTCTTCGGGGAGCTCCACCGGACATGTCCCGCATGTTCAATAATGAAAGTCAGCCAGTGAGAGATAAGCAAGGAGTTTATTGCAGGTATATGCTACATCTCTGACTTACATAGTTGAAATAAGGGTATATATAAGCCTAGTCCCCTTGTATCAGCATCCCTCATCTCCAGGCCTGTGGAAGTATAAGGGGCATGCCACAAAAGGTCTGTATCCTGGAAAAATGTGGAATCTTTAACAAGATAAAGATGAAAGGTAGAGAGATAAGTACCAGAACTCCTTCCTGGGACAGTTGAACAATATGAGGATGAAAGGCAGAGGGATAAGGACAAAAGGTCCTTCCTGAGAATATTCAACAAGATAAGGATGAAAGGCAGGAGAACAAAGAGAGAGAAGGGCCAGAGCTCCTTCCTGAGTTCAGAGCACTCTGGTATGGACATTCCTGTTGTCCTAGGTCTCAATGACTCTCAGGATGAACTCCTCATGGCCACATACTCTATCTATTATCCCCTTACAGGCAAGCAATTTCATGTAGATTATACATGTGTAGTCAGGCAAAATATATTTACATGTTGTGAAGGAAAACACAGACAAAAAACACCCCAAGAAAAATAAAGAAAAAGCATGCTTCAATCAGCTCCAACAGTTCCTTCTCTGCATGTGGCTAGCATTTTTCATCATAATTCTATAAGAATTGTCTGGGATCATTATTTTGAACATTGTATTGATCATCCTTCAATATTGCTGTTACTGTATACAATGTTCTCCTGCTTCTGCTCATTTCACTTTGCATCAGTTCATGTAAGTCTTTCTAGGTTTTACTAAAAGTATCCTGCTCAATATTTCTTTTTAAAGAAAGATTTTATTTATTTTGAGTTTTAAAAATTTTCTCCCATTCTTGCTTCCCTCCTCCTACCCCCCCCCAGAGAAGGCATTTTATTAGTCTTTACATTGGTTCCATGTTATACATTGATCTCAGTTGAATTGTGATGACAGAGAAATCATATCCTTAAGGAAGAAAAATAAAGTATGAGATAGTAATATTATATAATAATATTTTTTTCTAATTTGATGGTAATAGTCTTTGTTCTTTGTTCAAAGTCCATAATTCTTTCTCTGGATACAGATGGTATTCTCCATTGCAGATAGCCCAAAATTGCCCCTGGTTGTTGCACTGAAGGGATGAGCAAGTCCATCAAGGCTGATCATCACCCTCATGTTGCTGTTAGGGTGTACAATGTTTTTCTGGTTCTGCTCATCTTGCTCAGCATCAGTTCATGCAAATCCTTCCAGGCTTCCCTGAATTCCCATCCCTCTTGGTTTCTAATAGATCAATATTGTTCCATGACATACATATACCACCACAGTTTGTTAAGCCATTCCCCAATTGAAGGACAATAGTATATCTAACAACTTGTTCATTCATTCTTTAATTGATGGACACCTCTTTCTGAGATCTTTTAGTGAATTTTAAGACTTTGATTAGATTTCTAAGTGGATAACTTCTATTTCACTTTAGTTTAGTACCTAGATATTTATTCCAAAGATAAACCACATCTAGTATGGTTCATGTCTATTTCAGAATGTTCATGATATGTGTATATATATATATATATATATATATGTATATATATATATAATTTATATGAAAATATTACTTATCTCTTCACCTGTCAAATATATATTTATGCTTGTTATTTCTCTTGTTTTCTTGTTCCATAGTAGTTGTAATATAGTAGTAGTGGTGGTAGTAGTAGTAGTAGTAGTAGTAGTAATAGTAGTAGCAGTAGTAGTAGTAGTAGTGGTGGTAATGGTAGTGGTAATGGTAGTGGTAGTGGTAGTGGTAGTGGTAGTGATAGTGACAGTGGTAGTAGTAGTAGTAGTAGTTGTCATCATCGTCGTGGTAGTAGTAGTTGCTATTGTTGTTTTTGTAGTCATTGTCTTTCAGCATCTAAGAAGACTTTGCCATCAGGAAAGTGATGCCATGACTTTTACATAAGATTGATTAAAGTGATGGGGAATTGTGCAAAGATGTAATTCTTACAATCTTATTTGAACCCAGTAGCCAGATATGGTAAGATCAGGACGGTTGGTGAACAATGAGAGCTCTTGACCTATTAGAGTTGGTCTTTCTCATATCACTGAGGATCTTTGATAGCATGATATTGTTAGGTGACAAACTTTCAACAGTGGGATAAAACCCACCTAACTCTCAATGGTCTATTCTATTAAACTCTGCAACCATACTTTCTTCAGAACCCAAAAGCTTTGTTTTCCTGGAGGCTGTCATGGGAATAATGCCACAGGATTACTAGTTAGCATTGTTTATAGTTGGAACTAGGAAGGTATCTGATACTGTGATAGGGAAGGGCAAATACTTAAGGGAAAAGAAACAGTTTCCTGATCTCCTTTTAGTAGTAGAATAGAGGCAAGAATGAGTTGTGGAGACCAGGAGAGCTGGGACCAGGCAAGGTAGGAGAGAATCCCAGATTACTTAGCCCAGGAGTTCTTAACCTGTATTGTGTACTCCTTGGGACATCTATGAATCCCTTCAAGGATACCTAGGGTGGTACAATAGATAGAACACCGGCCTTGGAGTTAGGACAGGAGTTCAAATCTGGATCATATGCTTGACTCTTACTAGCTGTGTGACCTTGGGCAAGTCACTTAACTCTGACTGCATCACATCTGGAGTCATCTCCAGTTGTCCAGATTAATATCTGGTCACTGGATCCAGATAGCTCTAGAGGAGAAAGTGAGTCTTGTGACTTAGCCCAGCATCCCCTCACTTAAATCTAATTCATGTGCAAGTCATGGCATCACCTCCCTGATGTGGTCTTCTTCAAAAATGAAGAACAAACATGGACCCCTTCACAGAATCATATTTTTAAATGTATAAAATTACAAATTTTATAGAAAATGCATAGAATTACTAAGAAAACCAATTGTACTGAAACACCAGGTAGGTGGTACAATGGATAGAGCATCAGTTCTGGAGTCAGGAGGATCTGAGTTCAAATCTAGTCTTGGACTCTTGATATTAGCTGGGCAAATCACTGAAACCTGATTACCTCCCATCCAGAGCCAATTTTAGTCTTCCCGATTCATATCTGTCCACTGGACTAAAATGACTCTGGGGGAGAAAGTAAGACAGGTAACTTACCACAGAACCCAAATCCAGTTTACTTGCTTGTCATGGGATCATCTCCCTGATGTCACAGTTTTTTTTTGAGAACAAAGGACAAACATTTTCATCATTATCATGGGCAAGATGACCATCATATGTAATCCAGTGGCACATCTACTAATTGTAATAATTTTGAAGGAGTAATGAGAATATTTTGAAATAGCTATAAGGATTGTAATATGTTATGAAAATATCTTTTATTTCTAAGGGTGACAAATTCACTCATACTATTGTGGTTTGTTGCCTATATTTATAATTGAGGGAATTACAAAATTTCAGTAAGAGATCATTGAAAATAAAAACTTAATATTTTTTCTATATAAGATGATTGAAATCTAAATATCTTTGAAATAAACTCACAGCATGTTTGTGTTAGAAGAGATTTTTTTTGATTATCCAGTCCAGTAATATAAAACTCAAATAGAAATGAGGCCACTAAACCAACCATAAGTATCCCTGTGGGTGCATATTGACTGAGGAAGTCCTATATTAAAAATATGTATTCTCTATTGTGTTTTTATTAATTTTGTTAAATATTTTCCAATTACATTTCAGTCTGGTTTCAGTGGCACTCAAGAGATTTTAGTCACATGTTTGACACTCCTGATATAGAACTTTTTTAGAGGAGAAAACTGAGACCTAGAGAGATTTGTTCATAGTCACAAGATAAAAATAACACAGACAAGTACCCAGATCATCTGACTCTAAGGGAGAGGTAATGGAGTGGTTTGCCACTTTATTGTCCAGCTCATTTTGCAAATGAGGAAACTAAGGCAAATAGGGCTAAGTGACTTGCCCAAGAGTCACACAGCTAGTGAATGTCTAAGGCCAGATTTGAACTCAGAAAGATGAGTCTTCCTGACTCCAGACCTGGTACTCTATCCATTGTACCATTTAGCTGTCTTTCCTATTACAGGTGAGGAACAAAGACCTACAGAGGCTGACTTCTATTGAAGACAAAACCTGTGGGCTGATGATTAGGGTGAATCCAGGGGTCTGGAATCAGGGGACAATATGCAAGTTGACTCCTTACAGAAAAATCCCTCTCATTGCAAATGGAATCATTCCAGAAGATAGAGGATTCCAGCTGATACAGAAATGTCAGTGTTGCCCTAGCCAAAAATCTGACTTTTCTGACAGGCCTTGATTGTGTTTCTCTGGAAGGCTTCACAGACCTGCCACTCAGCAGGTGAGTACTTTCTTCAGTTTGCTGTCTGAGGATTTCTGTGATCTGAGGAGCTGTCAGTTCTGGGGACTGAAGGTCTTTTAACAAAGCATTGCTACAATCCCAGGATGTCAGGAGAAAATAAAAACCACTGATCTCTACAGTTTCAGCTTCAGGTCTAGTAACCCCTTCCCAATACCAATCTGAAGGGTGGGGTTTGGAAGGGGACAGACAATGTAGACATTACTTCTGGCTCTGGGTAATCAATGATTGTTGCACAATTCAAAAAATGTTCTTTATTTTCATGATTTAATATTGGTCTCCATTTTGGATGGTGGAGCCCAAGGAAATGACTTTTGTTCTTTAGAAAACTCTTTGGATTCCTGAATAAAGGCTTTCAATACTTAGTCCAGATAATGGTTGTCTCAGAAGCTCCCCTTCTCCAAAATTCTTCTCCATTCAATGTAGCAAGGGAATATGATGCAGAAGAAAGAACATTAAAAAGACTTGGATTTAGATTCTACCTTTGTCATTTTCTACCCCTGAGACCTTGGATTATAATTTTATCATGCCGTGATCATTCCTATGACTTTTGCAATTGTTTGACAAATTAATATGGGAAGAATTCCAGAATCACTGAACTAGAGTTTAAGGAGATCTGAGAGGTCATCCAGTTCAACATTCTGATTTTACAATTGAGAAAACTGAGGTCTAGATTTAAGTGACTTGCCTGACACCACTTAAGTAGTCATGAAACTACAGAAATGGAATTTGAGATGGTCCTCTGACTCTAGAGATAGAGGGGTCTTTCTATTAAACCTCATTGCCTCCACTATAATAAAAAGCTCAGGTTCCTTTCATGGAGCTTTTCCCTTGTGCTATTTTCCTACTGTCACTATAGTAGCTAGGTGGTACCATGGATAGAGGACCAGCCCTGGAGTCAGGAGGACCCGAGTTCAAATTTGGACTCATACATTTGACACTTACTAGCTGTGTGACCTTGGCCAAGTCACTTAACCCTGATTATCTCACATTCAAGGTCATCCCTAGTCATCCTGATTCATATCTGACCACTGTACCCAGATGACTCCAGAGGAGAAAGTGAGGCTGGTGACAGCACAGCAACCCCTCCTCAAATCCCATTTACTTACTTGTTTTGGCATTATCTCCCTGATGTCATAGTCTTTTTTACAATGAAGGTTAAAAAACAACAACATTAAGCACCTGTTATATATCAGATACTGAGGTAAACTCCAGGGATAAAAATAAGGGTAAAAACATCTCAGACATAAACTTCTTTAATAGTTTGCTTTAATAAAACCAAACCACATTCTCTGTCTCATGTCTGGGTAAGGAGAAAGTGAGGCTGGTGATTTAGCACAGGCCCTCTCATTCAAATCCAATTCATGTGTTGGTCATGGCATCACCTCCCTAATGTCATAGTCCTCTTCAAGAATGAAGGACAAATATCATAATTTTTCCATTGACCTATATGCCCTAATAAAAGTTTTTTTTCCAAGATCCAAAACAACATTTATCTTGTGTTCATATTCTATGTACATAATTGTTTTCCTGTTGTCTCTTTCATTTGAATATGAGCTGTTTGAGGGAAGGGACTGCTTTTGCCTTTCTTTGCATTTCCTTTCCTACTTCGCATCCCCATTTGATTAGCTTCTGGACTGTCTCTGAGACCTCCAATCACTTGAAACCCTCTGGCTACACCTGATTCCCTTTCTGGGCAGATCTTTGTGAGCAACCACTTTAAGACAGTCCTCACTAAAACTGTAGACTCCTTTGTTCTTTTGACTTTCTGTTGTTTCTGCCAATCTACAACTCTCTCACACTTTACATAGTGCCTGTCATATAGTAAGCATTTAATAAATGTTTATTGACTTGACTTAGTGACTTTCCCTTTCATTCTCTCCAATTTTTTTTGCAGTTCTCTATAATGTTACCCAGATTCATTGCATGACTCCCTGATTCATCAGTATCTCTGACAAGGCAAGATGAGTCTTTATGATTCTCTATTATTTTAATTTCTTCTCCACCATGAGAAGTTAGACTTTCAAAGCTCCAAGTCCACTTTTCTATTGATGCCATCTCTTCCTTCTTGCTGAGAGTTCCTTTTATCTCCTCTCCCTCTTTTCCTCCCTATTAATCAGCAGTCAGAGACAGCTAGGTAGCACAGTGGATAGAGGATTGGAGTCAGGAATTGAAACTTAAGTTCAAATCTAGTCTCAAACACTTATGAGCTGTATAACCCTGGACAAGTCACTTGACCCTATTTGACTCAATTCCTCATCTGTAAAATGAGCTGGAGAAGGAAATAATAAACCACTATAGTAGCTTTACCATGAAAAACCCAAATGGAGTCAGGAAGAGTGGAACATGACTAATTGACAAAAGAATAACAATCAACTCCCTGGGAAGGTGGCATTGCTCTTTGCAATTTACAATAGGAAAGGGAGAAGAGGAAAAGATCCTAGTATTTGTGGTGTAACTATGGGTGTGTGTGTGTGTGTGTGTGTGTGTGTGTGTTTCTTCTTATCAGGGAACACTGTTTTTCCTCTGAAAGCTTCTGTGGAAAGATGCTGTTCTATTTGACCATAAATTTCCACCTCTCCAACTTCTCGTCCCCATTTGATTGGCTTCTGGACTATCCCTGGGATCTCCAATCACTTTACTCCCTCTGACTACACCTGTTTTCCCTTTCTGGGCTGGTCTTTGTGATCAGCCACTTTAAGATAGTCCTCACTAAAACCATAGACTCCTTTGTTCTTTGACTTTCTGTTGTGTTTGTCAAACTACAACTCTCTTCCATGCTGTGTATTGCTTCCCAGATTACCTTCCTTAGATTTCATCATACTCTTCTTCTCTTAAAACTTCAATACCTCTTTCATGGTTCAAAAGCCAAAGCTAGACTTTTTAACCTGACCTTCACAATCTGGCTTCACCCTAGTTATCAAATCTTATTCACAGAATCACAGATATAGAACTGGAAAGGTCATCTATCAGAGTTTTAAATATTCCCAAAAGGGAATATGACCTGAATCTGATTAAATTATAATTGGGAAATGTTTAACAAAATAAATCAGAACATAATACAACTACAATAATTATAATTTATAATTTTCTAAGTTAATATGCAACTTGAATGGATTCTATTTGAATTTGACCCCACATTTTATAGATAGGAGAAATGGAAGTCCAGAGAAATTAAATGATTTGCTCAAGGTTACATAGGTAGTAAGTGGCAAAGATGGGATTGAAAAGAGGTCATCTCAGTTTTCCCTGTACTCCCTTGTCTCCCTTAATCCAGACCACCAAATTTGTGCAAGCCACTGAGGTTATAAATATGAAATGAAAAAACAATTCTTGTTTTCAGGGAGTTTTCATTAACTTTATCTCTTACTGTTTCTCATATACACTCTTTATTCTCATCAGGTTTATCTCCTTACTGTTCCCAGACAAGTCATGTTTATACTTATTTTCATGCCTTCTAACCTGTAGGCTCTGTTTTGTCTTTCCTCATACTACCGTCCTTTAAGACCTTATTCAAATTTCACCTTTGTCAAGAAATGCTCTCTTGCCTTTCCTCATGTCTCTTAGAACTTATGTTCTGTATTAAAGAATTGTATTTATATCTATTTGGAAACTTCATGGATTCATGGTTTCCCCAATGTAGGCAGTCCCTCCTCCGTCTGTGTACAGATTTCTAGCTTTATATGACTTTGAGACTTTGAGAGTTGCTGTAACTAAAAAAATTCATCACCCTCTGGTCCATAAGTTGATGTGTCTCTGAACTTATTTAAGGTAGCCCTCTGATGGAAGACACAGTACCCCATTAGACTTACTTGGCAGGATTTTCTTAGCTCTTATACCACTGGCATAGTGTTAGGGAGTTTGGAGTTTCCTTTATTCTATGATATCAGAATAGTACTTAGGTAGTGACAAGAATACTTCTCTGGGATTCATGAGATCTATGCTCAAATAAAACAATGGACTCAATTCCTACTAATGCTCTCCTTTACAGGGGGGTAGAAATTGACTTTTCAACTCACCCTATCAACAAATCTGCTAGGTTTCAACATCATGGAACAACCCTCCCTTACATTCCAGTTTCCTTTTGTATTTCTCCCATTAGATTGTAATCTCCTGGAGGGCAGAGACTGTCTATCTTTTTCTTATTTGCATTCCCAAATTTAGCACATCACCTTGGACATAGTAAGCACTTAACAAATGTTTATCGAATTAAATTTTCTGTAATTTGAAAGGGTTGGATTTATGATGATAGAATTTAAATATCACTTTTAGGTTTGGCAAGAACTTTCCCTCTGTCATCTCATTTGGTTCTGACAACAACCCTTTGAGGTAGGAATCCTACAGATAGAGGCTTTAAAGATTAAGTGACATGTGTGGTCGGTGTGGTGTGGTTGTCTGACTCTATGTGATCCTATTTTGTGGTTTTCTTGGCACATGGATGGAGTGGTTTGCCATTTCCTTCTCTAGCTTATTTTACAGAGGAGGAAACTGAGACAAATAGGGTCAAGTGACTTGCTTAGTATCACATAGCTAGTGTCTGAAGCCAGATTTGAACTCAGGAAGATGAATCTTCCTTATTCTAGACTTGTCACTATCCTCTCTGTATATCTAGATGCCCTTAGCAGTTGAGTATTTTGAAGCTGTATTTGAAATTATCTTCATGTCCAATACTCTATCCACTTCAGTGCCTGAATTAGTCAGTCCCTTCCAATATGATTAATCTGTGACTTTTTGGTGAATTTTCTGCTACTCACTAATTGTTTTGACGTTCTTAGTTTGTAAACATTTAGAAGGCAGAGACTACATCTTGCACTTCTTTCAATAACAATACTTTTCACAGGGCTGAGGTCATAATAGGTATCCAATAATACTTATTGATTAAAGCATCACCTTCTACTTTTTGATAACCCAACTTTTTAGGAAAATTTTCCCTACATCAAGTCCAATTTGGGTTCTCAGATGGAATCTTGTTCAATGAGAACCTATATATGAATTGATTTCATTGAGAGATTATGGTTGTGAGTTCAATATCTTCAGAGGCAACTTATTCCACATTTGTGTAGCCCTAATTGTTAGAAAGCTTTTGCCTCAGTTTTCTTCTCAGAATAATTAAGCTGAATAAGGTCACCACAAAGTCCTTTCCAGAGCTAATATTCTGCCTTCCAAACTCCCTCCCCACTCTGACTTGTTTTATTCTATGTTCTAACAGTTGATGTTTAAAGATCCCTTCCAGCACTGATGTTATGTGTTTTTCATTTTATGACTTCTGTATAGGTATTTTCAGTATCCAAGAGAACATAGGCAGATTTGCATGAAAACCTTTTGGAATCACTCTGTAATTTAGCTAATCCTGGATTCAAAGAGAGAGAGATATTCAAAAAGGATTTAGTTTCAGAGAACCTAGGCTTGAATATTAGTTTTGTTTCTCATACCTACATAATGAACCTTAGTTTCCCTGTTTATAAAATGAGGCAGTTGTACAAGATAACTTCTTTCAGATCTAAATCTATAATCCTTTGATAAAATTGTAGTTCTGAGGATGCTCACTGCTCTAGCCCTACTAAGAGGTCATGGAAATAAGGTTCCAAGGGCCCCCTCCTTCAATATAGCCAGGATTAGCCAGATTATGGAATGATTTTGGCAGGTTATATGTTCATGTTCACATCTGCTATGTATTCATGTATGTACACAAATGTCTATGAACATTTGGGTCAAATTCAACCTTCTCTTACTCTTCTAGTGAGTAAGAAAATGGGATACTTGTCCAAATGACTTGTTCCTAAATCAATAAGGATCAATGGTGGAGGGGGCAGCAGGGGAATATAAAAGGATTTCTCTTTGCCAGTACTGGCTGTGTGCAGACGTTCAGTCTCCCATATTTAAAGGCCCATTCATTATTCACCTCTCATCTGAGGCTTTAATATCATCATAAAAACTTGCTTCAGGGAGAAATATGACACAAAGGGGCCTGCTGGGAATGGCAACCATCCCAGATGCCATGAAATCCCCCGTCGCCACTTTGAACACTTCCCCAGAGACGCCAGTCCTACTATTCTTCTTAAGCAAATTTGCATCAACAAGTTGAGCTTTCTCTTCACACAAAGTAAGATAGGGGAGGGAATGACACTTTCTGGGGCGTTGGTGGGAAAAATCTCATAATGTTGTAGTTCTAAAAGTACTCCCAAAGAATACTGGATCTTCACTCAGTATCTCTCACTCCTAAGCTTTGACTTGATTCATAAATAGGTTAAACTTCTCAGTCAGTCCTGAGCTAAACATTCCTTTCAATCATTCAAGCATTAACCCTTCCTGTAAAGTGTGGTCTCTGCAGCTACCAGGATGCTCTACATCCTGACCCATGCATTTACAATCTTACTACCACGTTTCAAGTTATTAAATTTATTTATTTAGGTTTTTGCAAGGCAACTGGGGTTAAGTGGCTTGCCCAAGGCCACACAGCTAGGTAATTATTAAGTGTACTCCTGACTCCAGGACTGGTGCTTTATCCACTGCACCACCTAGCCACCCTTCAAGTTATTATATTTAGGTGGCTTTATTAGTCATGGAAGAGTGTATATGTATATAGCATAAATAACAAATATCAGATGCTAAAAAAGGTATCTGACAAGTGATAACTGGTTTTGAAATTTCTTTGGTTATCCTTGTGTCATACTGCCTCATTGGCTCATTGCCTCTATGGTCTTTCTCATAATCTAGTCAAGACCCTGAAGATGTTTCCTTTCATTTATCCATTATCTATTTATCCATACTTCTTTGTAATGTCTTTTCTCTCATGACATTTAATTTATGATTTAGTTCACATATTTATAATCACACTCTTGACAATTTGGGAGGCTTCTGTAATTCATCACTGGCCATAAGATAATAGAGAGCTTTTAACTTTTCTTTGTTATGGTATTCTTAGACCTCTTAAAAGGGCAGGCTGATGAATTCAATAGATCCTTTCACAAAACATTGTTTTTAAGTGTACAAAATAAAATACATAAGATTGCAAAAGAAACCAATTATATTAATTGTAGTTATTAAAGTACTAACTAAAGTATTAACATCCCCTTCAAAAAACTCCCAAAATAAAATAAAAACAAACACCAAGTTCATGGATTACAGTTTAAGAAACCCTGATTTAAAGATAGAATGTACCACAGCGATCATAAAGTCTAATCTTCTAATTTTTATTGATGAGGAAATAAAATCCAGAATAGGGTAAATGGCCAGTCAGATACTCTTATTCTAAGTCCAGTGCCTAGACATCATTAGTCAGCAGGACCTTATTGTTTAGGCCCTTGGGAAATAAAAACTATACCTACATATAACTATAGTTTACAATCCATTACTCATTCCATCCATTGGTAAATTCTTTTTTCCTGTCATTTGTGGCAAGGAAATAGTTTGGGAAGCAGATACTAGTTTCCCTTATTCTTTTTTCCCCTAACTTTTTTCTCTTCTCTTTTTCCTTCTTTTTCTTTCCTTTCCTGCTCTTTTTTAAACTCTTACTCTCCTTTCTCATCTTTTACTCTTCCCTTAGTTTCACCTTCTCTATTTTCTTCTCACTTTCTTCTTGTCTATTTTCTGTGTGCTCCATTCTTCTCCCCTTCTTTATCCCATACACCTTTCTTTTCTTCTTTTATTTCATACTTTTCATTCTTCCCCCCTCATTTACCATTTTCCCTTTACTGTTCTCCTGTTTTCTTATATTCCTTGTCGCTTTAACCTTTTTTCTTAAACTTTTCCATTCTCTACCTTTTCTCACTTTCTATCCTTCTTTTTCATTTTTCCCTTTTCCTCTTTTCTCACTCTTTCATTCTATGCTTTTCTCTCCTTCCTTATTTCCTTCTTTTCTACCTTTTTTCTTATCTCCTTTCCTGTCTTTCTTCCCTTCTTTCATTTCATACCTTTCCATCTCCTCATTTCCCTACATTTCTTTCTTTTCTATTTCTTTTTTCTTTCCCACTTCTCTTCTTAATTTCTCTCTTTCTCTGTCTCTCTCTGTCTCTCTGTCTCTCTCTCTCTCTCTCCCTCCTATCCTATCTTCCTTTCTCCTTTTCTTTGTTTCAAACCTCTCTTCCTGTCTTTTCTACTACACCTTTCTCACCTTTACAACAGTCTTCTTTTCTCTTTTTATTTCTACTTTCTCCCCACATGTGGTAGTTTTCCTCTTAGAGAACAGTTATGAGCTGAGTTTGCTGATCTATTTTAACTCAGAAGACTATTGTTGCCCAGGAACAGCTGCTTAGGAAGAAGTAGGGCCCCAGGAATGGTTACTGATCTTTTGTTTCCTCTCCCCATGGCACCTGAAATTCATCACTGCCTGTTGGAATCACAGTATGCCCAGGCTGCCCAAGCTGTGGAGGTTGGGCAGCAGTGCAGAGCCACCAGGTAGTGGTAAGTGATCTGTCAAGATAACATATCAACATCATCCCCTGCACCCACACATTCCCCATAAATATGCTCATCAGCTGCCAGACAACATCTGGGGCTCCTTTTGCTTCTAACAGAAAATCATTAATTATCTTACCTTGTTTCCCAGTAATGGGCAACACTCATTCCATATCTTTCTCTTGTAAATCAAGGAACTGGGTGTGAGGGATTCTCAAATCTCTAGGAGATGTATATAAAAACACCTAAGATCACCTTCTGTTGTACCAGTTCTGGGTTCTTTGAGGGTAGGACATGGAAAAGAGGAAAAAAAGAGGAAGAAGAGGAAGAAAAGAAACATGGAAGAGATAGAAGGAAGAGGAAGAATAAATGGAGGAGTAAAGAAGACAAGGAAAGGATGAATGAATGTATAAATGAGGCAACATTTATTAAATTGCTCTATGCAAAACACAATGCTAAGTGATGGGGGATGCAAATAAAAAAGCAATTCAGTTTCTGTAATGAAGACACTTACATTCTAAAGGGGGAAAAACAAACAGGAAGTTTTAGCTGCAAGTCATATGTAAAGACTCTCTGGTCCTTGAGGTCTGGTAGAAAAGCAGAAGGAAAGAAATCTAAGAAAAGGAAAAAGAGAAAGAAGATGAAGAAGAGAATGTGATAGTAGTAGGGAGGAGTAAGAGAAAGGATGCTTATTCATGTTTTTTTCATTAGTAACTGAAGAAGATACTTTGGAGAAAGGAGTTATATATTTCCACTTGGTGTAGAAATGAAGGGATTTGTGAGAATAAGAATGGAAGTGTTATGCAGTGGAAGATTCAAGTCCTAACTCTGATGTTTACTGGATGTGTGATCCAGGGCAAATCATGTCACATTTCTGGATTTCAACTTACTCATCCTTAAAATGGGGCAGCTAAGTGGCACAGGGTATAGAGTACTACGTCTGGAGTCAGGAAGATTCTTCTTCCTGAGTTCAAATATGGCCTCAGACACTTACTAGCTATGTAACTCTGGGCAAGTCACTTAACTCTGTTTGCCTCAGTTTCCATATGTATAAAATGAACTGGAGAAGGAAATAACAATCCACTGCAGTATCTTTGCCAGGAAAGTTCCAAATGAAGTCATGAATACTTGGCCATGCCTGAAAAACAACTGAACAGCATCTATTTAATACATCTTTCACTTCCTAGTACTGTTGTCAGGAAAACTCTGAAAGTCTTTTTATTAATATTTTATTTCTTTTCCTATTATATATAATAGTAGTTTCTACCTATCATTTTTTATAAGGTTTTAAATTTTACAATTCCCCCCATCCCTCCCACAGAAGCCAGTATGATAATCTTTACATATTTTCCATTATGTACACTGATAGAAACTGAGTGTGTTGAGAGAGAAATCATATCCTTGAGGAGAAAATAAAATATTAGAGCTAGTAAAATTATGTAGTATGTAAAATCCTTTTTTTTTAAATTGAAGGGAATAGACTTTGGTCTTTGTTTAAACTTCACAGTTCTTTCTTTAGATACAGATGGTATTCTCCATTTCAGATACTCTAAAATTGATGGAATGAGCAAGTACATTAAGGTTCATCATCACCCCCATGTTGCTATTAGGGTGTACAATGTTCTTCTGGTTCTGCTCATCTCATTCAACATCAGTTCATGCAAATCCCTCCAGGCTTCTCTGAAATCCCATCCCTCTTGGTTTCTAATAGAACAATAGTGTTCCATAACATACTTATACCACAATTTGTTCAGCCATTCCCCAGTTGATGGGCATTCCTTTGATTGCCATTTCTTTGCTACCACAAATAGGGCTGCTATGAATGTTTTTGTACAAGTGATCTTTTTACCCTTTTTCATGATCTCTTCAGGTTATAGAGTAAGTAGTGGTATTGCTGGGTCAAAGGGTATGCACATTTTTATTGTCTTTAGGGCATAATTTCAGATTGTTCTCCAGAGAGACTAGAGTTCACAGCTCCACCAATAATATATTAATGTCCCAGATTTCCCACATCCCTTCCAACATTGAACATTGTCCTTTCTGGTCATATTGACCAATCTGATAGGTGTGAGATGGTACCTCAGAGCTGTTTTAATTTTCATTTCTCTAATCAGTAATTATTTAGAGCAATTTTTCATATGACTGTGGAAAGCTTTGATTTCCTAATCTGTAAATAGCTTTTTCATATCCTTTGACCATTTGCCAATTAAGGAATGGCTTATTTTTTAAAAATTTGACTCAGTTCTCTATATATTTTAGAAATGAGTCCTTTGTCAGAAATACTAGTTGTAAAAATTGTTTCCCAATTTAACTACCTTTCTTTTGATCTTGGTTACAGTGGTTTTGCTTGTGAAAAAGCTTTTTAATTTAATTTATTCAAATTATCTAATTTGTTTTTAATGATATTCTCCATCTTTTTCTTGATCAAAAACTGCTTCCCTTTCCACAGATCTGACAGGTATACTATTCCTTGATCTCCTAGTTTGCTTATAATATTGTCTTTTAGGTCTAAATCCTGTACCTATTTTGATCTTTTCTTGGTATAGGGTGTGAGATGTTAGTCCAATCCAAGTTTCTGCCATAATTACTTCCAATTTTCCCAACAGTTTTTAATCAAAGAAAGGGTTCTTATCTCAGAAGCTGAACTCTTTGCATTTATCAAATAGCAGATTACTATAATTGTTTCCTGTTGTCTCTTTTGCACCTAATCTATTCCACTGATTCACTACTCTATTTCTTAGCCAATAACAGACAGTTTTGATGACTGATACTTTATAATATAATTTTAGATCTGGTAAGGCTAAGCCACCTTCTTTTGCACTCCCCCCCCACCATTAAATACCTGGATATTCTTGACTTTTTGTTTCTCCATATGAATTTAGCTAATGTAAATCAAGGAACTAGTTCATTAAAGTAATTTTTTGGAAGTTTGATTGGTAAGGCACTAAATAAGTAGTTTAATTTAGGCAGAACTGTAATATTCAATATATTATCTTAACCTGTCCATGCGCAGTTGATATTTGCCCAGTTATTTAAACCTGATTTTATTTGTGTGAAAAGTGTTTTATAGTTGTTTTCATAGAATTTCTGAGTCTGCCTTGGCAGGTAGACTCCCAAGTATTTTATATTGTCTGAAGTTATTTTAAATGGAATTTTGCTTTCTAGCTCTTACTGCTGTAACTTCCTAGTAATATATAGAAATGCTGAGGGTTTATATGGATTTATTTTATATCCTGTAACTTTGCTAAAGTTGCTAATTGTTTCTAGTAGTTTTTTAAAATGATTTTTTAGGATTCTCTAGGTATACCATCATGTCATCTGCAAAGGATGTTTGTTTCTTCCTTCCCAATTCTAATAGCTTAAATTTCTTTTTTCTTCTCATTGCTGAAACTAATATTTCTAATAAAATATTGAATAGTAGTGGTGATAACGAGCATCATTGTTGCACCCCGATCTTATTGGGAATGACTCTAGCTTATCCCCATTGCATATAGCGTTTGTTGATGGTTTCAGATAGATATTACTTCTCATTCTAAGGAACAATCTATTTATTCCTACATTCTCTCTAGTGTTTTTAGTAGGAATGGGTGCTGTATTCAAAGGCCTTTTCAGCATCTATTGAGATAATCATATGATTTCTCTTAGGTCTATTATTGATATAATCAATTATACTAACAGTTTTCCTAATATTGAACACAAGTCTGCATTCCTGGGATAAATCCTGCTTGGTCGTAGCGTATTATCCTAGTGATAATTTGCTGTAATCACTTTGCTAAGATTTCATTTAAGATTCTTGCATCCATATTCATTAGGGAAATTGGTCTATAATTTTCTTCTACTGTTTTGACTCTAGCCACCCCCTTCACCTATTTTTTCCAAAGAGTTTATATAGAATTGGAACCAAGTGTTCCTTAAATGCTTGATGGAATTCACTTGTGAATCCATCTGGCCCTGGAGATTTTTCTTAGGGAGTTCAAAGATAGCTTGTTGAATTTCTTTTTCTGAAACAGGGTTTTTAAGTTTTTAATTTCCTCTTCATTTAACCTGGGCAACTTATATTTTCATAAATATTCATCCATTTCACTTAGATCATTAAATTTATTGGCATACTGTTGGGCAAAATAATTCCAAATCATTATTTTAATTTCTTCCTCATTGGTGGTAAGTTCACCTTTTTATTTATGATACTAGTGATTTGATTTTCTTCTTTCTTTTTTAAATCAAATTAACCAAAGGTTAATTTTGTTGGTCTTTTCATAAAATCAACTTTTAGTTTTATTTATTATTTCAATAGTTTTCAATTTTATCAATTTCTCCTTTAATTTTTAGAATTTTTAATTTGCATTTAATTGGGGTTCTTTTGATTACTTCTTTCTCTATTTTATTCATGTAAACAGTTAAGGATATAATATATCAGGGTGGCTAGGTGGCATAGTAGATAAAGCACCAGCCCTGGAGTCAGGAGTACCTGGGTTCAAATCCGGTCTCAGACACTTAATAATTACCTAGCTGTGTGGCCTTGGGCAAGCCACTTAAGCACTTAACCCCATTTGCCTTGCAAAAACCTAAAAAAAGGATGTAATATATTTCCTGATAACTGCCTTGGCTATATCCCATAAGTTTGGTATGCTGTTTCGTTATCTAGGATGAAATCATTAATTCTCTCTATAACCTGTTGTTTGATCCACTCATTCTTTAAATGAGGTTATTTATTATATTATATTATTAGTTTCCAATTAGTTTTAGGTCTGTCTCTCCATGGTCCATTATTGCATGTGATTTTTATTGCATTATGATCTGAGAAGGGAGTATTCACTATTTCTGCTTTTCTGCATTTGGTAATAAGGTTTTTATGCCCTAGTACATGGTCAATTTTGTGTAAGTGCCATGTACTGCAGAAAAAAAGTATATTTCTTTCTATCCCCCATTCAGTTTCCTCCATAGGTCTATCATCCCTAGGTTTTCTAACAATCTATTTACCTCCTTAACTTCCTTCTTGTTTATTTTATGGTTAGATGTATCTAAATCTTAGAGAAGGAAGTTGAGATCTCCCACCAGTAGAGTTTTGCTGTTTATGCCTTCCCGTAACTTATTCAGCTTTTCCTCTAAGAATCTGGGTGCTATACTACTTGGTGCATACATACTTAGTATTGAAATTACTTCATTATCTATGGTACCTTTTAAGAGGATATAGTTTCCTTCCTTATCTCTTTTAATGAGATCTATTTTAGCTGCTGCTTTGTCTGAGATAAGGATCAATACCCCTGCCTTTTTTACTTCACCTGAAGCAAAATATATTCTGCTCTAACCTTTTACCTTTATTCTATATGTATCTTTCTGTTTCAAATGATTTTCTTGTAAGCTGTATATGGTAGGATTCTGGTTTTTAATCTAGTCTGATAATTTCTTATGTTTTTTTGGAAGAGTTCATCCCATTCACATTCAAGTTATAATCACTATCTCTTTATTGCCCTCCATGTTATCTCCCCTATTTGTCTTTTTCCCCTCTTTTCACTTTATCCATACTCCACAGTATTTTACTTCTGAATACCACCTCCTTCAGTGTGTTTGCCCCTTTATATATACCCCTCCCCATCTTTCCCTTTTCCCTTTACCCCTTCTTCCTCCCTTTCTTCTTTTAGTTCCCCTTTTCCTCCCCCTTTTAATATTTGAAAGGTAAATAAGCTTCTAACCTTATTTCTTAACTTAACTGAGTGTGTATATGTTAATCCTTCTTTGAGCCAAATCCTATGAGAGTAAGAATTGGATGGTTTTTACCCTCTCTCTTCTTCCCCTCTATTGCAATAGATCCTTTGAAACTCTTCATGTAATGTGATTTACCCCATTCAATCTCCTCCATCCTCCCCTCTCTTTACTGTCCCTCCTTTTTATGGAGATATTATTTTTAAATCATTCTGAGTCATAGTTACATGAGTATCCATTACTTCTGGCTAAGTATATTCTCTTTAATAGAGTTACAGTCCTCAAGAGTTATGAGAATCTTTCTCCCAGGTGGAGATAGAACCAATTTCATCTTATTGGAAAGCATTTTTTCCCTTTCCCCTTTTTTACCTTTTCATGTGTCTCTTGAATCTCCTGTTTGAAATCCAAATTTTTTATTTAGCTCTGGTATTTTCATTAGGAAAAGTTGGAAGTCTCCTATTTTATTAAATGTCCATCTTTTTCCCCCTGGAAGAGAACAGTTTTGTAGTATAGTGTGTAATTCTTCCTGTGGCTCTTTGGTATCTAAATTGTTTCTTTCTGGTTGCTTGCAGAATTTTCTCTTTTATCTGCTAGTTCTGGAATTTGGCCACAATATTCCTTGGTGTTTTCATTTTGGGATCCCTTTCGGGAGAGGATCAATGGATTCTTTTTTAAAACTTTTTTTTTTTTGCAAGGCAATGGGCTTAAGTGGCTTGCCCAAGGCCACACAGCTAGGTAATTAGTAAGTGTCTGCTGAGGCTGGATTTGAACTCAGGTACACCTGACTCCAGGGCCAGTGCTCTATCCACTGCACCACCTAGCTTCCCCTAATGTATTCTTTCAATAACTATTTTTACCTCTGGTTCCATGATATTAGGACAATTTTCCTTCAAAAGATCCTGAATTATTGATTCAGGCTTTTTTTATCCTCTATATGTTCAGGAAGTCCAATGATTTTTAAGTTGTCTCTTCTGGATCTATTCTCTAGGTAAGTAGTTTTGCTGATGAGGTATTTTATATTTTCTTCTAATTTTTCAATTTTTTTGGTTTTGTTTAACAGATTCTTGCTGTCTCATGAAGTCATTAGTGTCCATGGATTCCATTCGTTTTTTAAATAGAAGAACATTCTTCATTTACCTTTTGCAACTCCTTTTCCAATTGGTCAATTCTATTTTTTGACGGAGTTTTCCATTTGCCCAATTGTATTTTGAGAGAATTATTTTCTTTTTGTATTTGCCAATTGTGTTTTCCAAGGGTTTGTTTTCTTTTTGCAAGGTGTTAATTTTCTCTTGGTGTTAATCCTTTCTCTTTTCCCAATTTTTTTAAAACTCATTCCTGATCTCTTCTAAGAAGTCTTTTTGACTAGGAGACCAATTCTTATTCTCCTTAGAAGTTCTAGCTATCTCTGGGTTAGGGTCTTTGTCTTTGAGGTAGCTTTCAATGGAGCCACCTTTCTGCTGGCTTTTCTCCCTTTTCCTAGGATCTTGTGTTGGAGAAGGCTGGTTCACAGACCTTTGGTTTTGAAAACCCTAGAGGCTTTGCCCACTGGGTTTAGTAACTTCAGGTGAGCCAGCAAGCAGGGAGTGCTAGAGGCTTTCTCTGGAGTGCCTGTGACTTTGATTTATGGCCACTCCCTAGGCCTGAGGGGGTGGGGGGAACAGCAGGGTCTGAATTATCCTTGAAAAATGTGTGTTGTGTCCTTGGGCTATATAATCTCCCTATTATTTATACTTGAGTCTGGGGATGGGGGTTGGGTGGGGAGGTTCTTACTGTGTTCTGGGAAGAGTCACTTTTTCTCACAGGGATTGTGGGGTGGGGCTCAACTAGAAACATGGGGACTCTACTGAAAATATAGGGCACATGGCCCTGGTCTTCCAGGCCAGTGGAGCTGACTGGATTGATGTCTCACCGAAGCACTGGAGCTCCCCCACCCATTGCACTGGAACTATCCCTCCAACCTCCCTGGAGCTCTCATGCCTGCTTACAAAGTCAAAAGCTTCTATAGCTGTTCTTAGGTTATTCCTAGATCTCATCCTACTGCCCCTACTCTGGCTTTCTGCTTTCTGCCTCTGGCTCACCCATGTTCCCCTGAGACAGACCTTATTTGTAGATGTTCTCCTTCACTCTTTCTGGATTTTGTGGATTTGAATTCTGTTAAGAGGCTTGATTCATATTAGCTCTGAGGGAAAGCCAGGAGATCTTAGGACAGTGCCTGGCCTCTCTCCACCATCTTGGCTGGAAATCAACTCTGAAAGTCTTAAAGTGCTATATAAATTAAATGAATCAATCCAGTCATGAAGATTGGGACCAAGTTGTTAGGAGACTGGAGATGGGACTTAAATTTAATGGAAACATTAAGAAAAACGGGCCTGGCAAATGTTGAATTTATACCTGTTTATGAATAATAGGTAATAGTGGTGGTGGGGAATTTGAATTGATTGGATTTTGAAGGTTATGATAGCAGAGTAAGTGAACTTTGGTTTTATCCTGTTGAAAAGGCTTTGCATATAAGTCTGATGATAGACTCACTATTATCAGAGTATTGAACTAGGTTAGTTTGTAGAAATACCTCACTAGGTTGTTCCCAAGATTGATGAATTTTTTGGCTATGGAAAATTTGAAGATCATTGACTAACTTAGAGAAGGGCATACAATTTGTATAGGGACAAACCTTCAGGGCTGAAAATATAATTTCTAGAAGTACTAAATCTGAAGACCTTCATAATTTGGTTTCATTCTGTACACTCTAGTCAGACCATTTTCTTCCTTATTATTCTTGAGCATGCCATTCCAAATCTTAACCTTTGATGATTCAACTCCTGCCTTTTCCCCACCCCCATTCAAGCTTTCAAGGGTAATTCAAGGCTTTTATTCCAACATGAAGCCTTTGCTGATCATCCCAATTCATAGAGACCTCTCCCTTCTCTGAACTGCTACAGCGTATTATTTTTGTATTGCCTTGTGTATTGTTTTGTTGTTTCATTTCTCTTCAATTAGACTATAAATCCCTGAGATCAGGGGCTGTGATATCTTCTCCCCATTGCATTCCTTAGTTTCTGGCAGAGTCCTTTGTACACAGAAACTATTCAGGTAATTCTTGTTGATCAATTGATAAAAGTCCTCTACACTTCTTTTTTTTCTTTCTTTTTTAATTTTTATTAAGGCAATGGGATTAAGTGGATTAAGTGACATGCTCAAGGTCACACAGCTAGGTGTGTCTGAGGCTGGATTTGAACTCAGGTCCTCCTGACTCCAGGGCCAGTGCTCTGTCACTGTGCTACTTAACTGCCCTAATCCTCTACACTTTTCTAAAGAATATCTTGCTTGATCTAGAGGAATCCAACCAAGATTCTGAGACTTGGATCTGTAATGAAATGCTCAGTTCTAGTTAGTATCTGTTTCTCTGTTTGTTTTTATGATGCAGCACTAGTCTCAGATGTACACTTCAGGGAATTAGCTTTCTGGGCTCCAAAAGATTACCAATATGAGCTTTTGCTTTGGCCCTCCACACCAGTCTAGTTCAGTCTCTGGCCTAATAACCTACTAGAGTGTATGTTTGTATACATAGGGGAAACAAGACCAATGTAGTTAAGACTGATGCTTTTGGTGACTTTTATTATTTGTCCCAGAGCACAAGGCAATGAACTTTTCCATCAATAACACTTTCCATAGCTCAATGAATAGAATGCTAGAATTGGAAACAGGAAGACCTTAGTTTGAATTTTGCTTCAGATACTTCCTAGCTGTGTGATATTGATCAAGTCACTTGTTCTCCCTTTAATCAATTAATCAATAAACATTTATGAAGTGCCTGTGCCAGATACTATGTTAAGTACTGGGGAGTTGCAAAAGATAGTTGCTGTCATTTAGGAGTTTGCAATTTAATGGGGAGACAAAATACAGACAAATATATTCCAAAGAAGCTATATACAAGATAAATTAAAAAACCTAATAGAAGGTGCTGGGATTAAGAAGGGTTGGGGAATGTTTTCGGTAGAAGTTAGGATTTCAGTTGAGGCTTAAAGGAAACCAGGGAGGTCAGTAAATGTAGTAGAAAAGGGAGAGCATTTCAGGCATGAGCGACAGTCAGAAAAAATGCCTGGAATAGGGGCAGCTAGGTGGTGCAGTGGATAGAGCACCAATCCTGGAGTCAGGAGGACCTGAGTCCAAATCTGAATTCAGTTACTTAATAATTACCCAGCTGTATGACCTTGGGCAAATCACTTAACTCCAATGATTTGCAAAAATCAAAAAATTATCCTGGAGCTGAGATGTAGTGGCTTTTTTTGTGGAATGGCCAAAAGCTAAAGTCACTTAGTTGAAGACTACTTGTTGGGGAGCAAGGTATAAGGTGAATGGACAGGTAGGAGGTTAAGTATTAAAGGACTTTGAAGGCCAAACAGATTTCTCATCTGTAAATAGGAACATTAGTAACACCTACCTCATAATACTGTGAAGATTAAATGAAATGGCCTATTTAAGATCTTTGCAAATCAATGAGCTATCTAAATTCTAGTTAAGTATTATTCTTTCAGGGAGGGTTACTACCTGAGGCCCTTCTCCAACATTTCATCCCTTTGGAGGCTCCTGTCAGTTTTTCCTGAAAGATGTAAGATATATCCTATTGCATCCTTCTATATCCTAAAACTCAAAGAATTTTTAAGAGTTCTAAAATTCAAAGAGAAAATCAGGGGAATGGAAAGAAATGATCAACCTTCAGCCATCAAGAGTTAAAAATCTAGAGACTGTGAAGTCCCTAACACAAGAAGCAAAAGAACACCATAATGAATACAGTGGTGAAACTAGGATCCCCAACAAATTCATTAATTTTGATTTAAAAAAGAAAAGTACTGGTCCTGGATACAAGTTGAGAAAATACTCCATCTATTTTATTCAGAGGCAGGAAACTATTGGCAAAACTGATACACTTTAGGTATTTAATAAATGCTTGTTGAATGAATGAGCAAGTTGAAGAGCTGAAAGGGATCCTAGATATCAGTCTTCATGTTTTATACATGAGGAAGTTCAGGCATGTAGAGGGGAAAATGATTTATCCAAGGTCCCTATCATTCAACTCTAGAAGGGATTAGCTGGTTACAAGAATTAGAGAAAATATATATCAAATTCTCCAAACAGGACCAGTATTCCAAACACGGTGAAGAGAAAATGGACAAACAATTGATGCTCCAATGCTATCTGAGACCATTATAATATCAAAATTAATATTCCCAGTCCAACTACTCAGGACATTAGGGACTAGATGTCCTCACCTGGAGAAATGACTTGGACTTCACTGAGAATTACTATAAAGTTACACAATCATTGTTTTCATGTCCACATTTAATAGTGCCAAATAGACAGTAATGTTTAACAAACAAAAATCTATTTTGCTCATTCAATAAATCTGTTCTGTGGAAAATATTGTTCTTTTCTTAAAATTGACCATGAAAAGAAATAGCAGAGACACAGTGTGCAATCTTTAAAAGGATTAAGAGAGAGCTAACTAACATGAACCAGATCATTAGCTTTGTATTTTCTGTTCCACCTTCTGATGCCCATCCTTCACTCAGGGGGATAAGCTGGAGATGGTCCAGGAACTAAGTGGAAATTAATTTCCCAAAGACTAGGCTAGAAGTTAATATGCATTTTGCCAACACTTACCACCCAGAGACACTAGAAACTTGGTCTTGAAGAGTTGAAAGTCATTGGAAGCTGTGGCTTCCAATCCTATATGGTTTGGGGTTAGAGGAAGATCTTACAGCTTCCTATGGGGTTGGAAGATAGAAATTTTTTTTTTAGCTGAGGAAGGGAAGCCAAAGATTATAAAGGGTACTGTTTTGATTAGTTGTATTTGTGTATCAGTGCTGAGCACAGTGATAGAGCACTGAATCTGAGACTCTGAAAGGACCAGGATCAATAGGTAAACTTAAATGGAAGCAGATACTAGAAATGAGAGACTTTCTCAGTCTGTCTTTTCTTGTGAGAAGTGGATGAAGGAAGGGAATTTCTCCCCTAGATGGATGTAGTTGGATTTGATGTACTCCAAAGTCCTTCTGAACCCTCTCTTATGACTTTCAGGGATGTTGTGGGGTATAAATAGGATAATAGCTGTGAAAATGCTTTGGAAAATCTAAACCATCATAGAGACACAGTGAGTTAACTTGTAAATAGTGTCTCAAAAGTCCTAGTGAAGTTTTAAGTTAATAAGTCTTAAACTTTAAAAATGCACTAAACTCTTGGGATACCATATATATATATGTATACATATATATATATATATATATATATATATATATATATAATATACTATTTTATAGTTGCATAAAGTAAACTGAAGACATCTCGTAATATAGTGAATAGGGATCCAGGTTTGGAGTCAGGAAATTTCATCTTCTTGAGTTCAAATTTGACTTCAGATCCTTCCTAATTGTGTGATCTTGAGCAAGTCACTTGACTTTCCTTGCCTCAGTTTCTTCATTAGCTACAGAAGAAAATAATAATGACATTTGCTTAGAAAACCAATATGGAATAACAAAGAATTGTTAGGTCTGAGGACAACTGAACAATAAAAACAAAGCAGACTGAAATGAATAGTGAAGAGAGAGCTAGTCTCCAAGTCAAATATATATGTATTTAAATACTGTTTCAAAGGCATACTGCCCAGCTCATTTAACCTCTTATTGCTCTCAGCAACTCTCTAAGACCATAAGTTGTAGAAAAGTTGTCTACCTTCTTTTGTGGAGGGAGTTTCCTCCTCTGGGAATTTTGCTTAATCAATGAAATCTCAGGTCTAATCTCTATCTTTATGCTATAGTTGCAAGTATTTTCATACTTTAAAGTAATAACATCCATTGGGTGACTTGGAGAAAATAATATCATTAACTCCACTTGTGCATTTGGAAAATGAAGACCCAAGAGGTAAAATAGAAGAACAAACAAGCCTATTATACATGACATTTCATTTCCTGACTTCATGCTTTTGTATAGGCTCCCATGACTGGATTCTTCTTCTTCATCTCTACTTCTTGAAAACCCTAGCTCCCTTAAAGTTTCATCTAAAACACCAACTCTCACGAGAGTACTTTTATGATTCTCCCTGTTATTAGTGCTGCCCCCTCTAATTCTTTGTTTTTATTTTGTATGCACTTTTATTTGTGTGCTCCTGATTGCATCCAGGAGATATAAGCTCCTTGAGGGGACAGACTGCTTTGTTTTTGTCTTTGTATTTCAGAACCTAGCACAGTCTGATATTAGCAGATGTTTAATAAATTTTTGCTGCATTTTGTTGGATTGGATGATATGATTCATAAGCTGGGACTGGGAAAATTCACATTTCTTGACTCTGTCCCACATTGCCCCATTCCACTGTCAAAGCCTTTTATATTCCTTCCCACAAGCATCCTATCAGGATCCAAATCTTGGGCTGGGTAAATCAGGAGTCTGACCCAATCTTGTTTGTCTTGGGTCCTTTCTTCAGCACTATTCCTGGAGAAATCATGACTGGAAATCTGGATAATTTCCATTTGTATGGGTGAGAAATTTGTCAAAAAAGATTGGTGACCAATTAATGCAATTTTTCAGTCCCTTTGGGCTGAGGAATTTATGCTAAGATTTTAAAGAGCATCCAATGGCACTAAAACGTCTTCTTTGTTTAGAGTCTCCATAGGTCTCACTAGTGATAGCCATTTAGTTTCATACACATGTAGCTATTTAGTCAACAAAGCATTTAAGCTATTAAATGAGACTAGACTGCAACTGCTGTACAATGGTAAATTATGTCCTCTAAGTGGTATTTGGGCTTTAATCAGAAAATTGACATTTGTTCCATATTCATTTATATTTTCTTTATTAGAAATGCATAATTTAATGTAATATTCAAAACCCCCAGGATACATACTGTCTTACCTATAAAACATTTATGCACATGGAATACTTTCCTCTTGTTTCTCAACCAGTACATCTCTTATGTGATGCTACAAACTCTTTTTTTCTGAGTGGGGGCCTACGGCCTAATGGAGCTGAGGTAGAGAAGTAATCCTTTTGCATTTACAGGTGCATTTATTTCAATTTGTGTCCCAATGACTGTTACTCTTTCAGAATCATCTAATTCCTTCACTGGGGTACAGCTTCTGGGTTATCACTAGCCATAGTCAGTGAATTCTTGGCTTGGTAACTAATTGAGATTGTCAGGATCAGAGGTAGTTGTTATTATTTGTTATAATTATAATAATAGTACTAATAGCTTGCATTTATATTGTTTAATGTTTTATTCAGTGTTTTATAGTTATAAAGCATTTTCATATCATTTGATCTGAAGATCTATTCTTTGACTTAGGTAGTGCAAATATTATTATCTTCATTTTTCCAATAAGGAGATCAATTTGGTTCTTTCTGTCTCTATATTTCTTCCCATAGGTCCCCTTCCCTTTTCTTCCTTTTCATCACCTTAGTATAGATCCTTCTGATTTTTCACTTGAACTTTTGAAATACCCACCCCATGGTTTGGTTCCCTGTATCCAAGATAGATGAAATAATTTTGCCTTTCTACAGCACATACTAGAGCAAAGCAGAGAAATCTTGGTCCTGGGGCTGCACGCGCGCATGTGTGTGTCTGTGTCTGTGTGTGTGTGTGTGTGTGTGTGTGTGTGTGTGTGTGTGTGTGTATGATTGTGTGTGGTTTCCTTTATCAAAGGGTTCTTAAACTAGAGTTCATGAACTTAAAAAATCCAACAGCTATTTTTCAATTAATATGTTTCCTTTGCAATTCTATGTATTCTCTTTCATACATTTTAAAACTTTTTTTTTCACCAGGTGGGCAAAGGGGCAAAAGGGATGATAGAGAAAAAGTTAAGAACACCTTCTGCCCACCTAAACACAAAAGGATGAAATTGTGCATTATTATTCTAAAGGGATGAGAGTTATAACTTGGTGTAGTAGAAAGAGCAATAGACCTGTGGCCAGGTAGAACTTGGTTCAAATCTAACCCCTAATACTTACTAATTGTATAATCATGAACAAATCATTTAAACTCCTGTGCTTCAATTTCCTCATATGCAAAAATGGAAATCATATTAACTCTAGTACCTGCCTTATAAGGCTCCTATTATGAGGCTCAAATGAGGTCATAGAAGCATAGATTTAGAACTAGAAGGGACTCAGAGGTCACATAATCCAATTATCTCATTTTACTTTTGAGGAAACTGAGGTCACACTGATTATGACCTAGATTCTTTGACTCCAAACCCAGTATTCTTTCTTTGCAATGGGCATAATAATTCAATTAAGCAATAAATTTTTAGTATAAAACACAAATTTTATCAATGTCAATTTTTCAAAGTATAGAAAATGAAAAGCTCTCTTTAAAGTCAAATTCCAAAGTTCTTAGGGATTATTACTTCTTTTTTTTTAGTTTTTTGCAAGGCAAACAGGGTTAAGTGGCTTGCCCAAGGCCACACAGCTAGGTAACATTAAATGTCTGAGACCGAATTGAACCCAGGTACTCCTGACTCTAGGGCCGGTGCTTTATCCACTACACCACCTAGCCACCCGGGATTATTACTTCTTTCTTCCCTACTTTAGCCCTCTTAGCTACAGTGAACTACAGTAACAATAATTATTAATTGTATTGTCTTCAGTTGTATGTGTGGGAGAATTTTATTTATTCTGAGTCCTATGTTAGCATGGAAATGTATTTAATTTCACTTTCTCACAGCCATTTACTGGTCTCTTATAAGTGAGTAAAACAAGTATTGAAAGAACATTCAATTCCTTAAGTCTAATGTAGGATACTACTCTGCTGGGTAGCACCATAGGATCTGAAAAATTTTTCTGATCCCTAGATTTCCTCCTTGGAAGTATCTAAATTAATTGATTAGTAGCATTTAGTTTGCCTTACTCATTCACATTCAATAAAACATAGCAGAGAGCAAGGATGAGGAACATGAGGCAGATAAATTAAAATAGGACATAGCTATCTTCCTCACTTTTTCTTGATGTTGTAAGGGCACCAATGTAGCTCTATGATTGTCTTTCTATCATTCTTTACTCTTTTCATATGACCAGAACATGTTCTTTTTCTTGTCAATCAAACCCCTGATGGTGTTCTTTACTCCTGTACTTCAGAATTCCTCTTTGGTCATGTTGCAGAGTGATCAGCTCATTATTTAGCTGCCTCTCCATTTCCTTCAGTCTGATACAATTGCCATTCCTCCAAAGCAATCAACCCCACTCTCCATCTCTTTTTTAATTTTAGACCTAGCTCATTTTCCATCTGCACTGTTTGCTCCAGATAGACATATTTTGTTGGACAAATTCTACAGGGTCTGTGTCCAAATACATATGGAAATCTGGGCAATAGATATTTTTTAATCCCCTTAGTTTTTACTTTGTGGATGGAGGTGCTAAATTCCTTTGAGTGATTACAGATCACTTCCAGGAGTCCCTGTAATGTCCTGAATCTTTAGGCACAATATTTGAAAACAGAAACACTTGGAGGACCTTACCAGAATTTCCTCCTTGAATTGTACTCTGGGCTGCATTTTCTTCAATACAATGGTGAATGTCTTTGTAGAGGTTATAGCTCTCTATTTGTACCTTGTCTGGTGTTTATTATCAGTCACTGAATAAAATTATTTCAGTTGTTATGTCTTTCAGGAAAAGCTGATGGTCTTGATGTGTGAGTATGAGGTATATTGCTGTAAAAGAAAAAGTAAAATAACATTTTGTCCTACTGAATCAAACATTTGTTCTTAATCAACAAGCAATAAGCACAATGGAATCATATTCTTTGCATGTTGTTTTCTCTAAATTCTATTACTATGGGAAGATATGGTTCAGTGTTGGAAATTGTGAAAGCCTGCTTATCATATACTACTACTACTACTACTACTACTACTATTACTACTACTACTGCTGCTGCTGCTGCTGCTACTGCTACTGCTACTGCTGCTATATTCCTACTATGACTACTAATATATTGAATTAATATAATCCTCCAAAGTTTGACCTTCACAATAATGCTATGCCATGGATGCTATTATTACTATCATTTTATTGACTATAGTACCAGCACCCAAAAGTCCATGATGGTATAACAATATTGGTCTGGCATAGAGATGTTAAACTTTAGGAGTTTGTGAACTTTTCTAAAAAAAAAAATTTTTGAGAACCATGATCAGCATAATTGATTTTCTTTTTTTTAATTTTTATTAAAGATATTATTTGAGTTTTACCATTTCCCTCAATCTTGCTTCCCTCCCCCACCCCCACCCCACAGAGAGCACTCCGTCAGTCTTTACTTTGTTTCCATGTTGTACCTTGATCCAAATTGGGTGTGATGAGAGAGAAATCATATCCTTAAAGAGAACAGAATTCTCAGAGGTAACCAGATCAGACAATAAGACATCTGGGTTTTTTTCTGAATTAAAGGGAATAGTCCTTGTACTTTGTTCAAACTCCACAGCTCCTTATCTGGATACAGATGGTACTCTCCTTTGCAGACAGCCAAAAATTGTTCCCAGTTGTTGTGCTGATGGAATGAGCGAGTCCTTCAAGTTTGAACATCACTCCCATGTTGCTGTTAGGGTGTACAGTGTTTTTCTGGTTCTGTTGATCTCACTCAGCATCAGTTCATGCAAATCCCTCCAGGTTTCCCTGAAATCCCATCCCTCTTGGTTTCTAATAGAACAATAGTGTTCCATGACATACATATACCACAGTTTGCTAAACCATTCCCCAATTGAAGGACATTTACTGGATTTCCAATTCTTTGCCACCACAAACAGGGCTGCTATAAATATTTTTGTACAAGTAATGTTTTTACCCTTTTTCCTCATCTCTTCAGGGTATAGACCAGTAGTGGTATTGCTGGGTCAAAGGGTATGCACATTTTTGTTGCCCTTTGGGCATAGTTCCAAATAGCTCTCCAGAAGGGTTGGATGAGTTCATAGCTCCACCAACAGTGTAATAGTGTCCCAGATTTCCCACATCCCTTCCAACAATGATCATTATCCTTCCTGGTCATACTGGCCAATCTGAGAGGTGTGAGGTGGTACCTCAGCAAAGCTTTAATTTGCATTTCTCTAATAATTAATGATTTAGAGCATTTTTTCATATGGCTATGGATTGCTTTGATCTCCTCATCTGTAAATTGCCTTTGCATATCCTTTGACCATTTGTCAATTGGGGAATGGCTTTTGTTTTAAAAATATGACTCAGTTCTCTGTATATTTTAGAAATGAGTCCTTTGTCAGAATCATTAGTTGTAAAGATTGTTTCCCAATTTATTACTTTTCTTTTGATCTTGATTACATTGGTTTTATCTGTGCAAAAGCTTTTTAATTTAATGTAATCGAAATCATCTAATTGGTTTTTAGTGATGTTCTTCAACTCTTCCTTAGTCATAAACTGTTCCCCTTTCCATAAATCTGACAGGTAGACTAGTCCTTGATCTTCTAATTTGCTTATAGTATTGTTTTTTATGTCTATGTCCTGTAACCATTTGGATCTTATCTTGGTAAAGGGTGTGAGGTGTTGGTCTAATCTAAGTTTCTTCCATAGTAACTTCCAATTATCCCAGCAGTTTTTATCAAAGAGGGAGTTTTTAACCCAGTGGCCAGACTCTTTGGGTTTATCAAACAGATTACTATAATCCTCTCCTGCTTTTACACCTAGTCTATTCCACTGGTCCACCACTCTATTTCTTGGCCAATACCAAACAGTTTTCATGACTGATGCTTTATAATATAATTTTAGATTGGGTAGTGCTAAGCCACCTTCGTTTGCATTTTTTTTCATTAAGCTCCTGGCAATTCTTGACTTTTTATTTCTCCATATGAATTTACTTACAATTTTTTCTAACTCATTAAAGTAATTTTTTGGAATTTTGATTGGTAGGGCACTAAACAGATAGTTTAGTTTTGGTAGAATTGTCATTTTTTTTATATTAGCTCTCCCTACCCATGAGCTGTTGATATTTGCCCAGTTATTTAAATCTGATTTAATTTGTGTGAGAAGTGTTTTATAATTGTTTTCAAAAAGATTCTGAGTCTGTCTTGGCAAATAGACTCCCAAGTATTTTACACTGACTGAGGTTACTTTGAATGGGATTTCTCTTTCTAGCTCTTCCTGCTGTTTCTCGCTAGACATACATAGGAAAGTTGAGGATTTATGGGGGTTTATTTTATAACCTGCAACTTTGCTAAAATTGCTAATTGTTTCCAATAGTGTTTTAGATGATTTCTTGGGATTCTCTATGTAGATGATCATGTCATCTGTGAATAGTGAGAGTTTTGTCTCTTCCTTCCCAATTCTAATTCCTTTAATTTCTTTTTCTTCTCTAATTGCTGATGCTAACATTTCTAATACAATATTGAATAGTAGTGGTGATAATGGGCACCCTTGTTTAACCCCTGATCTTATTGGGAATGCCTCTAGCCTCTCCCCATTGAGTATAATGCTTGTTGATGGTTTCAGATAGATACTGCTAATTATTTTAAAGAACAGTCCATTTATTCCTACACTCTCTAGTGTTTTTAATAGGAATGGATGCTGTATTTTGTCAAAAGCTTTTTCAGCATCTAGTGATGTGATCATATGATTTCTGATAGGTTTGTTATTGATATAATTGAGTATACTAACAGTTTTCCTAATATTGAACCAACCCTGCATTCCTGGAATAAATCCTACTTGATCATAATGTATTATCCTAGTGATGACTTGTTGTAGTCGTTTTGCTAAGATTTTATTTAGGATTTTTGCATCTATATTCATCAGGGAAATAGGTCTATAATTTTCTTTCTCTGTTTTAACTCTTCCTGGTTTAGGTAACAGTACCATATTGGTTTCATAGAAAGAGTTAGGCAGAGTTCCATCTTTCCCTATTTTTCCAAAGAGTTTATATAGGATTGGAACCAATTTTTCCTTAAATGTTTGGTAGAATTCACTTGTGAATCCATCAGGTCCTGGAGATTTTTTTTTAGGGAGTTCAATAATGGCTTGTTGAATTTCTTTTTCTGAGATAGGGTTGTTCAGGTATTTAATCTCTTCTTTATTTAACCTGGGCAACTTAGATTTTTGTAAATATTCCTCTATTTCACTTAGATTATCAAATTTATTGGCATAAAGTTGGGCAAAATAATTTTTGAATTATTACTTTAATTTCCTCCTCATTGGTGGTGAGTTCACCTTTTTCATTTATAATACTAGCAATTTGGTTTTCTTCTTTCTTGTTTTTAATCAAATTGATGAGAGGTTTATCAATTTTATTGGTTTTTTCATAATACCAACTTTTGGTTTTATTTATTAATTCAATAGTTTTTTTGCTTTCAATTTTATTAATTTCTCCTTTAATTTTTAAAATTTCTAATTTGGTATTTGATTGGGGATTTTTGATTTGTTCTTTCTCTAATTTTTTTAGTTGCATGTTTAGTTCATTGATTTCCTCTTTCTCCAATTTATTCATATAAACATTTAGAGCTATAATATATCTCCTGAGAGTCGCTTTGAATGAATCCCATAGGTTTTGGTATGTTGTTTCATTATTATCATTATCTAGGATAAAATGGTTAATTCTTTCTATAATTTGTTTTTTGGTCCACTCATTTTTTAAGATGAGGTTATTCAGTTTCCAATTTTCTCTGGGTCTATATCTTCTTGGCCCAGTATTGCATATGACTTTTATTGCATTGTGATCTGAGAAAGATGTATTCACTATTTCTGCCTTTTTGCAGTTGATCATTAGGTTTTTATGTCCTAGTACATGGTCAATTTTTGTATAAGTTCCATGTACTGCAGAGAAAAAGGTATATTCCTTCCTATCCCCATTCAGTTTCCTCCATAAGTCTACCATATCTAATTTTTCTAACAATCTATTTACCTCCCTAATTTCTTTCTTGGTTGTTTTATGGTTTGATTTATCTAGATCTGATAGCAGGAGGTTGAGTTCTCCTACTAGTAGAGTTTTGCTGTCTATGTCTTCCTGTAATTCTTTCAGCTTCTCCTCTTAGAATTTGGGTGCTGTCCCACTGGGTGCATATATATATATTCAATATTGAAATGACTTTATTGTCTATGGTACCTTTTAGGAGGATAAAGTTTCCTTCCTTATCTCTTTTAATGCTATCTATTTTTGCTGCTGCTTTTTCTGAGATAAGGATTGCTACCCCTGCTTTTTTTACTTCAGCTGAAGCAAAACATATTTTGCTCCAACCTTTTACCTTTACTCTATATGTATCTCTTGGCTTCAAATGAGTTTCTTGTAAGCAGCATATTGTAGGATTCTGGTTGTTAATCCACTCTGCTATTTGCTTACATTTTAAGGGAGAGTTCATCCCATTCACATTTAAGGTTATGATTACTAATTCTTTATTGCCCTCTGTGCTATCTTCCCTCTGTATTTTTCCCCCTTCTCCCTTTTTATCCATATATCCATTATTTTGTTTTTGAATACCACCGCCTTCAGTGTGTTTGCCCTCCTATATCACTCCCTCCCCTTTCTTTCCCCTTTCCCTGTTCCCTTCCCTTCCTTTTGTTATTTCCCCTTATTTCCTCCACCCCCCTTCCCTTTCTCTGTCCCCCCTCCCCTTTTCCCCTTTTACTTCTTGAAAGGTTAGATGTTTTATAAGTTAACTGAGTATGTGACTTTAAGCCAAGTCTGATGAGAAGAAGATTCAGGTGTTTCTCCTCTACTCCCTTTTTCCCCTCTATTACTATAGGTTTTTTGTACCTCTTAGTGTAATGAGATTTGTCCCATTCAATCCCCTCCCTCCTCCTGTCTCTTTCCTGTCCCACTTTTTAGGGAGGTAGTGTATTTTTTTTAGATCATTCTAAGTCATAGAAAATTCTGAGTGTCTGTCCCTTCTAGTTCAGTATATTCTGTTGAATAGAGTCCAAATTCCTGAGAGTTATTAGAGTCTTTCTCCCCAGTGAAGTTAAAGCCAGTTACATCCCATTAGATATCAGTCTCATGGATAGGTAATGGATGTCCAGCATTTCTGGCTAGGTATAATCTCTCTGTTAGAGTTACATTTTTCAGGATTCTCAGGATTTATGAGAGTCTCTACCGCCCCCCCTCCCCATGCTGGGATATAGCCAGTTTCAACTTACTGGATTGCATTTTTTTCCTTTTTCTGCCTTTTCATGTGTCTCTTGAACCTCCTGTTTGATATCCAAATTTTCTGTGTAGCTCTGGTCTTTTCATCAGAAATTTTTGGAATTCTTCCATTTCATTAAATGTCCATCTTTTTCCCTGGAAGAGAAGGCTCAACTTTGCAGGAAAGTAGATTCTTGGCTGCATTCCAAGCTCCTGTGCTCTTCGAAATATCTCATTCCAGGCCCTTCGATCCCTTAAAGTTGATGCAGCCAGGTCCTGCATGGTCCTTACTGTGTCTCCTTGATATTTAAATTGTTTCTTTTTGGCTGCTTGCAGGATTTTCTCTTTTATCTGATAGTTCTGGAGTTTGGCCACAACATTCCTTGGTGTTTTCATTTTAGGATATTTTTCTGGTGGGGATCGATGTACTCTTTCAATAACTACTTTGCCTTCCGATTCCATGATGTCAGGGCAGTTTTCCATCACTAGATCCTGTAATATTAAGTCCAGGCTTTTTTTCTCTTCAATGTATTCAGGAAGTCCTATAATTTTCAGGTTGCCCCTCCTCGATCTATTCTCAAGGTCAGTGGTTTTGTTGATGAGGTATTTCACATTTGCTTCTATTTTTTCTATTTTTTGATTTTGTTTAACTGACTCTTGCTGTCTTATAGAGTCATTAGTTTCTGTAGACTCCATTATTTTTTTGGGGGAGGAGTTTTCTTCATTAACCTTTTCCAATTGGTCAATTCTACTTTTGAAAGAGCTTTCCATTTGACCAATTGAGGTTTTGAGAGAATTAATTTCTTTTTGCATTTGCTCATTTGAGGATCTGAGAGAATTATTCTCATTTTGTAATTGTCTAATTCTACTTTCTAAGGTTTTGTTTTCTTGTTGCAAGGTATTAATTGTCTCCCCTCAATTTTCCAGTTGATTTTTAAACTCCTTCCTTATTTCTTCAAGGAAGTCTTTCTGTGCTGGAGACCAGATTGTATTCTCCTCAGATGTTCCAGGTCTCTCTGGGTTGGGGTCTGTCCCTTCCAGGAATTTTTCTATGGATCCACCTTTCTGCTGACCCTTCTTCGTTATGCTAAGACCTTGAGTTGGGTGGGGCTGGTTCACCTGGGCTTGGGATTTCTAAAGGCTTTACTGAGTGCAGTTTCTCTGGCTGGCCAGTAGGAGGTGCTGGTTGTGTTCTCTGGAGTGTCTGTGACCTTGGTTGTGAGGCCTTCTCCCTTTGCTTGAGGGAGGGAATTGGAGCTATTGAATTCTTTTGCCTTCAATCAATGGTGGGCTTTACCCTGGCCTGAGGTGATTCCTCAGTTGGGCTGTTTCTTTTGCTCACACACCTGGGCCTTAGGCAGAAGTAATTTGCATTTGTTTGAGAAGAGGCCTCAGTGCAATGGAGGCATGGGCTCAGAGTTTCTCAGACCTGAGGAGCCCAGGGATGGTGTCCCCAGCTCTCCTGTACCAGACCTCTCCCCGCAGCCCCTTCCCCAAGCTCCAGGGGGACAGCCCCAACACCAGCGCCTCTGCTTCCCTGCAGACCCAAGCCCCCTTCGTCCAGCCCCACCGCTGATCCAGCAGGTCCGGCTCTTGGGCCCTCAGACTCCCGGTTCCAATTCAGCTGTTGATCTGGCTGATCCCGGGCTGATCTTCCCTCGGAGCTCAGACTCACCTGCCTGTACTCAGCCAAGGCTGCTGTGGGAGACAAATCCTGAGCTAGATTTTCCTCTCCTGGGTTTTCTTTCTGGGTTTCCTGGTTCGGATTTCTTTTAAGAGGTTTGTTTCATGTGATAGATGGGGAAGAGATCAGGAGACTTTAGAACTGTGCCTGTCTTCTCTCTGCCATCTTGGCCAGAAGTCCATAATTGATTTTCTTTGTAATCCCGTGTATAACATGTTTAAAAATATTATTCTTAGAATTCTTAATATTTTACCAGATCACTAAGGGGGTCTAAATCTTCTTGAATATCATCTAAAGATATAATTATAGAGCAGGGATTAAAACCTACTTGGTTCCATGGTCCTATGGTCCTTTAATCTTCACAACTGGGGCCTCTTAACACCAACTCTTAAATTCAATCCTACCTCCAATTCCCAGGATCAACCCCATCTTTGTTGGAGCTCTGAGTTAGCAGTTCATTGATTCAATGTCAGATTAATGTTGATGGAGGTAGAAGACAGTCCCCAGGTTGTGATGGAGCCCTATAGGGTCACTTTCCTTGAGGGGATTGAATTCAGCCTTATCCATTTTCTCTTATTCACCATCTCTGTCCTATGAAGATGCAGCAAGGCTGCCTCTCAATGCTAGTTCATTCCATATCAGGACACTTGAGTAAACAGTGTACGTCTGTACATTTGCTTGGGTTTTACTAATTGAATGGGATATTTCTATTTGAAGCCCTCCCGGCAAGTGTGGCCTTGTTGCCCCTTCTGCTTGTCTCCCTTCCAATTACTGCTCTGGATTAAATGGATTCATTTGTAGCCACTGGCAAACATGCCCAGTTGGCAGGGCATCATTCTGCTCCAGTGACAAGAGCTATAAAAAGACCATTATTTTCATTACCATAAAGAATGGCATGTTGATGATGGAGCTCAGCTTTCAGAAAATAGGCTGCAGTTTTCATTGTCTTTATTCCTTAGCCAGAGAGAGTATTAGTGGTAAAAACTGACCATGTGAGGCAGTAGAGAGATCCAGGGTTCTTTTGTCTGATACTCAAAGATCCAGTTGTAACAACCAGGGATGACTGTCAAGTGTTATGGCTGTCCTAAACCCAGAACCCATGACTGGGAGTTCAGAAGCTGTCTCTAACAAAACCTAAACCTTGGCAAATTTTTGTCAGGATAGGTTTTCCAAGTGTTTTGTGTAAATTACTCAGGGAAGAACCCTGCATCTATTCAGTAGAACATCAGCATGTTAATAAAATATGAGCTTGCTTTTCCCCAGACATGGATCAACTTTCTAGGACATTTAATAAAAGTCTCTCTGTCTAGGGGAGTACTGTTCAAAGAAAGTCAAATGAAGTTCTTATTCTCTAGGAACATGTGTCTAAGACCTGTCTCCCAAAATAAATTTGGATTGATTGACTAAATTCCTCACTTTTCATCTGGATATTTCAGGTTTGCTGAAGACACAGTCCCACATGAACATCTACATTCATAGGAGCACAAATACAGCTAACCTCTAGGATAGGGATAGTCTTCTTTCAAAAGTGAGTGATCTAGGCTCTGACCCTTGGCAGTTACCTCTTAATTAGTCTCCCTTTCTCAAGAAGCTCCCTCATTCAATCACTACTGCCAAAGCAATTTTCTAAAAGCCCAGGTCTAACCATTTTGTTCCCCATCTCAATATATTTCAGTGTATCCACATTATCTTGAGGTTCAAATACAAACTTTTCTTTTTTGGCATTTAAAGTTCCTTATAATCTACATCCTGCTTGTCTTTCTAGTAGGGAAATTTTACTTGTTCATACATTCTATAGTCAGTCATACTTGTCCTACTTCCTGTTCCTTACATTGAGTTCCAGCTCCCCTTTCTGAGTTTTTGCACAGGCTGTCTTCTATGTATGAAACATTCTCTTTCCTCACTTCCGCTTTTTGGAACCTCTATCTTCTTTCAAGACTTGACTCATTTGCCACCCTCTGCAAGAGGCCTTTTCCAGTCTCCCTTGAGTTTTATGGCCTCCTCCTTCAAAGTTTTCTTTATTCATTTTAAATATAGACATATATGTATTTGTATATATATATACATATGTGTAATATATTACATAAAATATACATATATACATATATATATATATATATATATATATATATATATCATCTTACCCATTAGAATGAAAGCTCATTGAAGGCATAGATTATATTTACTTTTAATTTGGACCTTTAGCTCTTAGCAAAGTCCTGTGATATAATAAAGGCTTAATAAATACTTGTTGATTGATGATGATGGAAAAAGGATGGATGATCTTAGCTTACTCTTATGATATGTGCTAGAGTATGTGACATGCTCAAGGAGGTCAGAGTAATGGGTAGCAGTCATGGGGAGTAGCCACATGGAAAAGTGGAGTCATAGTATTTTAGAGTTTGAAGGGACCTCAGAGATTATCTAACATAACCAACCCAAAGCTGAACAAAACTTCTCTTTCATTTATGTTCAGTAGTACTATTTGTTTGAGAACCTTTAATGAGGGAAAATCCATTAACTCCTATCTACTTTTGGACAGTCTATTATTAGGAAGCTTTTATTCACATCAAGCTCCACAAGCTCCACATCAAGCTTCCACTCCACAACCTCCACTCATTGCAATTCATTCTTTTGCCTTATGGGGCCAGGAAGAACATGTGACAACCATTTAAAATAACTCCTCCCTGCAATGATCAATGCTTTCCATCTTTGGTCCACATACTTTAGGGTGATACCTCCTATTCAACAGGTTGTAATATCATTTTCTCCTCCTTTGGGAGGGAGACACAGCCTGAGATGATGCTTATTTCCAGGCCAAATTGCAGTTAATTCCTAATGGCATCTTTCATTGGCAACAATCCCAGGTTTGGAAGTGAACTGAGAATTCAGTATTTAAAAGAGTATTATTTCTCCTTTATCCAGTCAAGTTTGTCCTCCTTTATTGTTCCATTCACCTCAGTTATCTAAGGATCATTTCCTGCAGGCTATAATAAACCTGACCACAACTAGTGTAGAAAGAGCACCATAATAGAAATCAAGTGACAGGTTGCTGTCACTTGAATATGTCATTTAAGCTTCCTATGTCTTGGTTTTATTATCTGAAATATGGAGGGAATATTCCCTATTCTACCTGACTACGGACATTGTTGTAAGGATAAAATTGATATAGTCTACATGAAAGATTTATGGGATCATTCAGTATTTTCAGTTGTACCCAACTCTTCATGATATCATTTCTTGACAAAGACACTGGAGTGAGTTGCCATTTCCTTCTCCAATTCATTTTACAAATGAGAAACTGAGTTAAATGACTTTCTCAGGGTTACAAAATATTAAATGTCTAAGGCTAAATTTCAGCTCAGGAAGATGAGTCTTCCTGATTCCAAGTCCAATGCTCTATCTACTGTGCCATGTAGCTGCCTCTTCCAGATGTCTTTTGTCTTTTCATAACTCTAAGACCTAGATTGGAAAGGAGAATATCTTATATCACCTCAAATTGTTGAGGTTGACATTACTACAAAACAATTGCATATATTCATATATGCTTTTTTACCAGCTCCCAAAATAAATATGCTGCTTCAGAGGGAAGTAAATGTAAGAGTAAAGGGAAAAAAGGTACATCAACATACATATTACTTTGTTATTGGTTCACAGAATCTTAAGTTCATAGAACATTAAGAATTCACAGGAGTTAAGAGTCACACGGGTGGCTAGGTGGCGTAGTGGATAAAGCACCAGCCTTGGAGTCAGGAGTAGCTGGGTTCAAATCCGGTCTTAGACACTTAATAATTACCTAGCTGCGTGACCTTGGGCAAGCCACTTAACCCCGTTTGCCTTGCAAAAACCTAAAAAAAAAGAGTTAAGGAGTCACTTCCCAGTTCACTTCACATAGAATTTTAAGAGTTAGAAGGAATGGAGAGATAATTTGCATATCTCATACTCCTACAAGTAGATTGATAATTCCTTGGTAAAAATTAAAATCTAACATGGTAGGTCTCCAAGTTTACTGTTCCCCAGGCTTCCCACTTCTCTGCCATGTTTTTCCCTTCACCTCCTTTTTTCTTCAATTTAATGGGCTCTGTAGTGTGGAGGAAAGTACATTTTGCATTGTTATCCCTATCCTATGGTCAAGGACTTTGATCTTCCCTTTCATTGATACCCCTCCTTTCCCCTTTCCCCTCCCCTTCCCCCCTACTAACCATACAATCACATAGCTTTGGAGGAAGGAAGCATAATTTTTTTTTTTAGGTTTTTGTATGGCAAACGGGGTTAAGTGGCTTGCCCAAGGCCACAGAGCTAGGTAATTATTAAGTGTCTGAGACTGGATTTGAACCCAGGTACTCCTGACTCCAGGGCCGGTGCTTTATCCACTATGCCACCTAGCTGCCCCCAGCATAATTCTTTTTAAAGAAAAGTGTTTATTTCCCAGTCTAGTCCATCACCATTTTATAAATGAAAATGCTGAGGCCCAGAGAGCCTCTAACTTCAACCTTCCAATTTCCAAGACAATGATTTCTTCACTTCACAATACTGTTGACCTGTCATAGGCCTTGTTTCTTTTTTTAATGGGTGGTGGTTATGTCTTTTATTGCGTCACAAGGATGATCTCCAGTTTTAAGGCTTGTCTTGCCTCCCTCAAAGGTCTCAGTTATACCTGTGTTCTCTGGTGGTGATGGAGACTGTGAGTTAAGAAGACTGATATTATTATACCCTTCCTTCAGCTCATCTAATCTCCAGGGGAATTAAATTAGTTCTGGCACTCAAAGACCTGGAAAGGGAAGGAAAAGAAAAAAAATCCAGGCCAGGATTTCTTTTTCAATGGAGAAACACCGTCTACTTGTCAACTGCCTCAGAATCAGAAAACTAAACTAATTCCAACTGAGGCAACCCATGAGCAAGAAAGTGATTCTGATAAAAAAAGGAGAGTCCTCATGTGGACTCATGATCCCACTGATTGTATTCAACAGCTAACATTCATCCAATAGAACTATATAGCAAGAATTTAATATTCTTTGTCAACAGCTTTTTAAAGAGAGTCTACCATGTTGACACCTAGAGTTAGAAGAAAATGACCTTGGGGAGAGTAAGAGAATTATCTCCAGATCTAGGAAAAATTGAATTTTTTTTGTTAACTTCAGAGGTTAGAATGGGATCAGTTGGAGGAAGTTACAGAGAAGCAAATTTCAGTTCAATATAAGCATGAAGTTAGTTGATCAATAATAGATTTATTTGTCATGTGAGATAGTACATTCCATGTCAGTAGAAGTGATCAAGCAGAGTTGATTAGATGGCCTCCAAGATCCCCCATTTCAAATACTCTAATATTTTATGATTTATTCATTTATTTGACAGCTATTTGTTAAGTATTTATTATGTGCATAGAACTTTGATAAACACTGATGAAGATAAAATAATAATTAAATTATGATCTCTGTCATCTTAGAGTTCACTTTTTAGCAAGGGGGACATGATATGTAAACATTCAATATTATACAATAATAGCATCCCTAACTCCTCTCACATGTAGACTACTAGAAAACTATATTAGCTTCAAGGTATTTGGTGGATCAGCATCTTCCAAAAACCATAGTTATCAATCACCTACTAAAATGTTCTATTTAAGAAGGTCAGGGGACATGTTAATTATAAGCAAAGACATTTCAAATTAAATGAAAAAAGGGATTTTTCTCATGGACATAGATTGCATGTTTTCCCATATGTATAATTGCTACCAATGTGGGGGGAGAATAAGAAGTAGAGAAAATACTTATAACCGGGGAATGTGTATGAAAAGATGTAGATTTATATGGTTAGAATATACACAGTAGGCATCCATTCAGGGATATGCATATCCAAGATTAACATAGACTTCAGAAACACACCTCTGAAACAGCAGAATTGTCTGTCCTCTAGTACTATCATTGAATTCTATTGGTTTTTGTTGGACAGTTTGACATCTCATGTGAATATGATATTTTCATTCTCCATCCTTACTTACCATAACATTGTGTTTGCTGTATGCTTCTGTGGTATATATCTGCTGATCTCATGGTTACTGAGTTGCTCTTTGTTATTGTTTATTTTTAGCTATTTTGATCTCTTCGACATCATCTACTATTCTCTGCTACTATTTTTTTTCAGTGAAGCAATTCTCTGACAATGGAAACCTAAAACCCTTTAAGTGGATAGTTTAAGAGTTTGATCTATCACATTCAGTCATACAGTGAGGAGAAACCAGTAGAAGTCATTTGCTAAGATTAGGTCTATTGTTGTAATTACTTTTCTTTTGGTGCTAAATCAAATTCCTTGGCCCCAGTCAACTATTTGACTTGAGGTTAGGAAATTGTTTTTAATTTTCATCAAGTTCCTGATTCTCTGATTCTTTGTCTGGATTATCAAAATTCATTTCAGAGACTCCAAAACCAAGAAAACCACCAAGGAGCAGTATGATTGTCAAATAAATAAATAAACAAAGGGGCAATGACAAAAGAACTAGGTCAAGTCTTCATGGCTAAACTTTTAACTATTTTACCTTCTTGCCTTTATCATTCACACCTGCCCACAATAAAATTGTTGGGTCTTTATGGCCAACATAAACACTGCTAATTTCCTTACACAACATAGTGTAAAAATAATGAAATATGAACATACAACTGACATAAGGTTATTTCCAATTGAGGGAATGATGGAAGGTTTTATGGATGAGATGACAATTGAAATGGATCTTGAAAAATGGATTGGATTTCAAAAACCAAAGTTGTCAGGTGAAATGGAATTCTAGCTATAAAGAATATTATGTATAAAGACACAGAGATTGGAAAGTTCTGGGCAGTGTATATTCCATTTCAATATGTCACTAAACTTCTTTGAGCTTCAGTGTCTTCAGTTATATATGAAAGAGGGAATTGAATTAGATAATTTCTCAGAACTATCCGCTTTCTACTCTAAATCTTGTGTTATCTTTGGTCTAACCTTCTCTATGACTGAAATGACATAAATGAATTCTTGTTGAAAAGTGGTCTATAGTTAGGGATGACCAATGCAGAGAACAATATCTAACTCTATTCTAGAAGATAGAAGAGCCTAGCTCTATCACTTCAGACTATATTCTTTCCCAGTCTTGGGAATACACAAACATTTATGATAAAAACTGAGAGCATTTTAAAATTTCCTGGTGTATGACTCTTGAGTGAATTTTTCTGAGTAAACTAATGCTCCCAAATTTGGAGTCTGTCTTGTGAAGAGGTGTTACTACTGATATTACATCATAGATCTTAAAACTATTGTTCAGCATCCCCCATCCCCTTTACAGATTCAAGGAAACTAGACCAGAAGATATGGAATAACATGCCTAATATACCGAGGTAATAAGAGGCAGAGTCAAAATTCACACTCTGGCCCGTGTACAAGATCAGCATTTTCTTTTCTTTGTGTCACTGACTTTGATTTGCTCTCCTATTGGAGTTCATGGACTGCCCTGAGTCATCCACACTTAAATCCACTTCCTCTTGTGGCTAACCGACTAATATGTATATATATATATGTATATATATATATATATATATATGTATATATACATAATATGTTTGTCTTTCTTATTGAAGAAGACCACAATATCAGAAGGGTGATGCTATGACAAGCACATAAATTGGATTTGAATGAGGGGGTGCTGTGCTAAGTCTCACATTCTCACATTCTCCTCCAGAGCTATCTGGATCCAGTGGCCAGATATGAATCAGGATGAATGGAGATGGCCCTGGATGTGAGGCAACCAGGGTTAAGTGTCTTGCCCAAGGTCACACAGATAATAAGAGTCAAGTGTCTGAGGCAGTATTCAAACTCCTTTCCTCTTGACTCTATGGCCAGTACTCTAGACATTATGCCACCTAGCTGTTATACATACACACGCACACACACACACACACACACACACACACACACACACACACATACACAAACATATATAATATATATCCTGACTAGGCATAGGCACTCCTATGGTCCATATGGGTATGGAGTTTAAGTCCTTGACCTTTCTACATTGGATTCTAATACCCACACATGGTTAGATTTATTTCTTTATTCAAATCTTTAGATTGGAGTTAGAAGAGGGTTAGTTTGCCTTGATGTCACGAATACCTTTAAGATTCAATAGGTGATGGGGTGACTAGGTGGCATAGTGGATAAAGCACCGGCCTTGGAGTCAGGAGTACCTGGGTTCAAATCCGGTCTCAGACACTTAATAATTACCTAGCTGTGTGGCCTTGGGCAAGCCACTTAACCCCATTTGCCTTGCAAAAAAAAAACCTAAAAAAAAAGATTCAATAGGTGGATGATATCAAGAACATCCACCTATTGAATCTTTTTTTTTTTTTTTTTTTTTTTTTTTTTAGGTTTGCATTGTGATCCACATTGTGCCTATGCTGGGATATCCTAACTTCTTAAAAAGGTTGAACTTCTTGGTGTGATTTTCCTTCTCTTGCTACTGCCAATTTGATAAGGGCTTTTGGTGTCCATGCCTCAAGAGTCCCTTTTTTTGTCTTCTTTGCAAAAACTGTCTTGCCGCCATTTCTCAACTGCCAAGAACTCTCTTTGCCTTGAAGGGGCAGAGTTTTGACTTCCCCTATCTCTTCTGTGGTTAGAACCCAGGTTGCTAATCCCTTCTTGCCATTTCCCTAATCTTCCTTACTCTGGAGCTCTGGGGAAGATATAACCAGAATCATATCCTTGCAGCCCTTACACTCCAGCTCATTCTTGGAGCTGGGAATTTTCCAAGACATCAGCCCTAAAATACTAGACATTTGCCAGAACTGGTGAGAGAAAATACAACCAAACAAATTAGATTTCTGCTGGCTGAGCTAAGGGAAGCAGGTGGCATAGACTTTGAGCCCCCAACACCAATGGGGAGGTGCCAGCAACAACTGGACTGGACCAAGTGCAGTGGAGGATAGTACCATGCCAATGACTAGTTTCCAATGTTGATTGCATGCAGGCCCCTGCCTTCTCCTCTCTCTAGTTCAGTTTCTCCACGCCTCACCAGCCAAAGTCCATTACCACACTGTTGGAAGAAGAGAGAGAGAGAGAGATAGTACACATATGCGCTTTTTCCCCATTCCAGACCCTGGTGAATCTATGGCTCCAATTACTTTAATCTTCAGTCCAGGTTGTCTGGCAAAGAGGAGACAGGATCTGGGGAAGGAAGTTGGATTCCTTTAGTGGCAGAATGCCATACTCTTCCAAGTGGTCTTGGAGCTCAGACAAATAGACCCTTCTTTAGTTAAAAACCCCACTCTTCCTAGCATTTCTACTACACAGAGTTTTTTTTAAAGAAAAGAACAAAAGAAAAAGAAACTTCACATTTCTGACCAATTCTGCTGAAGAACTTCAAGGGAAATAGCTCCCAGAGGAAAACAGTGAATCTAAAAAAGAGCTCACACTAAGATCCACAAACAGCAGAACACACACACACACATACACACATACACACACTCACTACAGATATAAACAGATTCTAAAACATACAGACACACTAAGTAAGCAAACTAGGACACAGACAGACAGATATATCATAAATATGTATGCAACATAGCAAACTAATCTTACATATTTAATTAAAATTTATTTTAAAATGAGTTTTTACTTTTGTTCTGAACATAAGCATGAAATAGAAAGGACATCTGTATGTATAGGATTGTGCATGAAACTATAGTTTACTTCTCTTTCTTTTAAAAAAAATAAATTTATTTATTTATTTTTCCAATTATATGCAAAGATAGTTTTCAACATGTTTTTGGTAAAATTATGAGTTCCACATTTTCCCCCCTCCTTCCCTTTTCACCCTTCTTCTTCCCTTGACAGTGGATAATCTGAGATAGTTATATGTGTATACCGATGTTAAGTTTATTTCTATATTAGTTATTTTGTAAAAGAAGAATCATAACAAAAGGGGAAAAAGTGAAAAGCATAAAACAAATTTTAAAAATTGAAAATAGTATGCTTTGGTCTCCATTGAGACTACATAGCTCTTTTTCCAGTTGTGGATGGTCTTTTCCATCACATTACTTTTCTTTTTTAAGCATATACTTCATTTGAACTGAAGTTTTCAAAGATTTCCTGTTTGTTTGGTCTTCTTTCTGACTTTCCTTCTTTTATTCTCTTTCTATTTTTTAAAAGGATGTCTCAGTGTCTCTCTTCTCTTTCACTATCCTATCTCTTTCTCCTTTTACCCTCCCTGTCACCTCCTTCTCCCCAGTAAAAAAAAGAAAGAAAAAAGAAAAAACAAATTTCTCATAAAAATACACAGGATGCTCCAAAATTTTTAGGAAAATTTCAAGTTATTAAAGTTTAAAATTTAAAATTAAGTAAAACAAATGTCCACATTTATCACATCTGGAAATTGTATGTCTCATTCTACATCTTATATATCTAATTAATTCTTTACTATTTGTTATCCCTAAGGAAGTACTTGCAGTTCATAGGAAGCCACAGATCCTTAGGAGCTTGAATATCAGCCTTGGCTACCCTATCCTCAAGAGTCTCAATATCATGAATGTGGAGTTATGGGTATAGCTTGTTTTAGACAGCTTAAAATGGATCTGATCTTATAAAATTAGCAATTAGAAGCCCCATATAAATATTTGCCTTGGTCTCTTTGAAGATGGTTAAAATTGTAAGTTCTTCAAACTTGATCCTACAAAGATGTATCCTTTGCAACTAGTATACTGATGGGAGGGTGGAATTTTAAAAAGAGACGCGTTGGGCATTCTGGATTTATGTCCCCTCCTATGACTTCCTGTCTCTGTGATCACCTTGCTTTGGGCAGGGCTTTACTTGAATTGTGTCAAGTTATAGCTAAGAACTTTCCTGTCTAAACTATCTTACATATCTAGGTAAATTAAAAAGTGATACTTGAGCAAAAGATTGAGACATCTACAATTTGCAACTTTCTAGGCAAAAAGGTTGATTACATAAATACGAGGAAGTATCACGTCTGCTGTTACATTAGGTTGGTAGGGCAAGGTTTCCCTTTTGAGGTTTTTGGTATAACTTTTGAAACATGAGACTGACAAGTTGATTAATAGTATCTAGGGTTGTTTGTAAAGTGGTATCAAGCAATCTGGGACAGTTACTAAGGATCCTTTTTATATTGCCATATGAGATTTGGTTGTGATGCTCTTGGTGCTCGTCTTGACCATTATTCTTTTTATATCAGTAGACCTCTGAACTGGGTCTGATATCACCTCCATTACATGAATTATACTTTAAAAGAGATTGTATTGCTTTGCTTTTATATTTTAATTATTCATATCAAGTTCTTCCACCAGTGCTGATTATGAGGTCAGAGCTTTAAAAAAAGACTATTGTAGTAGTGGGAGGACTCTGAGAAAATTTTTGGGACCTTGCAACAGGAGGTGAAGTGTGATAGAAGTGATGTCTTATTTATGTAGAGTAAATTGGTTTGCCTTTATTAAGAGAAAGTGAGATTGTACTTGGTATTCAGATGACCTGAAGACCAGGATGTGAATTACTGGTTTGGCATCCTTTTCTTTTAAGGCACAAAATGCCCAATCTATGGAGAATTGTTACTCTGAAGGTTTTTTTTTTAGCATAATTCTAATTGGCCTTTGATGATGTCTTCCTAATCAAGTATTGCTGATTGCTATATCTGTGAAGGAAAATAGTATTTTATCAAAATTTAATTAGAATTGTATTTTTATTAATCTTATAACAAATAGTTTTTTCTTTATTACTTTTTATGATTTCCAAGTGTCTCCTGGTATGCTAATCTTAAACTTTGATCATTGGACTGAGATAGACCAGGTACAATATAGCTGTATATACTCTAAAGATCCCTAAACACCCTGATTTTTCATGTCATCTACCAAATAGTCTATACAACCTACTCAGCACAAGCAGATATCATTGTTAGGAAGACACCTAATCACTGATAACTTCATTGACTCTGCTTTTCTAAGGGTAGGAATGCTTTCCTCAAACATATCTACTAATTTTTTTTTAGGTTTTTGTAAGGCAAATGGGATTAAGTGGCTTGCCCAAGGCCACACAGCTAGGTAATTAAGTGTCTGAGACCGGATTTGCACCCAGGTACTCCTGACTCCAGGGCTGGTGCTTTATCCACTGTGCCACCTAGCCATCCCCATATCTACTAACTTTCAAGATGCCAGGCTACTACTCTTTATGTCTTTTAAGGATGAGAACAATGTGGAAGGGTCCTTTAGGTTAGGTGGCAGATGAAATAGATCCAGTTCCCAGAAAAAAAAAAAGAAGTACCAGGTTTGCATGGGTAGCATTTTGGTTCTGGAACAGCTGACTGTGAAAAGGGCTGACTTAAGACTTAAGTTTTAGGAGACTGAATTACTACTTAGGCATATTTCTGACTGTAAACATTTAATGGAGTGAGAGTCCCAGTCTATGTATATTTGGGCCAGGATCTGAAACTGTTTCTCCCCTTTTTTCCCCCAAAGACAAAAACTTCCAACTATGAAGTTTCAGCTTTTTTCCCCTAATGAGGTAGGTGTGTGTGTGTGTGTGTGTGTGTGTGTGTGTGTGTGTGTGTGTGTGTGTGTGTGTATTGGAGAGACAGAGACAGAAAGAGGGGGAGGGAGAGGGAGAGGGAGAGGGGGAGAAGGAGGGGAGAGGGGAGAGAGAAAGAGGGAGAGGGAGAGAAAGTAGGAAATGCTCTGAGTTAATGACTTCAACTAGACACTTCCTGGGAAAAGGGAGAAATAAGCAAGGTCTATATCATCAGGACTATCATTTCTATTTTAAGGGGTGCCCTGCTAATGTAATGCTGCCTCCTTGTGACTAGAGATCCTTGATGGCTCTGATGGCCACCTATTCTTGTCCTGGGGGCAGCATCCTATGTTCCTCATTTTTTAATTTCTACTCAACTCCCATCTAAATATATCTTTCTTGCATCCCAGTCATTTGCTAAGGGTCCTGGTTTACAAACTTATTCACGTGAATGAGTTTAGGAGAAATTTGGTACAGAGGAAAGAGGACTTTTTCTGGAGTTGGAGGAATGGGGTTTGAATTTCAAATGTAACATTTATTACTTGTGTCACTTTGGTCAAGATACTGACCCTCCTTGGAATTTACTTTCCTCATTTGTAAAATAAAGAGATTAGTCTAAGTTCTCTTACATTTCAAAATCTATGATCCTGTGACCCCTGGATAACTATATTTAAAAAAAAATTAAATTTATTTAAGGCAATGGAGTTAAGTGCCCAAGCTCACATACTAGGTAATTATTAAGTGTCTGAGGCCAGATTTGAATTCAGGTCCTCCTGACTCCAGGGTTTTAAGGATGAGAACAATGTACCTTCTAGTTGCCCCTGATAACTACATTTTTGAATGGGTTCTTGTGGGTGCAGCACTTTCACCCAAGGAAGAGAATAATAGTGGAAACAAATTCTTGTCATGGTAAACTTTGGTGAATACAGTTGATAGAATGCTGAGCTTTGAATCAAGGAAGATTCATCTTTCTGAGTTGAAATCCAACCTCAGACACTATCTATGTAACCTTCAACAAGTTCATTAACCCTGTTTATCTCAGATTTCAGGGATGATTTGCCATTTATTTCTTCAGATAAAAATTATCTGAAGAAATAAATGGCAAATCATCCCATTATCTTAAAAAACACACCACCAAAGAGTTTCAAAAATGTTGAACATGATAGAACAGAATTCCTTGCCATAAAGTTCACAGCAAGACAATAACTTAGACTGGCCTGCTATATCAGGAGTGGAGATGTTTTCTGGTAGTTAAGATTTCAGGTTGATTATGAGTGTATGAGGGGAGGAGAAGTCCCAAGAAATATTCCTTGGATATATGTTGAATGAACACCAAGTTTGGTACTTATTAAAGCTGACCCTGTTGGGTCACATGGAAGTTAAGGAACAATATCAGGATTGTCATCACACAGTAGGCACTTAGTAAAAGTAAGAGCTTAAAGTTACCTTAGAGATTATCTAGTGCAGTGTCCTCATATTACAATGTGAAAACTTATGCCCAGGGAGGCTAAACAACTTGTCCAAGATCACACAGAAAAATAGTTGATAAGATAAATAAATTGCTCAACTTGGATTTGTACTTGGTCTTCTGGTTCCAAATTTGGTGCCTCTTTTATCTATTATATGAAACATTGATTCACTGTTTTAATGAGCACATATTATGCTCATTAATGAGCAAGTATTTGCTATATATCTTATATGAATAAGCAAGTAGATAAACATCCTTTGAACACATTGAACAAATGACCACATTGTCTCATGCTATGTTGTGTAGTTGGATAGAAAAGTCAGAGAATTTTTACATCAATATGACTTGGGAAGATACCACAAATGGACCATGAGTTGGACCCATGATTGAATTGAATGAACAAAGTAGATTGGAATGTCTTTATGGAATTAAAAAATTAGTTTGACGACTCTAAGTTTTTCCCTGAATGAAAGGCTCATGAATTTAATACTAGTATTCTTTTCTTTATGTTATATGGTTGTACATCAAGAAAAATATGAAAATCTGAAGTTGAGGTTCACTCAAAGGGTAATACTGAGGCACATGGTGAGAATGAGCAGGTAGTAACCAAGTAAGAACTATTTGGGAATAGAAGAGCCAAGGATTATTACTGAAGAAATGTTTCATCAAGAGAGAGAATGTTTCACAAGAGAGAGAATGATCAATAGGCTCTACATATATGCTTATGATGTCAAAAAAGTGCTCCTTTGCTTCCCTCTCCCTATCCTCAAATTGGTCAGACTCCCTGTAATGAACTTATAAGAGGATATGGAAAAACATTGCCTAGGATAAAAAGGCATAGTTAAGTTATGTTTGGTATATACCTAGTTGGAGAGAATAATTCTACTTGTGAAATCAGAAGTTTATTGGATAATGGAGCACTTATGCTCAGAACTGTCCTAGGTACTTAAAATATAAAACTAAAATCAGTTTGTGATTGTTGATGTATGAGAAAAATTATGTTATAGGACAATACACAGAAGGCCACAAAAAACTTTTCAAAGCCTTTTTCATCAGTTTTTTTTAATTTAGCAAGAATGACTCATGAATAAACCTAAATGACAGAATCTGTACTCATTTGGGAAAAAATAGCAATTTAGTTTAGCAAGAAAACCCCAAAATAAAACAACTTTGAAGCCAGAGGACCTGAGTTCAAATCTTACTTCTGATATTTGTTCTCTTTATGTCCTTCCACAAGATACTGAACCTCCCTGGATATCAGTTTATTCACCTATAAAAGGAGAGGTTTGGATTAGATGGCTTCTGAGTTTCCTTCCAGCTTTCAACATATGATCATATGATCTGATGAGAGCAACGATTTCAGTTCTTTTCCCAGGGGAATATAGTCCCTGGAAAACCATTTTTTCTTAACTTGACTTCAAAGGAGGGTGCTTTGGTACAGTTAGGAGTGACAGATTCCCTGCTGCTGTGGCACCCAAGGAACTGTGCACCATAGCACATGCCAGATGTTAATGGTGTTGTTGGATCTGAATATATGGGAGCATAAATGCACATCCTGGACTCAACCAGCAGATGGCATTCCCATCTGGCAGCAGCACCCAGACAAAGCTAATGAACAGCAAGCAGATGTTTCTAGAGAGCTAAATAATGCAAACAGAGGCTGGTGTGATCAATACCCATCCCTTAGATCTCAGGGGGGGAGCTCAGCCAAGGAATTCAGTGAGTGGGCACGAATTTCTTTTTTGCAAAAGAGAAAAAAAAGAAGAAAATTTAAGTTGTGTTGTCAAACACTCACTGTGCTTAGGGTCTAAGGGGCTTGGCTAACAGGCTATTGTTTCCCCCCCACAGAATGTTGGGAAGGGTAGTAGAGATCATTTAATTCTCTTCCTGCCCCCTCTATTTTATAGATGAGGAAACCAAGGCCAAGGGATATAAAGTGACTTGTCCAATGTTGCATGGCTATTAGAACCCAAGTGTTCTTGTCACTGTATCAATCTGATTACTTTTGATTGGGTTCTCAATCTACTCCTCTGGTCCTAAGTTTATACTTTGATTCCTCTAGTTAAATATGATACGTCTGAATATTAATACATTCACATTGGAGCACTGGGTAGATATTTAGCCCATTCCTAGGGAACAGGACACTGGGTGTTCCCTTATGAAAAACCCTCAAAACATCCATTGATTTTTTTTTTTGTTTTGGTCCCTACAATATAAAGCAATCTAATAAGAGCCTACTGAGCAGTAAGTCGATATGTGAATCCTCTAAGAGTTGACTTTTTTCTTTTCATAAAACTAGAATTAGTGGAAAGTACCTCAGAGTAATATAGCACATCTGTCAAAATAAGAATCACAAGTAAAGTGTTTTGGGGTTGGGGGGAAGGTAGAGAAAAATTGGAAACCTGTCTGACTACCACGAGACAACTGTGTTTGAAAAAACATACTTCATATTTATGGAGTTCTCTCAACCACTACTGTTGTAATGGGTATGAAGCTAGAGAAGCCACAATCCTCAAAAGATTGAAGGGTTATAGATTTAGAGCTCTAAGTTAATTTAGAGATTTCCAGATGAAGAAACTGAGGCCTAGTAAAGTGAAATGAATTGCTCAGTGTTACAGTTATTAACCAACAAATATGGAATTTGAACCTAAATTTAGCTATCTTTCCATTGTATCACAATGCCCATTTGGTAGCTTAACTAAGATGATTAGTAACCAGTGATCTTTCAAAGATGAGATAGTAGAAATATGACTGTTGATGTGACTGTTGATCCTATAAACTTAGAAACAAGGAAAAAATAGAAACAGTTTGCCTTTGGAACTTCTTCCCATTCTTTTCTTTCTCTGTCTTGTGAAGGTGTCCTCTTACCCATCTCAAATGACCACTGTCTTTACATTCTTCCTCCTTTCTCCCAGTCCCTATCGAATTCTACTTATAAGACCACATTTTCTGCCTAAAATATAAGTGACTGGTAAGTGTAAATCCTAGGCGTTTTTGCATTTCAACAGAGAATGGTGTCTTAAGGGAAAAAAAGAACTTTAAATTATAAAATTTCCCAGAACTAATGAATTGATGAGGAAATTTTTTTTTTCAGGGAGGGAGAGGGGAGTTCTTCCTGATACTTTTGAAGTCATTTCATGTAGTCAGTTGCCTACTTTGCAATGGCATATCCTGAGTATTGATTAGGAAACTTGGTGCTTTGCCCAGTAAGAGAAAAAATGAGAAAAGGAGGAAATGAAGGAAAGAATCAAAAAGAGACAGGAAGAAGAAAGTGAAAAAGGAATAGAGGATAGAAAGAACTGGGTGGGGGAAGGAAGGAAGAAAAGGAAACATTAACCGAGGAAGAGAGGAGGTAAGGAAGGAAAGGAAGGAAAAGGAGAAAGCAGGGAAAGAAGGAGCAAAGAAAAGACATGATTATTATAGATTCTCAGCATTTTCTGTTTCTATCACTGACACATTCGAAATCAGCCAAAATTCCTAGATTTTTCAGGGATATCTTGATTGGTATGATCTTTATTTTTGAAATGAGAGTTTCCATTCTCTGGATGTTTGTCATTTCCATGTTTCTGCTTGGATAACTGAGCTTCCAAAATTCTCTATTGTTTTACTCTCAGAGTACTTTGAGTTCTGTTTGGAGCAAAATCACAAATTTCCTAATTAGTTATCAGGGTTGTTCATTTAAATTATTTTGTAAGGTGATGTCTTCAGTATGATTTCAAGGAAGGCAACTTAGGTTTGGGGCCAAAAGGGTCTGGGGAGGAGGAAGGGAAGAAGTATGTAATTTTGTCAGATATCTAAGGACCTGAAAGAGTTCAATTTAGGCTTGGAATTAGAAGTGAAAAAGGTAGTTATCCTTCCTTCCCCACCTACCCTCCCCCGCCCCCACCCTATATGTCCAAGGGATGATATTAGAGAAGGGTCCTAAAGACTGGGAGAAGACGGGGAAGAAAAAAAAACAAAATACTCTTAGAAAATACCTCATGTTATATCAAAAGAACTGTCACTTCTGAGAATTTGTACCTCCAAATTCCTTCATGCTATGGTAAAGATTAGATGTGTACTTACTGGGACACTGAGTGTATATAGTCCTCCAGTGGATAGTGTGGGGCATGGCTTCTGCCTAGAGAAAAGAACCTGGGGAAAGACAATGCTCCCAAGACCTCTCTTTCTACTCTTCAATTTCTCAGTTGGTGATAAGGATAGGAACTGAATCTTTGACATCATTGGTTTGGGAATTCCTTGGCAAGAGAACTCCTACCTCCAAAGCAAATTGAGGAACTAGAGAACTGAGAAGTTAAGTGACTTGCTCAGAATCACAAAACTACTACGTCTCTGAGGAAGGACTTGGCTCTATGTTTTCCTGGCTTTGAAGACAGCTCCTTTATCACTGCTATGGTATCTTGTGCAAGTGGCTACACGAGAAGGCAAAAGTTATCAGGTATCTTCCCTTACTATTTATTGTTCTGGAGTAGAACTCTATTCACTCCTGTCCAGTAACTCAAGGTCCAAAGAACTGCAGTGCTGAAGAAACTGGTAAACAACAAAGGCTGAATTCTCACTGGATTCAGAGTTCTCTACCATGCTGACAGATACTGATACTGGTCTTGATACTGATAGAAAACTGTTTCTGTCAAATGTAATATTAACTGCCACTATCTCTTAATCTTCTTAGCAATGTCAGCATCCTAGAAATGTCAGAATTCTGGTAGTCCTTGCATTCTTGTCCTTAAGACAGTGTCAATTAAGTTGAACTGAACCATATGATAAGACCTGGTATTTTACCTTTTAAAGGAACCTAGCTTGAATTAACGTTCCTATTGTCCTTATCCCCTGCTATTTGGATTCATGGCAAGAAGGGCAAAATAGCCAGAATGAAGGGATTTTCCTTGCTCAACCTACCAAGGTCCTCAGGCATCTCATGACTAGATCTCATACTACCTCCTTTCCTTCTCTTCCTAAAGGTAGAAAAACCCCTTTCATAGGTCTCTGGGTTGGGAAATCCATTGCATTCTAGTCATTGGACATGCCCCTGGGGGCAGGTTTGTTACCTTCTTATCTTAAAGATATTTAGAGAGTTATTCTTCAACTCATGACTTTTATTTATTTCAGGATCTGACAATCCTGAAGAGTCTTTTGCTTGGTGGGTGTTGACATTTAGAAACATGGGGCATAGTGGGGCATAATAGATAGGGTACTGGGGTAGGAATCAGGAAGGCCTTGATTTATATCTTACTTTCTTTGAAAATTTATCTCTGATTACTTACTCATGATTCATTTTATTTTCTTTTTCCTGGGGCAAGTATTCTTGTATTATATTGAGTTGCCATCACAGCATTTTAACATAGTGAGAGGGTGGAAAAGGGGGAAGGGATGCATGAGAAATAAGAAGAAAATCTTATGTGAAGCAAGAACCTTGGTGGGATTAGCAAGTGACCAGAACCAACAGGATCAAAGGAACTGGATAAAAGGGATGGAGATCAGACAGGAGATGTTTAAATGCATTAAGCTTTAAGAGACCCAAAGTGAAAGATCAAAGAGGACATCAGAAAACACAGTGTCAGCATGATCTGAGTGACTTTTAAGCATGCAAATAAATAGATCACTTCAAGAAGGTAAGGGGAAAAGGGTTGGTGCTGAAGCAGCAGAAGATTTCACCTTCGGACTCAGAGGAAGAATTCTATTCATGGTTTTCATTTTCTTCCTGTTTGTATTTTACTTTCTGAAGACTAATGATGACTTTGACTCCAGAGCCCCTCCCTGCTTTTCTCAGGTTCTGGATCCTTGTTTTGGGGGAAACAAATCATAGTCTGAGTTTCTAGGTGGTACCTCATCTTAATTAAGGTCATCTGTATGACCGTGACAAGTTACTTAACTTTTCTACGTCTTAGTTTCCTTACTTTTAAAATGGGGTAGTTGGACTAGATGACTTCTATGTTTGCTTTCAGTTCTAGATAAATGACCCCATGATCCCAGCTCTTTGAATTCAGAGGCAGGGAAGCCTGGGTTCAAATCCTATCTCTGACACTGATTTTCCTAAAGTGCAGGCCTGATCATGTCATTCCCCCTATTCAATAAACTCCAGTGGTTCCCTAATACCTTCAACCAAATACAAACTTGGATTGGAATTCAAATTCCTTTCTAACCTCCACCCTTCTTTCCTTTCTAGTCTTCTTACTCCTAACTCCCTGACATATTCTTCAATCTGGTGGCACTGGCATCCTGCCTATTCCACAAATAGGCCACTCCATCTTTTGATTCTGGACCTCTTCTGTCCCCCATGACTGGAGTGCTCTCTCTTCTCTGCTCTGGCTACTCATCTCTCTGACTTCCTTTAAGTGACAACTAAAATCCTCTTTTTAAAAGGAATCTTTGTGTAAACCCTCTTAATTTCAGTGAACCCTGTTAATTATTTCCTATTTTTCCTATCTCCAGGAGCAACTTAATGGTACAGTGGATAGAGCTCTGGTCCTGAATCAGGAAGATCTGAGTTCAAATATGTCCTTAGATACTTAGCTGTATGATTTTGGACAAGTCACAATCTCTATTTGCCTTAGATTTTCCTTTGCAAAATGGGGACACACTGGAGAAGGAAATGGTAAATCATTCTAGTACCTTCACCAAGAAAATGTCATGGACTTTTTCCATTGGTCTTCTGGAGTCAGACATGCATGATCAAAAGCTGATTTATCCTATCTATAACTTGCTTTGTTTATATTTGTTTGAATGGTTGTTTCCCCCATTAGAATGTAAACTCACAGAGTACAGGAGTCTCTTTTTGTATCCTCAGCATCTAGTATAGTGTCTGGAACATAGTAGGCATTTAATAAATGTTTATTCATTGATTAATTGATTGGCACTTTCCATCTTTCTAACCTTGGTCAGGTCACTTTACACCACTGAACCTCAGGAAATCCTTTAAGACTACAAATTAAATATGGGTTATAATCTACTGGAGGGAGTTGGAGGGAGTTATCACACTAACAAACTCACAGGTACTATATGAAAAACAGACATAAGATCATAGATCTGGAGTTGGAAGGGATATTTTTAGAGATCATCTTGTTTGTCCATCTCATTTTTCAGGTGATGAAACTGAGACCTATGATAATAAAATGATATGCCCAAGATACACTGTTAGAAACAAATGGTAGATATAGGGTTCAAACCCAGGATGTCCTTCTAGTGCTTTTCCCATCTCCCCATATTACATTGAATTTATTTTGAATATATGTGCACATACACATATACAAATTTTTGTATACATAATTCATGTATATAGAATACTATATTGCTATATTTCTATATTTGCCTCATTCTTACTTCACTTCTCTTCAGATTCCACCTTCTTTCACCTGCTACATGTCTTTGTGAAGTGTTCTCTGCCCAGGGGCCCTTATCTCCTCACTGGCAAGTTTTTTTTCTGGGGACTACCATTTGGGGATGGATTTAGCTGTGCTTTACCTGAGTCTCATCTCAACTCTCTCTGGATTTCACCCTTTTCCTCTGTCCTATTTTCATGTTCCTTCAATGTGACATCCTTTCCTTTCCTTACCTTCTTTTTTCTTTTTCTTCCCTCAGTACCTGATATGATCCCTTATCTAGGCAAAAAGTTCTAGAACTTTCTTCAATGAACAGCGACTCTTTTTCTTTATCACTGTGGATCTTTGAAGTTAGAATGGAGGATTTTCATTCTACATCAATGTGTGAGTAAAGTGCAGCAAATTAACTTCAGACATTTCCTAGTCATGTGACACTATCAAGTCATTTGACTTCTGTCTTCCTCAGTTTCTTCATTTGTAAAGTGGGTCAATAATGAAATAAGACTTAAAAAGTGTTTTATAAACCTTAAAGCAATATATAAAAGCTATCTATATCTTCTAACATCAACATTATTTTGTATTTCTAATTGATCTTTCCTTGAAAGGAGGTGCCATGTAGCCTAAATCTTTACTGTTACCTACAGTGCACAGTATAGGATTTTGGACACAGCAAGAACTTTATACTATGGTGCCCAGGGGCTGATTAGGCAATGTGATTCTTTGAATCTTAGAAGGAAAGGCAAATAGCAGGAGGAGTAATAACCATTCTAATGAATTGGAATCCTGACTGTAGGAAAATCACTTCTTGACTCTGGGAAATGTGGGAGTTGATCTCCATGGTCTCAAAGGTTCTTTCTGATGGTAATAATTAGCATAAACAATAGCAAGTTATAAAATTATAAAATAATAATAATATAGTACTTTAAATCTTGTAAATTGCTTTTACATATATTAATCTCATTTGATCCTCATAACACTTTATGGGGTAAATACTATTATTATACCATTTTAAAGATGAGGAAACTGAAACATAGAGAAATTGTGACTTACTCAATGTCTCATAGATAGTATCAGAGGCAGGATTTGAATTCAGGCTTTCTTAATTCCTAGTCCAACACTCATCACTGTACCAATTAGGTATTCAATTATATGATTTCCTCCACCACCCTAGTAATGTCATTATGTTGGCAAGTCTTCCATGAAGAACTTCCATGTAGTATCCAAGATTCAAGCAAACCAATTCTCTTAGAGGAATGGAACCCTCCCCACCCCCAGCTTCCCTACCATACTTGGTTTTCTAAGCAGACCAGGATTCTTTATGGTGGCAAAATTTTTAGCTTTGTGCATGTCCTAAAGAAGAGCTGGGCTTTCTAGTCTTTGGAATGTAGTTGTCTAGTTTCCTGCTTTATTCCACCCTACTGCATTTTCATGACAGCAACATATACTCAGTGCAATCTTTGTAAAGATGCAACAAAGAATATTTTACTATAGGCTTGAGGACTTATCAGAGGGCAGACAACATATAGAAAGGCTTTTTACAGACACCATGAGTTGAAGGCACTTGATAAATATTTGTTGAATTGAATTTATTGAACTAAATGGAGAACTCAGAATGTGCTGATGGAGATGGAAGGCTCAGTTCAGGGAAACCAAGTAAGCGGATGAATGCCCAGAATCAATTGAAAGGCTGTCAGAGGATTCTTATACAGGCAGAGCCCAGGGGATACTGGATCAGATGGTTGTAAGGAGAACAGATTTAAGCTGAAACCAAAGGGATAGGGATCTGGGACTCAGGGATAGTGAGTATGGTCATATAGAGAATTCAATTCAATTTAATTTAATTCCACAAAAATGTTTTCAACATCTACAATATACGAAGACATTATTTATAGATCTCTTGGTTCTTTAGTCCAGCTAACTACATTCAGGCAATTTCAGGTCCCTGGTTCTTTGAGAAGTCCATGTTTGCTTCCCATTTCCAACATGTCTCTCCCATTCCAGGTCAAATTCCCCTCATTAACATGCTTCTGATTAAATCACTGACTAACTTTCTTTAGCCCCTCAACTGTGAGGTCACCTAGTCAGCAACAAATGGTAAAACTTTCTCCTTTTATTTTGGTTTTTTACCTGCTTATTTTAATTTGAATCTATTATTCTTAGAAAAAACCACTTGTGCTAGAGGGAAAACTCTAGAGATTAAGTACCAAAAATTGGGTCATGAATTGGGTCAATTTCAACCAACAACCAGGAATGATGAGTGTGATTAGGAAGGGGACTGGAGGGGATGGATGGTGTCACTCACATTCAGTTCACAGAAGCCTGATGGATTCTATCCCAGACTTGAGGACAGGTTCAACAATTGAAGAAGAAACATCTGTGCTGTACTGATTCTGGCAACTTGGGAGGCAGGGAATCCTGGTATTCCAAATGAGATCTCCCCAGGGGTTGGAGACTCTACTGGTCAGCAGACCCTCTAGGGACTTCCACTGCTCTGGGGAGAAGCACATTTATATCAGTTCTTATCTGTGCATTCCAGGAAGGCTGTTCAAAACCAGAGAAGAGGACATACAGTCCTTGTCAGGGAATCAATAGCCTTACCCTAGTTGTGCTGTTGTGTGAGCCCACTTGTCTATTCTAGTTCCTTAGCTACTGTTCCCAGTTTTCCAATAAAACTTTTTTTCCAATCTTTTTCATAGCATCTGAGGGGAAAATGCTTCATAGTTGAAAAAAAAGAAAAATATCAAATAGATATTGTAAAATATAGAAGAGACCTCAGAAGTCATCTAGGCCAATTTTATTTCTTAGCAAGAATCCCCTGTAAAATATCCTGAATAAGTAGTCACCCAACTTCAACTTGATAACCTTTAGTGATGGAAAGCTCACTACATGTGAATTTAATTTTTTTAATCTCTTTTTAATTGTTACAAAGTTTTTCCTCATCTCAAACTGAAATAAACTCTCTATAACTCTGACCCATAGTTACTAGTTCTTTTTTTCCGGATCAAACAAAAAAAGTGTTTCACTAACTCAGTATCCTCCCTAAGGTCCCAGATTTCCTTTTTTCTATATGAATTGTTCTCTAAAATGCTCCATTTCCCTACATTTATGTAATTAATTAAACACTATTGATATATTTTGTTTTGATATTTCCTTTGTTTCTGAATGAATGAATGAAAAATAGCATTTATTAAACTCTTAATGTATGCCAGGCACTATGCTGAGTATTGGGTATATATAAAAAAGCAAGATGGTCTCTTGAAGACCTAACCTTCTACTTCAGGGATGGGGAACTGTTTTTCTGACAAAGAACATCTGGATATTTATAACATCATTTTCAGAGTATATTCGATGAAACATTTAGTTAATTCACCCCTATAAAGCTACTAAATTTATTGATTACTTGTGATTACCTTGGCAATGCAAGACCAATATGGCCCATGGACTGGAAGTTCCATGCCCCTGATCTACTGAGAAATACAGTAGGAAAATGGGAAGGGATGGAAGTTCAGCATGGAAGCATAGAAGACAGTGGAATAGTTTAAGAATTTTTCTATTAGAGTGAGTCTAGATGGAAATTTTACAGACTGTGACCCTTTCACCTATACCAGAGTGCAGCTGAGATGGGGAAAAGGGAGAAGAGAATTTTCTATTAGCCATTGAGCTTAGCAATGAAGTTACTTACCAAATAGGAGTCACCCTATCTATAAGTTTAAAAGTTTATCTGCTCAAGAAATCTGAGATAAAGTTGAGATTCATCTAGTAGAGATGAGGATCACAGTCTCTAGTTATATATAGAAAAAGAGAGTAATCCCTGGCACTTTCAGGGGACCCAGATCTAGAAATTGAGAGACAAGTCACGAGAGGACTCTTTGAGGAAAGAAAGGGCATTGAGACCCCCATTATAGAGATATATATATATTTCCTTGCCATGTGATTCCTACATGCACACCTCACAATCATTAATCTTTCCCCAGTAGATTCTTCCAGTAGATTCCTGCATGTATTTGTGGAGACTATGCTTCAAGTTTATAGGAAAAAGATTTGGTAGCTCCTGTGTCTACTGGTTGACTGTTCAAGTGGAGTTCACTAGTGGTGGCTCAGGATCCAAAGTTTCAGGATTTTAGACTCCAGCCTATCCTAGAACCTGAGAACAGCAGCGGCCATCTGATGTGTACAGAAGTTACTGTACCCATAAATTTCTTATAAATTAGTATATGGATGATGCAAAAGAAGCACTATAAGGATCTATGAAATAAAATGATAGCAACAATAACAGAATGAACATTTATATAGCACTTTAAAATATGCAGTGCACTTTTCTCACACAAATGAAAGATCATTTCCATTGGGAGAGATCAGGAAAGGCTTTCTGGAGGAGTTGGTTACCTGAATTGTTTTTTTGAAGGATGGACAGGAAAAGGAACCCTTGTATAATTTCTCCTGTAAATCTCATAGTAGATTCCAGTCATACTTTATTAGAACCATCTACTCCCTCTCCCTCTCCCCCTTCAAGACAAGTATAGTCACAGCAGAATAGTAGCTACTGTGGTTCAGTTATCTAAGCTGATAAGAGGACAGTGCTAAGGAAGTCAATGTCTTAGGTCCAGCTCCCAAGTGAGCTAGTTAGATTTTTCTATGTTGTGAAGTAAGAAGATTGCCCCTTAACCTCAGACAGCCAAGTAGCCAGGCAACAATATAGCAGCCACTGTGCTCTAGTCTCATTAAATGGATTAGGCTAGGGAATCTGGATAGTTTGGTACAACCCTCATCATTGACTGAGGCAGTCATGTGTAGTGGAGCTATGTGAAACAAGTCAGAAGAGTACTTGAGTTCTCTCCCTAGTTCAGTCACTGATTTCCTGTGTGACCTCAAACAAGTCACTTAATCATTCCAGGGCCAGATCCTTATGCCCATCTATCAAATAAGGATAGTAATACCTGTATTTAAAGATCAAGTTGGATAATCTAAGTGAAAAGTTCTTTGAAACATATACACTATAACAGGAAAAATTGCTATCATTGAGAAATGGGGTAATGGCATAATGGACAGAGGGCTGGCCTCTCAGGAACTCAAATAAGACTCAAGTTCAAGTATTTGTGTAACCCATACTAACTAGATGACCACTGGAAAATCAATGAACTTCCCAGGGATTGATGTAACCCTCCAAGATAAGTGACAGTTTCTATTTTAGAAAGTTCCCCACACTGATCAAATCACAAATCTGGATTCACTCCCCAGTCACAAAAATGGTGATGATGATGATGATGATGATGATGATTATGTCTTTATTGGAAACAACAAAAGCCGTAAGAGACCTCTAAACTGTCTTCTGCACTAAAGAACTTTTTCAACTGACAAAGTTTACCTATTTCCTCCCCAAGAGAGAGCATTCCAATGACTCATTCACCCATTTGTGCATGGTTGCAACCAATAACCATTTATGAAGCAAAATTGTCTGTTAGCATTGTAATAGTTACTGGGGATATAGAAACAAAACCCTACCAGACCCAGTCATCAACAAGCTATTGGAGGGGGAAAACATATGCAACTAGAAGTAAACGTAAAATATTAATAGTTTTTGGAGTCAATATGTAATAATTGTAATTTTTGGAGGAGGGAGTAATTGAAAAACTTTATAGAAGCAGTGGTCCTTAAGCAGAGTTTTGAAGGAAGGTTGAGGTAAAGTAGAAACAATTTTTGCTTCCTGGGGCTCAAGTTGTGCCTCCCTCTTGAATGCAACCAACATTTAGCTTCCAGTCTCAAGGCCCAGGGTTTCCCATTCTGACTTCTCTGAGCTGCAGGAGGAGAATAAGACATCATTCAATGAGGTGTAGATTCGATTTGGCAGATCTGACTGGATTCTGTTTTACGCAGAAAGATAATCAGCCCCGTGAATTAAGAGTCATCACCTTGGGCAGCGGGAGATTGTGTGTGCTGCTATTTATCCATCCCCAAATATTAGGCATGATTTCACACAGTCATCCATAATCAGAAGGCACCTATGAACACACAGTGAGGGGCTCACCACAGGTTGGTTCCTGGCAGATGAACAGTGTCATTCCACCACAGTGATGTTTAGGTATAAGGGTTATTTTTATAAACACCAATTTAGTCTCACAATCCTCTTGAGTCTATACCACAACCCTTGCACAGTAATGACAAAGAGAGGTTAAAGGCCACACTTTAAAACCCTCTTTGCTTCCAACTGGATAGCAGAGTTAATCCTCACTCATTGACTCTATAATATAGTCAGATTGCACAATTCAGTCTTCTGTACATTTCTCTACTTTTTTATCTCTATAAATTATGAGACTTTGTTCATAATGTTTCTTATGTTTGAAATGCCCTTCCTTCCATGCTGCCTGCTGAATAATGTCATCCCCTCCATTAAACCTTCCTTTCTTAATGCTCCCATTCACCAATAATTTTCTACCTTGAATTTTCCATAACACTTTACATCTCCCTATGACACTTATACATGATTCTGGATCACCTATAGACCAAGATCAAATCACAACTTTTTAGAACTTCACTTCAACTTTTTTATCTGTAAAATAATATTTAATAATAACTATGTTATAAGGTTGTGGTGAGGAAAGCACTTTGCAAAATTTAAAACATCAAATAAATAATTACTGTTACAGTTATCTATATTTCTATATTTCTATTTCTATTTATACCCTAATTTCCATGAAGGCAAAGGCTGAGATATAGTTTGTATTTTACTAAAGCACTGCACTGAAGTTGTCAAGAAGATCAGGGTGCTAGAGATAAATGAATGCCTGCTGGTTTGGGGAAAATGTATCCCAGAATTTTGCCCTTTCTCAGCTCCCCTTTTCCCTGGGAAATTTGCTCTAAATTGAGATGTGGAAGAGTGAATCTTTGAATTACATTGACTGACCCTTGCTGAAACTAGTTGAGTGAAGGGATTTTATCTTTGGTTTATTTTGTTTTAATAATATCACTTAGTATTTTAGATAGTATCTTAAGGTTAATAAATACCTCATTTTATCCTTTCAACCACCCTGGGAAAAAAGTGCTATTATTGCGCCCATTTTACAGTTGAGGAAACTGAGGTATAGAGTAACTTGTCCAGGGTCACAAAACCAGTTAAGTGTCTAAGGCAATATTTGGATCAAGTTTTCTTAACTCCATATCAAACAGTCTATCCACCATGCCACTTAGCTTCCTTATTATCTTAATTCATGATAACTAGCATTAGGTTCTTCATATTCTGGGGGCTCAATTTAACTGACTTGGCACCAAAGAAGTAGAGAGACATACCTGGTTCTAATAACTGTGAAAATGCAGATGCCCAGTTATTGGCCCTTGTCTTACCTCTAACTTTCTTGTTTGGTTTTGGACTTTTATATTTACAATGTTATGCATGTTCACAGATGAGGAAGGTAAAAATGGGTATTAGATATCAGAACCTAAGGTCAAGGAGAATGAATATTGGTGGTGTAACTGGAAGTTGACGGCAGAATACCTTAGGTGAGAGTAGTCAAACTCAAACATATCCTTTGGAACTCACATCTCTCCTGAGCCAAATGCCCAGGTAACTCAGCCAATAATTCCTGCTACTTTGCAAAATGAAATCCATCTGCAGCCAAACAAAGAAATTACCTAGCCTTCCCAGCATGGATGAGTCCAGTATTTGGATACAGTCTGACTATGAGATTGGGTACTTAAGCTAGAGTAGTAGTAGATAGATCTAGAATCAGGTTGACCTGAATTCAAATTGTGCCTCAGATACTTATTAGAAGTATGACCCTGGGCAAGTTAAATAATGTTTCTGAGCCTTAGTATTCTCTTATGAAAATGGGGTAAGGATGTTGCCTATATCAAAAGGTGATTTTGAGGATCAAGTGAGATGTATACATAAAGTCCTACATAAGTATTACTAGTTATTACTTTTATAGGCAATTTTGTCAACTCTGGAGACACGATGAATGTGCCCCACTTATAGCCTAAGGTAGGTTCCAGTTACAGACATCTTATCTCCAGGAATTGAACTGACATCAAAATGCTACCAATTACAAAAACATACACTGATCGTTTTGACTTCTGGTTTTGGCTATTACCCACTTCTAGATAAATGATTCCCTGAACCTAAACTTGCCTTATCCTCTTATTCAAACTTTAGAACTATTCTTCTACTGTCCTTTTGGATGTTTCCATTTAGATTTCTTCATCACTTCAAACACAATATGCTTAGAACAAGACTAGTTTTCACTGATCTTCCTCTTCTCCTACCTTTGTCAGCACTAACAGATTGTTCCACCCATCTTAACAGCCATCACTCTCTGCAGATGACACAGCTCCTTGTCTCAAGCCTCAGAATACTATAGGGCTTCTTTAAAGAGACATGCAGTCAATCACTCAAAAGAGGTTGGTTTAGTTTTCTTCTCTTATAAGACAAAGTTGATCAAGAGCATATAGTATCCAGATGATTATATATTTGGAAAAGACCATTACTACCCAAGTCTTGGACAGCTAATACTAAAGATAGATGATATTGGTTTCCATGTTGAAAAGGAGAAGAAAATTAAGAAAGACTCCATTTGGGAAGTTGCTTTCAATGATCTTTAGTTGCCCATTGCTTCAAAAACCTCATGTTTTAAACACCATAAATTTTCTTTTTTAGGTTGTGCAAGGCAAATGAGTTTAGTCGCTTGCCCAAGGCCACAGGCCACACAGCTAGGTAGTTATTAAGTGTCTGAGACTGGATTTGAACTCAGGTACTCCTGACTCCAGGGCTGGTGCTCTATCCACTGCACCACCTAGCCACTCCAAAACACCATGAATTTCTCAATGATGGTACAAGACTACAAATAATGGAATCAATATCAACTTATCAGTCAACAATTATTGACTAATTATTTATGATGTTGCAGACACTGTGCTGGGAACTAGGATACAAACACCCTAATTAGAGTGATATTGCCTTTAAGGATCTTACTTTTTATCAGAGGACACATTTCTAGAAAAATAATTACATAAAAACTAAACACAAGGTAAATATTTAAAGGAAGGATACAGGAATAAAAGGGATCAGGAAAGCCTTAATGTGACACAAGAGCAAGATTTTGAAGGAAAAAAGGGTTTGTAAGAGGCAGAGGTGAAGTGGAAATACAATCCAGTCATGGGGTACAACAAGTGAAAAGGCAAGGAGATAGTAGCATTGCTCATGATGAAGACTAATTTGGTAGGGCCACTGAGCAAGGGAAGGGAAGGGAAGCAATGTATAGCAGAATTGGAAGAGGAGATGAAGGAGAGAACAACCAGTGAAGGCTTTAAAGGCCTTCACTTTAGGAAAATTACTTTGGCAGTTGGATGGACAGGTAGGGGACTTGAGGCAGGGTGATTAATTACAAAGCTATTGCAATAATCCAGGTGAGCAGTGATGAGGATGTGAACTGGAATCATAGCTGTGTGAATATATAGAAGGGGTATGAAAGATGTGGAGGTAGAAATGGAAGACTGGACAACTGATTGTATGTATAAAGTGAGAGAGTGTGAGAAGTTAAAGATGACATTGAGGATGTGAGCCTGGGTGCCTTTTACACAAATAAAAATAATTACAAAGTGGATGGATTTGAGGAAAAGATAATGAGCTCTAAAGACTTTAGATCTTCATCTATTGAAATGATAAATCATGAGTCCCTTAGGACTGGAGCTGAAACACTGCCTCCTACCAGAGAGGTGATGGACTTAAGATGCAGAATGAGGCATATTTTTGGACATGGAAAATATGGGGATTTGTTTTGCTGGGCTATGCATTTTTTTTCATTACTTGAGGTTTTTTCTTTTATTATATAATTGGGAGGAGATGCAGGAGGAAAATGAGATAATAATACTCCATACTTCTCACAGCAGAACCACTTCCAAAACCACCTAGGTACAAGTATGCAATCTCCTGGTAATACCACAGGGAGGAAGGAAAGATTTGTAGAACCTACTATAATTATTTTTTATACCATTACAGAGCTGAGCTAAGATGATATGATTGATAATTTATTGTTTAGGATTTGTGATTTCATCAATATGTGGAGGTTCTGATATACAAACTATTTCCATTGATACAGAAAAGTGATTCAGATAGAACATTAAGTCTTATGTGGTAGCCTAGGCATGGAGAAATTGGAAGACTTGCCTAAGGTCAGTTGACCATTATGTGTCAGAGGGACTCTTACTTTCCCATTTACCTGCCTTTTATTCATATATTGACCAGCTTCTACTTGCAAAGCCATGTACTTTGTATTTGGGAAGATTTAAAGATAGCTAAGGCATGGTCTCTGTTCACATAGAGCTTATGTTTAAGGGTAGATTAAATTTTACATAATATAATATTCAATACATTAATAAGTATAGGGAAGGGGAAGGGAAGGTAAAAGTTATTTATAGCTGCCAGATACTATGCTAAGCATTTTTAACAAATATCTCATTTGCTACTCATAAAAATTATGGGACACAGATAATATTATTATCTCTACTTTATAATCAACAAAATTGAAGCAAACAGAAGTTAAGTGACTTACGCAGAGTTGTACAGTTAATAGTATCTGAGACTGAATTGCTCCAGCCACTGGGTCATCTAGTTTGGAATATATGAAAACATGATTAATGGATTTAAAGTAACATTCAAAGTTGGAGAAAGATGATATTCAATTTGCAGAGAATCAAAGAAGGCCTCTTATATGAGATTTGAACTTGAAATTGAAGAAGTAGTATTTCAATAGGTGGATAAATAGGAGAAAACCTTCAAGGCATAGGCAAAAATGCATGGGGATGGGAAAACAATGATTAATGGATGAAGATCTAGAGGTGGTTCAGTCTTTATGGTTATAACTCATAGGACAGGGAGTAGTATAAAATAAGACTGGAAAAATAAGAAAGTATAAGATTGGGGAGGGCCTTGAATACTACATGAAAATGTATGGACTTTATTCAGTAAGGTTTAAGGACTGAAGGAGCCTTGGACATTCCCCCCTTGTGTACCTTTTTTCCATGACCCTCCTTGCCTTGAATCTGCTTTTTCCTCATCTTCACTCATCAAAATCATTCTTCAAGATTCAGCTCAGACGCCATGTCTTTCATGAAACCTTCTTTCACAAGAAATTTGGCACTTAATTATATTTAACTAAACCTTTTACTGTATCTTGCCTTGTAACATTTCTGTGATCAGCATAATGCCTTGGACATAGAATATTAGAAGGAGAATGAACCTTCATGATTCTCTATGATGCTCAAGAGGTAGTTCTCTTAATAGGAAATCTCTATGTCCTGGTAGACTATAAATTCCTTGAAAATAGAAAATTGTTCTATGTTTTTGCCCCTGTATCTCCAGAACCTAGAATAATTCCTGTCACATGAAAAATGCTTAACACTTTTTGATTGATTGATTCTTGGGCCAGGACAGGCTGTCTCCTGGTCTCCACTTTTTCTGACAAAGCCTGACCCAGTTGTAGTGAATGAATTTTCCCAGAGGGTGGCGCCTAGAAATCAGACATGTCTCTACACAATCCCTTCATCTGTGAACTCTTAACTTGGGGCTTTCTGCTTTCCTGCCCGATCTAAACACAAATGTGGGTTCTTGGGACTGAAGCTGAGTGCAAAATTTAGCTCTTTCTTCCCCAAATTTTCTAATAGAAAGAAAAAAGAGGGAGGCCTAGGGTATGAAATGGCAATCTGCATCTGCTTGCACACTTGGATTTACCTACCCTTGTGCTCACACTTATTTTCTTGTACCTTTGCATTTGCCTACCTGTGTCTCTCTTTGGGTCTCTCTGTTCCTGTATGAAACAAGTGGATTGATAATGGCACAAATTCCTGGCTAAGACTTTTTTTTCCTCCTATGGCACTGAGATAGCACTCCTGAGAAGGCAGCCTATAGTCTGCCAGAAGACAGACTCTTCAGAGCCAGTCCTGGGCACAGGCCTGGAGCCAGCTCACTGGGTATTGTCCAGCAGCTCATGCTAAACGCTTCTTTCCTGATCCCACAGGTAAGAACAGAACCACCAGGATTTTCTTATTCCTTCTTTGGGGCACAGGTATGCATCATTGCTACCCTGGGGCCGGCAGCATATGTTATTTGCAGTTGTGTCTGAAATGAAACTGGAAAGGGAAAGCTGACTTCCATTACAGGCACCTGAGATCTCAGGAAAAAAAAATTGTGAAGTCAGGGAAATTTGTCTCCTGTACTCTTCTTCTCTCAAAGATAAAGTAAACCCAATTCATAATGGGGTATTAGTTGCTTACAGATATTGGCTTTTAAAAAGCACACTCTGAAGGAGGCTTAACACAAAGGAATGAATTGCTATTGGTAGAATTTCAAGCCTGAACAGGTTTGTGGGTAAAATTATTTAGTAAAGGGGAGTTTCTCACATGCTCCTCAGATCAGACTTAATCCCTACCTACTCTATCTGTTCCTAGGGCTAGCCATGCACACACACACACACACACACACACACACACACACAGACAGACACAGACATGTTCAATATTTTGCTCTGTAGTTTCCCCTCTCCTCCCACCTTATTCTGCAAGGAATATAAAGGAGTTTGGGGGCTGGGGAGAAAGAGAAATGATATCTAACCACTGTTGGAGCAAGACGGTGCTGAGCTCAAGGATGAAAAGAGAGATGTTGGAAAGGGTGGTTGAAACTATTGGTATTGTTCCTGCCTGGGAAAAGGGATACCACAAATGTCCATGGGATTTGAACTCATTGAACCCCATGTTCCACACTGACATAATATATATATATATATATATATATATATATATATATATATATATATATATATATATGTATATGAAGTGAAGATACATACATATGTATCTTCACTTAATGAATGGCCTTGATGTATGTAGGAGTTGACCTTACTGTAGAAACTGTGATTTATGTTGTGGGGGGGAGTGGGTTTCTGGGATTTAGGAGAACAGTGAACTCAGTGAATGATTATTATGCAAAATATGTACTATTAAGTTGCTTATTGACTCTATGTCCAAATAAGAATGTTACATATATAGTAGAATTGAAGAATGCTTATTTCTTTTTGTTGACAATCATGCCAAAGGCATGTGACAAAATACAGACAATTCAAGAAGGAAGCAGATTTATGGGTTCAGAGATGATTTTGACTGTATACATCTACAAATCTATACATAGCCTGATAATGAGCTAGGGCTACCACAGAGAGAGACAGCCAGAGCCAGAAACTCAAACTTAGTTTTTCTGCCTAGTGGAGTATGTGGAAGTTAATTGAGTGAGTGTAGAATTCCCCAGGATCTGTCTCCTCTTTCCTAAAAAGGATAGAAAGGGTAGTTATCAATGCTCTTTCATAGTTAATTGCAATATCTATGATTTTTCCACCTTTCCTACTTCCACTAGTTTAAGACCCCACATGAATATTATATTTCAGACCTAGACTATTGTCTTTTCTCTCTACAGTTTTTCCTTTATATAATCCTTTTTTCTCAAAGGTTGTACTCCCTTTTCTGCTTCCCTCCCCTTTATTCTCCCCATTTCTGTCAACATATACAACCCTTCTCTCATTCTTTTAAGATTCAGCTCAAAGACCACTTACATCTTTAATGAAGCCTTCCCTGGTTATCTAGTGATCTCCTCTGAACTTCTATAAAAATTTATTTAGATCACACATAGGCCTCAGCATAAGTACCTCATATCATTATTATTTACATACATTAGACATTTATTAAGCTCTTATAGTGTTCCAAACTGAGCATATAAATACAAGCAAACAAATTAGTCTTTATGCTCAAGGAGCTTACATTTGACTAGGGGAAGATGAAATATAAACAATGGTTTGAAAGTGGGGCAGGGAGAAAGAGGAAATATATCTTATCTTCTACCAGATTTTCAGAAAAGAGCAAGAAGAGATTCTGAGAATAAGGAGTTGTCAAAAGATGGAAACTTCATGGAAGGAAGAATGTTAAGTTCAGGTACTGGGTTAGCTACTTCCTAGCTGAGTGACCTTCAGTAAGTCACTAAACCATTCTGACCCTAGTCTTCTTTTGTTAAATTGGGATCTTAAAATTATACTTCTCTCTCTTTTTTTCCCCAAGGCAAATGGGGGTAAATGGCTTGCCCAAGGCCACACAGCTAGGTAATTATTAAGTGTCTGAGACCAGATTTGAACCTAGGTACTCCTGACTCCAGGGCCAGTGCTTTATCCACTGCACCACCTAGCTGCCCCAAAATTATACTTGTCTTACTAGTGATGAGGATCAAATGCTATTATGTATATAAAGCATCCTACAAATAAAATTTATTGTTGTGTCATTATTTTTAATGTTTTAACACAGTTTCACATTATTCTCCACCCCAGCTCCTCTGCATCCTTCATAATTTCATGTGGGCTCAGTTTCTTCCAGGAGAGGTACATAGAAACTTGTAAAGAGAGGAAGAGGTTCAGTATAAGGTGCTTTGGGTAATAATAGTTATGCAAATAATGATCAAACTTCACTCCAGGGCATTTTCTACCAGCAAAAAATGCAATAACCAAATATCAGATTGCAATACATTTAATTAGGACAGTAGTAAAATAAATACAAAATCAAGGAATAGTCTTATTCCCCTTCCCCAATTGCCAAGAAGTAGTGTCCCTTTAGATTCCACATCAATTGGAGAATGAACACTTCCCAGAAAACCCATACTCTAGAGGTGATATTAGAATATTTTTCATGGTTTCATTTACTGGTAACCAGTCATGCATCATTGCTGTCATTTCTCCCTTCCACTAAAGCTATTATTTGCGACTACCCCCATCTGCTACTATTATCTACTCAAGTTTCTTCTTCTCCAAAGGAAGTGTTATTGTTTTTTTAGAGATTGTTCTGGCCTTCATACAAGGGACCAATCAACATATTTCTCTGTCATAAGTCAGTCTCATGTCTATACACAACTGGAACAAAAAGTGCACCTTCAGGAAGCTGTCAGGAACACTTTTTGAAAAATGACTTTATTTGTCAGACGTATGTTCTTCCCCATCCCAATTGCTCTAGTTCCCATCCCCCTCCTTTCTGTACTGAGGCAAATAACTTCCTTTCAGCTCTAGTTATTTCATCAGCAGCTAGCACTTGGGAAATTCCCTTAAATCTTTAAGGAGTCTCCTGGAGGCACTTAGCTTCCCTGGGAAAGGGAAAAATGGAGGGAGGGCTAAAACTTACAACCTTTGACTTGCATTCCTGTGGTTCCATTCAAGGCCCCCTTTCCCTTTTACAAAGTGGCATTGAATCAGAGGCTATGGGATGATCAATGATCATGTTCTCTATTTACCTTTTCTAATAGGGGAAGGGAATAATGATTGGACTTCATGGGCTGGCATGCTATGTGCCTGCTGACATCTAAGAAGGCATTCCTATATACATACATACATGTATATATATGTATAATTAAATATACAATTTTTACCATATCTAAAACAAACCTTAAATCTGAAAAAAAAGATCTAGACTTCCATTTCTCCAGGTTTCTTGAGGCCCTGGGGAGCACCCCTTACCACAAAACATCTATTGCTTCAATTTTCCCTATTTTGAAATCCTAGAATTTTAGAATCAATCCTTTACAGTATTGCCACCTTCAGACAGCCTAAAAATGTAAATTCTCCTGGGAAGTATCGCATTAAAGTATGATCAATTGTTGATACCTTTTCAAACTAATTTATTTCTTTGCTTGTTAATTGGCAGAAGGGAAAGTGGAGAAATGGGAGAGAAAAGAGCTTAGATTTAAGCTCAGTGCATTGTCCCTTGAGTTGTTAATGTCATATCTATCATTCTTCCCAGTAGAATGGAAACTTCTTTAGGGCAAGGATTTTCTCTCTTTTGAATTGGTATCCCTAGTGCTTTAACACAGTGCTTGGAACACAAGCTTGATTGATTAAGTGGAGAGTTGAGTTTAGTGGTGGGTTTAGGGAAACACAAAGAGCATTGGCTAGTCTGTGAGACTGATAGGGAAAGGGAATAGATAGAGATAAAATAATTTCCACTAGAGCAGGTATCAACTGTCCTGTTGATTGTTGCACAGAACTCTGCCTGCTTCCTCCTTCTCAAACATATCAAGGAGCATTAAAGGCAGAAAATCTACACCAATATTAGAGTTCCCATACTACTCCTGAGAAACCATGGATTTTGATTTAGAATACCTGGGTTCCCATCCTAGGGTTTTTGTTTGTTTGTTCTTGCTTACAGCCTGTGAGGTCTTGGTGAGTGATTTAACTTATCTGGGTGTCAGTTTCCTCCTCTGTAAAATTTAGAGGTTGACTCTAAGATCCTTTCTTTTATGATAAGGAAGGAACCTTAAGATAAGATATAAGATCTTGTGTTCTTATTTCTAACCCTTGGATTCTACTTGCTGAGACCTTTGACTCTATCTCAACAACACCAACTTTGTAGTCAACCAACAGCCTATCTTGTATACCTCTCTGGATTCTTCTCCACAATAGTTTCACTGACTCTGCTGGCTCTCTTGATGGTGTTCTCTGCCTCCTTCCCCATCCCATTCCTCATTATCTTTCAGAATTTCACATGGGCTCAGTTTCTTCCTTGGGAGGTACATAGGAATTTGTAAAGAGAGAGAGCAGAACATCTAAGAAGACAAATATGGAAGTCCACAGAGTTTATCTTGGGGAGAGAACTTTTTGGGTCAATCCTACCAGGATCTCTGATTCATTGTTCATTATCTTCAGGTTGAGGATAGGAAGAAAGAGAGAGCTCTAGGGCATGGCATAGGAAGGAGAATAGTAATAGCTCACATTAATATAGAAGAATGTTAATAGAACAATCTCACTGAGTCTGTCATGACCTGTTTACCACCAATGGAGAAACCCTACTGAAACATCAATTGAGCATCTGGACCATGAGTCTAGACATAACTCATTTGCCATAGCAATGCACCACAGGAGTTGGCCACAAAAGGTACAAACAAAAACAACGTGGAACTGATGGTCTTGTTTTCTAGCAAGTATGGATGGGAGGAAGAATTTTGCAGTGGTCTGCAGAGACTGTATTATGCTTGTCTTTTTACTCCAATCATTAACTATCACCTCTATTCAAAAATTGGTTTCTTTCTTAGGGGAAGGGGCTAAAAGGTGCTGAGTAATATCCCTTCATATTTTAGGATATCAGGGAAAATAAATTTCAAGATAAAAACAAAGAAGAAAAAATGATTTAAAGATGCATACATGTCAGGAAATTGGAGACTGGAAAAATGTTATAGAAAAGAAAAGGAATAATAGCTATGATTATCCTTATAGAGGGAATGAGCTGGACCCTCAGATGAAGATGCCATTTTGTATATTCTAAAGGAATAACATGGATCCCAGGTGCCATCAAAAGAGATCATTTAGTAAGGATAAATTAGATGGCACAGGAAATAGAGTGTTGGACCTAGAGTCAGGAAGACCTGAATTCAAATCTGCCTAAGATACTAGTTGTGTGATCCTGGGCAGTTCATTTAATATCTGGCTGCTTCGGTTTCTTCATCTGTAAAATGGGGATAATAATAGTACCTACTCACAGAGTTGTGAAAATAAAATGAGATATTTGTAAAGTATTTTATAGACTTTAAACTGCTAAGTAAGTGCTAGCTGTTATTGTTGTTGCCATTATCATTATTTATTATTTAATATTAATGGTCAGAGGATAAAGAGATTACCTTAACTAGAAGCAATGACTAAGTTGATTATTAGCCTGACATTGGTGAAATCTGCTGTCTTTCTGGGAACATATTCAGTATATGTGAAAAATATCTTGACTCATCATACCTGATTACTATTCCTTCACTCCTGGAGATTCATGTATGGTTAAATAATAATGCCAGTCAGTGTCTAAAAATTGCTCTTAAGATTTATGAAATCCTGGGCAAGAAACTGAAGACCTTTGGCACATGAGTGGTTGTTTTCATGGAAGGAAAATGTTTCAGGGTAAAAAATAGGCTTGGGAAATAATCAGATGACTAAGAAGACTGTAGGATCTTCTGAGAGTAGGATCCTCATTTCTGGACCACAGCTTAATATGTATACAAGAATGAAATGCAACTTGTCAAAGATGGAGTACACTTCATGAGTAAAAGATAGAAAGAATGGTAGACACTCCATTTTCAAATTAGGTACAGAGAAGTGGAAACTGGAGTTATATGATATGAATCTCAGATTTGAGAGAACAAAGGTAAGTGTTAAGTAGGCTCCTCTGGCCTAAATTCTGCAGAGGAAGTTACTTAGTAGGGATGGGATCCTTTCAAAAATGAAATTCTGATGATATAAAAACAGAGTTTTCCAATGAAGAGACAAAGAAAAATCTTATATGAATGCTCAGGGAACTCATTGAAACTTAGCTTTTAAGATTTGTATAGAAAATGGAAGCCAGGCAAGTAACCAGGAATGAAAACAAAACACTGACATCATTCTATATGTGCCAAATGTCAGAATGAGAGGTGAGGTTGGAGAGGGCAATAAAAAGTTATTTAAAATTTATATTAAAATAGGAGACTTTAAAAGGAATTGGACCATTCTTAAGGGTAGATCGGATAACTGATGGTGATGAGAAATTGGTCATAGTCACTCATTTCTTACTTTGCTTCCTTTTTTCCTAGCAAGGAAACTTATTACTGAACTGGAAAGTACCGGATTGGAAAGCTTATACTTAATAAAGAAGAGAGACTTTGTTAGCCAACAAGCTTTTGTAAAGTACTTGCTTTGTATAGAGTAAGAGTGCTTGGCTTTGATGAATTAATATCTTAAGATTCAGATAAACTACATTTTAAGAGTCCTAAAAAAACCCTAAAGCAAACATCATCATCAACAATGATAATAAGTAACAACAGCAATAATTGGCAAATATGATTGCAGACCACTGTCATTTATCTCTGAAAGATTAAGAAAGTCCTGTAGGATTAGCAAAGGGCAATATTTTTCCAATTAAGAAATAGCAAAGGAAAGGTGGTGGGAACTGCAATCTTTAGGAAAGTGGACTTGACTTTGATTCCTGGCAAAATTTGAGAATGTGTTATCAAATGAATGACTACTGAGTGGCTAGACAAAAAAACAATAATTAATAAGCTGCAGCATACCTTCATCAATAATACATTAAACCAGACTAATTTCTTTTCCTTTTTTTGATGGGGTTAATAAGTTGATAAAAACACTGTAAGCATAGTCAATAGAGACCTAGTTATAGAGACAAAAAGTTGTGGGTTCAAGCCCCATTTCTGATATATATTTACTGTGTCACTCTGAGAAGTTACTTAACTCTAAATGTACATTACAGAGTGGGATGTCATTCTATATTGATAGTGGAAGTTCTTTACACAAATGAAACCATATGTCCAGATAAAAGCTAGCAAAGCAAAATAACCAAGATAACAAAGTAATCATAGGCAGATATGTCAAAAGAAAGCTATTGCTTACTTAGGTTTTAGTAAATCAGTTGATAAAGTCTCATGTAATTTTTAAGTTACTAATCATCCTTTGGTTATCAAAGAGGACCATGTTGACCAAACAAGTGATTGGTGAAATGACTTATACACTTACGTTTATTATAGTGAGGAGTATGCTATGTCAGACATCCTTCCCACTTGCCTTTACCAGAACTATTCCACTCCATGGCCTAATTAATAGGAAACAGGACTAATGGTGGAAGTGGGACTGTTTTGGGAGTCTCTTGGTCTTGAAATGGCATCTTCTGTATCCACAAAGCACTGTGGTGCACCAGGCATACATCAGCATGTGGCATCTGGTGACAGAATGTGACAACCTGATACATCCTAACTTGTCTCTTAATGCCCTAATCTCCAGTTCGACCATTTTTTAATGTACAAGATGGAGAGATATGGGATAGATGTCAGAACAGTTAGGTGCTTTCAGAACTGATTGAATAATCAGATCCAGAGGAATATAGAATAGCATGAGATCTGTTTGGAAAAGTTCTTATGGTTTTATGCTTGACCTTGTACTGCTTAACTTTTCTTCAAAATCAATGATTTTGATAGATAACATGTTTATAAAGTTTGCAGATAGTAGCAGTAACTAACACATTATATCACAGCAGTGTGGTAAATGAAAGATGATTGATTTTAAAGTCTGAAGACCTGGATTCAGACTGTTAGCTAAGTGTTAGCTGACTGACCTTGGAAAAATCACTTAACATCCCTGAACTTCAATATCCTCATATCTAAAAAGAGGAAGATTAAAATAATTGGCCTCCAAGGGTAGCTTCCTCCTCTAGATTCAGGATAGTATTTATTATGATTTTAAAGTACCTTGACAGGATAGAATGTTTGGTCTCATGTAATAGGCTGAAATTTAAATGGGAGGTATTAAATGTTATACTTGGGATAAAAAACTTACCAACCAAATTTGCAAGTATAAAATGGGAGATGTATATCTAGATAGAAATTTCTCTGCAAAAGAGGGACAGAGAGGATTTTTAGTGGTTAGAAGACTCATTTTGATTCAATAAATCAAGAAATTCAATGCAACTATTCTAGAATACATTGAGAGGTATAATGTTCAAGGAAAAATTGAAGATAGCCTCTGTTCTGTTGTGGTGCTGTTTGACTAGGGTTATTATACATGTTGTAAGAGTGAAAGAAGATTTAATGGAATAGGTAGTATTTCAAGACAGAAAATTCCTAGGTTGTGGTACAAATAGAATCTCATGGAAGGAGCTGGTAGGATATGTCTCTGGGAATTAGATGATATCTTTCCATCCAACTTTCCAACATAACCAACTAGAGAATAACTGAAAGTTTCACATTAGTGACTCAGTATCTGGTAGCAGGTTAAAACCACATAGTTCAGAGATCCCAATACTTACTCAGATCTTCTGTTTTTCTAATACCATCTGATTTTCTTCTAGTCATTATCTACAATTGCTGGTGTCATCCGAGGATAAGGGAGACAAGGAGAGGTCTTGGTATTCAAGTGAACTCGATTCAAAATGAGAACCATTAGAATAGAATTGTCAATATACATATATATATATACATACATACATATGTATGTATGTATGTATATATATATATATATATATATATATATATATATATTCCTGCATTGTATTCAACACATGCTTTTAAAATCCCATTGTTTGAATATCAACAGGATACGAGGTTTAGGATGACTTTCTAAGTTTTTTAGTGCACATGGAAATATCAAATCTTCAGTATTATATTTAGTAAGGGGCCTTAAATTTTATTTTTATTTCCCCTATTTATTTATTTCACATTACTACTACAATAATTTTGTTGTAAAAGTAAATATAACTCCCCACCCCCAAAAGATAGAGAGACCTCAAAAAAATAAAGTGAGAGAAAAAAGTGTACCTCAATCTATATTCAGATACTATCAGTTCTGTCTTTGGGATAGATTGCATTTTTTTTTATCATAAGTTCATTAGAAAAGCTGATTTTAATATCTTCCCTTAGTTTCTATTGCTAACTATATTTCCCTCCATTTTGTTCCTTCCCACTCCCATTTTTTCCATTCCCTTTCTCCTTTCATCCTGTCCTTCCTTAAAACAGTATTGTACCTGACTACCCTCACTCATGATCTTCCCTCACCTCTATCACCTTTCCCCTTCCCCTCCCCTGTCCCCTTTCTCCCATCCCTTTCCTCTCCTTTTTTCCTCTAGGGTAAGATAGATTTCTATACCCTATTGAGTGTGTATATTATTTCCTCTCTGAGATACTTTTGATGAGAATGAAGTCTCATTAATTTCCCTCACTTTCATCCCTTCCAGTTCATTGCAAAAGCCTTTTCTTGCCTCTTTTATATGAAATAACTTACCCCATTCTACCTATCCTTTATCTATCTCCCAGTACATTCTTTTCTTGCCCATTAAGTCCATTTTTATAATATATGATACCTTCATATTCAGCTTCCTCCTGTGCCTTGTCTATATATATTTTCTCTCTATATATCTATTAAATAAGAAGGTTCATGTGAATTATCAGTATCATTTTCCTTGCAGGAATACAAGCAGTTCAGTGTAATTAAATCCCTCATAATTTTCCCTTCCTGTCCACCCTCTCAATGCTACACCTGAGTCCTGAATTTGAAGGTCAAACTTTCTGTTCACTTCTGGTCATTTCAAAGTCTCCTATTTGAAAGTCTTCTATTTCATTGAATGGTCATCTTTTCCCCTGAAAGAGGATGTTCAGTTTTTCTGGGTAGTTGATTCTCAGTTGTATTTTAAGATCTTTTGCCTTCCAGAACATCATATTGCAAGCTCTATGAGTCCTTAATGTAGACACTGCTAAATTCTGTGTAATCCTGACTGACTCTTTGTTAAGGTGGAACTCTGCTTCCAGAGTGGAGGATGCATTTTTCCAAGCTTTTTTCCCAACCCCAGGGACTTCAATTCCTTCAGTGTCTTATGAGAGGTTCTGACCACTCTATTGCCTGTGTTCTGGTCTGTGGATGACCACAAGTACTCAGCTCTTTCCTAGAACTGTGAAGAAGGTCCTTGCTCCACTATGGCAGTATTGGGCCCCAGACTGTGACCTGGATCTCAGTATGGACAAAGTAATAGAGTCCTGCCCTAGAGATACTGGAAAGGCCTTTAAAGTCTTCCTAAACCCCCTTGCCATCTGTGGTTTGGGCTCTCTAGAAGCAGCTGCTGGGTAACTCTGCAGACCTGTTTCTGATTCCTGGGTCAGACTGCACTAAGGCCTGTGTTGGCTTGGGTTTTGTGCTCACTGTTGTGACTGAGTTTTCCCGCTGACTTTCCGAGTTTTCCATGGCTGTCCCTGGAATGAAAAGTCTGTAAACTGCTCCCTCTGCCACAGACTGAAGCACCACCCCCCATTCCCCTTCCCAGGGACCCAAGCACTCCTGGGCTGTTCTTGGATGGCTGGAGCTGGTTCTTTCTGGAACTACCTGGGCTGTTCTGTGGCCCTTTCCAACCCTGGTGGAATAGGCCCTTCCCATGGATTTTTCAAGTTTCTTGGACTAGAAAATTGTTTCCACTCAGTTATTTTTGGGTTCTGCCAGTCTAGGATTTGATTAGAGTCATAATTTAAAGACTTTGGAGTGGTCTGGGGAGAACTTCTGGGATTTTCTGCCTCCATTCTGCCTTCTTGGCTCTGCCCTCTGGGCATTAAAATTTAAGAAGGTCATTGAAAAAGAGGAAAGCATCCCAGGGAAGGCAAACTAGAATAATGAAACATCTCAAGATTTGGCACTATGAACATTTATTGAAGGACTAGAGAGGAAGAAATAACTTACAGAGTATATGACATCTGTCTTCAGTTATCTAGAGGAATATGGAAGACCTATTCCTTTTGGTCTTTGAATGTACAACTAAATCTTATGGGCAGAAAATACAGAAAAATTGATTGAGACTCTTGATAATGATCTGTCTCTTTGAGGGAAATACCTGTAGGATTGAGTTCATTGAAATACTGAAGGAATAAGGAAAATACATACTAACATTTAGAGTTTTCAAAGAGTGGTTTGAATTTCAGCAGGACCCTCATACTGATAGTTTTCCAGCAAAGGCTGGAAGTATATTGTAGAGATTCTTTGTCACAAAGAACTTGGACTAGATGGTTTCTGGTTTCTCTTCCAATGCTGAGATCCAGCATTTTTACATTCTTTATTTCAATTGGTCCTTATACCCCAGTGAATGAAACACTGCATGAATTTTCACCCCCATTTATATGTGGCTGAATTTGGGTTCAGAGAAGTTTTCTGATTTCTCTTTCCGAGTCACACTGCCTTTCCTGTTAGAATTATATTGAAGATAGTGACCTTATTTTTGGTTGTTTTGACTCATCATTTACTTGCTGGATTCCATAACTGAGATTTTAAAGATGTCTTCAGACTAGTGGCTTACCACGAGAAAGGCAATAATCAACCATGGTAAGTTATTTTCTTAAAATTTGACTGCAAAGTCAGAGACTGATTCAACAAAGGGACTCCATGTTGCTCCTAATGTGCAAAAATAGGTAAAAGATAGATATATCCAAGTCCAAACCTGCCTCTCAATGCCCCCTCCTAAGGGGAACAGGTTTATCAGTGTGGATGGTTTCCCAGTTTCTGGTTTCTATATTTCATATCTTGTTTCCCTCTGTGTTTTGTGGAACATTCTAAATGCTGGCCTCTTGAGCATCATCATTTTCTTCAGGCTTAGCAAATTTAGATACAATCTGCAGCCCTCTTCACACTCTGACACTCAGGAGCACCAATAAATAGTTGCTTTGGCAGGTGTTTTTGCTCACTCGGGTTCTCTTCACTACCAGGCATCTGCCCATCCAATTAGCTGCGGTCAAAAGAAGCAGAGAATTTTGACAACATAGGGATGAGAAGCAATAAGAAATAGATAATTTACTCAAGGCAAATTAACTCTCCAAGGGCTAAGTAAAACAACTGCTGGTCCCAGACAATATGTGGTAAATTGCCCTCCACCATTCATCTGGGAAGCAACAGAGGCATATTAGGAAATGGGCTGAATCACAAAATAGGGTCAATAAGGTCACAGAACTAGAGATGGAAGGGACGTCAGAAACCATCTAGTCTAACCACTTCATCTTATAAACGTGCAGACTGAGGCTCAGACTTTTGTATGACTTCCTCAAGACAATATTGGTAGCAAGTAGCAGGACTGAGATTTGAACCAATTTCACTTGACTCACAATACTAGCATTCTTCCACTTCACCATGCAGAGTTGTAGAATAATATGTCTTAGTTCATAGAAATTTAGAAAGTGAGAGGAAATCAGAAATAGAAGTGATCTTCTGAATATAAGCCTGTTGGTCTTTCTTTTTATCTGACCACTTTGTCAGGGGCTAGCACTGAGGAAAGATGGAATAATTAAGCCATCTGGATGTAGTTGGAAAGTTGGGGAGAAGAGACCAGTTTAAAGTTGTGAGAAGTCAAAAATCTTAAATAAAAAAGAACTCCCTATATATAATTTACTAGAATTCTGGGGTGAGAAGGCAGAAACACCAGAATTTTTAAAAATTTTACTTCCTAAGGTCATCATAGACTCCTTGTGAGGGAATATCTTTTTGGATCCCAGTCCCAGACAATAGTTTCTTGTATCAGTAGGAGGGGATGATGGGAGGGTCTTCCCTGTGGGAAATAGCCTGCCCTCATTCTTCTTCTTTCCTTGCATCATTGTTATAGAGGAAGCTAGACCTCAGGTCTGTCAAGAAGATTTTGACTGCATATCTTGCCCTTAAGAGAGAAAGACTTTCTGTTCTCCATGAGTGAACTTTATCCACACAGATAAATTATTAATTTAATTCTTCAAAACTTGACTGATAAAATCTTTAGGCTGCAAGACTCAGCTCCTGGTTCACTTATCCTGCCCTTCTCTCCTCCCTTCATTTTACTTCCTCCCACCTGTTCTTCATCATTGTAATCCATTCCTCTCTTAAAAGATTTCCTCTTGGCTGTACTTTGGGCAGGAGTCTTAGGGTTTCTCTTCCATTTCCTCTAACTTTGTTATTATTGTTCAATTGTTTCAGTTATGTTAGATTCTTTGTGACCCTATTTGGAGTTTTCTTGGCAAGGATGCTGAAGTAATTTGCCATTTTCTTCTCCAGCTCATTTTACAGATGGGAAAACTGAGGGAAATAGGGTTAAGTGACTTGTCCAGGGTCATATGGCTAGTATGTGTCTGAGGTCAGATTTGAACTCAGGAAAATTAGCCTTCCTGACTCAGGTCTGGTGCTTTAATCCATTGCTTTACCTAGCTGTTCACTTACTAATTTACCAGTATATTTAAAGGTAGGTTTGATAAGGCTTGGTTTCTGTGCTCCTGATCCAAACGCTATCTTTTTTTTTATTTGAAGGAGGATAAAGGAATGATGTAAATACTGGCATGAAAAGGGCAAACCAAAATGCCAAGATGAACTTGTTATACCAAGAAGCTAGAAAGCTTATCAACAATTGATATTCTCACTTTACCTCTTGCTGAAAGCTCAGATCAGCAACAAAGATTTCAGAATATCAAGGCCTCAAGAATTCTATTCAGCAGCATTTTCAATATCCCTTCCCAAATTTTAAAATGTTCTTCACTTTCCCAGTGCATTCTGGGAATGTAATAAATGTAATAAATAGATTGATAAATTGGATCAATATAGAAAAGAATTAAATTTTGTCCTTACTGTAGAAAGGTTTTGAAGCTGGAGTCAGAGGACAGGCATTCAAATTCCATACCAGAAACTTTCCACCTGTGGGATCATGGGCAAATCTGTTAACAAATTTACTTCTTCCAGCTCTAGTTTCTCATTTGTTGAATAAAGGTTCTTTCTTTCTTTATATTTTTCTAAGTACATATTATGAAAGTTTTTCAACATTCTTCCATTTGCATATTTATAAGTTACATATTTTTCTCTCCCCCCTCTCCTCAGTGGCAAATAGGCTAGCAAAAATTGAACATGTTCATTTGTTTTTAACCTGCTTTCATATTAGTCACTTTGTGTATGAGGAGTTAGAACTAAGGAATGAGAAAGAAAATCATAGGATAGGAAGGAAAAACATAAGGGAAGGTTGAAAGAAGTGAATGTAGTATTCATTCAGATTCTGTGGGTTTTTTCTTTGCTTTGTTTTGTTTTCCTTTGGATGGTATTGCCATCCAGGATTGTATTCTATATCTCTGAACTACTGAGAGGAGCTGCATCTATCATAGTTGGTCAACCCACAATGTTGTTGCTAATTTATAAAACATTTTCTTGGATTTCTCTCATCATCAGTTTGTATAATTCTTTCCATGCTCCTCTAAAGTCCAACCATTCATGGTTTCTTCTAGAACAGGACTACTCCAACATTCATATACCATGACTTGTTTAGTTATTCCCTAATTGATGGGCATCCCTTCAATTTCCAATTCTTTGCCACTACAAAAAAGAGCTGCTATAAATATTTTTGAAAATGTGGGACTTTTCACATTTTTTTATGATTTCTTTTGGATATAGACCTAGTATTGATATTGCTGGGACAAAGGGTTTGATCAGTTTTATTGCTCTTTGGACATAGTTCTCTATTGCTCTTTAGAATGGTTATATTAATGTGTCAATCTTCTCACAACCACTCCAATATTGATGATTTTCCCTTTTTGATATTTTAGATAATCTGAGAGGTGTAAGGTGGTACCTAGTAGTTGTTTTAATTTGCATTTCTCTAATCATTAATGATTTAGAGCATTTTTCATATGATTATGTATAGTTTTAATTTCTTTGTTTGAAATTCAACGCTAGGTACTTAAGCTTTTTTGTCATGCCTTAGGACTGCTTTACAAATAATATTTTTAAATGTATAAAATTAAATATATAGAATTACAAAGTAAACCAATTATATTGAAATATCAAAACATTTTAAAATAATATTCATGTACTTTATACCAAGATAAGGTCAAAATGGGAACATTACTTAGACATATTTATATCCAAAGCATATTAGGGGAGCATAAGTCTTTCCTTGTCAGATTTATAGATAAAGCAAGTATTTATGACCAAATAAGAGATAGAGAGCTTCATGTGATATAAATGGATAATTTTGATTATATTAAATTAAAAAGTTTTTGCACAAACTAATTTAACCAAAATTAGAAAGAATGCAGAAACCTGGAAAATTTTTTACATCAAGTATTTCTGATATAGGTCTCATTTCTCAACTATATAGAGAGCTGAATCAAATTTATATGAATGTAAGTCATTTCTCAGTTGATACATGATAAAAGGATATGAAAGAGAATTTTCAAATAAAGAAGTTTAGACTATCTATAATCATATGAAACAATGTTCTAAATCAGTATTGATTAGAGAAATGCAAATTAAAACAACCTCGAAATACCAGGTTGCTAATATGACAGAAAAGAAATTGGTAACTGGGATGTGGGAAAATTGGGACACTAATGTATTGTTGTTAAACCTATGAACTGATCCAGCCATTCTGGAAAGCCATTTGGAACTATCAAAAGGCTATCAAACTGTTCATATTCTTTGATCCAGAAACACCACTAGTAGATCTCTATCCCAAGGAATTTTCTTAAAAAAAGGAAAAGGGCCTATATATACAAAAATATTTAGTGTAGCTCTTTTTATAGTGACTAAATATTGGAAATCAAAGGGATGCCTATCAATTGGAGAATGGAACAATGGAATACTATTGTGCTATGAGAAAGGGCTATGTAACTGTAATGGAATATTGTTGTGCTTTAAAATACTATAAGTTGTACAATTTTAGGAAAAAAAAACCTGCGAAGACTTACATGAATTGATTGAAAGTTAAGTGAATAGAACCAGGAGAGCGTTGTGCAGTATGATGTTCAATTCTGATTGACTTAGCTATTATCAGTAAAATGATGACCCCAGATAAAATTCCAAAGGATTCATGATAAAAAATGCTATCTGTCTCCAGAGAAAGAACTCATGAAGTTTTTAAAAACTTTTTAAAAATCCTTTATTTTATTTTTGTCTGTGTTTTCTTTCACAACTTGACTAATATGGAAATGTTTTACTTGGTTGCACATATTTAGCCTATGTCAAAGTGCTTACCATCTCAGAGCGGGGGGGAAGTAGAGGGCAATGGGAGAGAATTTGGGACTCAATTTTTAAAAAAATGAATATTAAAAGCTATTTATATTTATATTTATAAAAGCTATACTTTAGGTAAAAATAAAATATTTTAAAAAATGGGTACTTGATAAACTTTGGACAATCTTTAAGGTAACTTCTAGTTCTAAATATAAGACTCTAGGAACCTCTCTATAGTCCTATCTCTAGGAAAAGGAATATGGTTTAATGAAAGCTGGAATTTTCCATCCTCTATAAACATGGGGCCTTTAGAAGAATCTGAGCGATGAACATTATATGAGGGAACATATCCTTGATATATTCTCCATGGAATTGGGGAAAAGAGCTTATATTTTAAAAGTTCTTCAAAATTCACAAAGAAAAATAAGTGGAAAAACAGGAGAAAATGATGCTTATTTAAGAGACTTCTTGGAAAACCAAGTAATCACTTTTCTCAAAAACGGGTCAACACCCAGAATTTAGCTTCACCTTGAAGACCTGATCCTATGACTATACTCAAATCCTCACCAATTTCCAGTTCCTCTTTTAAAAACTCACATGTATACAATAATTTAAGTGTTGCAAAATGTCCTCCTCTCAACAATACTGAATTGGTGAGTTAGGTAGTAAAAGTATTATCTCTATTTTACAGATAAGAAAACAGAAACTCAGAGATGTCATTCAAGTTTTAAAAAAGGGAAACATGGCAGAACTAGCAGAAACACTCAGATTTCAAGGTTTTTTTTTTTGCCTGAAAATTCATCTGATGCTTGAAGAGTGGTTTATATTTTTTCTGATATTTACATACAAATTTACTATTCATTCTGAGAATTGCAGTACCCATGTGTCAGATCTATATCTATTTTTTTCAATCATCAAGCTTATCTCTCCTTTGTGTAAATCCTTTCTGTATCTTGCTAGTTGATTGATCAAGCAAGAATGTATATAAAGAGCTTTGAGAAATTTAAAGTGTTATATGGATACCAGTCATTATTATTATTGACATTAGTTTTATTATTATGATATTACTATCATTTCTATTCTCTTTTAGAACACAGAAGGCTGGCAATGACACTAAGGCTTCCAAGGGCAGTGTGGTCCAGTTGGAATCAGAAGAATTTTAGTACAATCTTAAACACTACTTTTTATTTTTAGACTAATTGCTTAGTAATTTTTGAACCATAGTTTTTTCAACTGTAAAATGGGAGAAATAATACAGTGTAGGTTTGTCAGGAGAATCAAATAAGAAAATGCATGCAAAGTGTATGTAATTTTGTTATATGAACATTAAACTCATTCTGTGATAGGGATTAGAAATTTGAATTCATTGATGGTGGGAAATTCTGGGTGAGGTTACTCCCTTTACCAATACAAAATCTCTGAAGCTTAAGTTTTTATAGTGTTTCTTCTCTAGCTTCAGTTTCAGAGTGTTTCCTAGAGAATGGAGAGGTTAAGTAATTTGATCAGGGTCACACAATCAAATAGGTCAAAAGCAGGACTTGAAACAAGGTCACACAATTTCTCTCATTATTATTAAGGCCCAAAGATTTTTCTAGGGATCTGCCAAACTTGGTGAAGGCTCTATTCAGTCTTTCCTGCTACCTTTGGCCTCATTTACATTTTAGCAAAAGCTTTAGCTCCTTTGTGGTTCTCATGTTAAGCAAAGGGGAGCCATGTTAGTAAAATCCCTTTAAAATGAACATTGTCATAGGTGTTCCCTGGTGATACGTCTACCCTTGTTCTTTGCTTCTTGCTGGACAAAAATTACTAGAGTTGCTCTTTGAGTCTCATTCTTCCAGGAACATGCAAAGTAAATAATACCTCATGAGTATGACTGAATACTCACAGAACCACAAAAACAACTAAATAAGCAGGATTAAGAGACAGTTTACCAAATGAAGTTTCCTCCTACTTAATGTGTACACCAGATTCTATCAGACTTCCAGTTAGTCTACAATCACCAGTAGTCTTCTACTGTGGACACTCAAGTTATATGTACTCCATGTATAATTACTTATTGAATATTCTCTGCAGGTATCCCTGGCAGATACCATCCTTCTTTGCAACTCTGAGTTGTTCTTCCTCTGTTCTGAATTCCCTGACAGTGATAATGCTATTGATACTCTGGCCCTCCCTTTCTTTTAATCTCCACCCTCCAACCCCCAACCAAGAAACATGCAAACCTAAAAGCTGATTTCACTCTGTCTGGCCATGTACTTGCAGTTCCAAATACTGATAAATTGAACTATAAAAAAGGGCACAAATCACAAAGGCTCACCCGTGCCCCATGGCGCGAAGGGGCCATTATAGCAGGGAGCGAGTGAGTCAGGAAAATGCTGCAATAATTTATGCCAAAAAATTGCATTCCAGGAGCTTGCCATAAACCATGGAAAAAATATTGTGACACAACCAGAGCCCTCACTTGTTTTATTTCTCTCCAGACCTTGCTGCCCTGATAGTTATAACAAGACTCTGCTCCCAATACAGAGGGGCTATTTTCAGCAATTTCTTAACCTTGAAAGGTTTCACTGAAATTCTGTTTCTTAGTTGGAGTAAACTATTTCAGGTATGATCCAACTCAGGTGTGCATATTTGTATGCTTTTGTATCCAGGTATCCATCACCCGCCTTGGATCACAGCATAGCACATTTATAGGTAGAGTGCCAGAAGTATTCTATGCCAACACCTTCATTTTACAAATGAAGTAACAGAGACCCAAGGATGTTAAGTAACTTGCATAAAGTGAGATTAGAATCTAGAACCATTTTAAATAAGAAAAATACCTGGCAGAATACCATGAGTATTCTTTCAGGTATTTTGGACTGTTGGAATTGAAAAATCCTTCAAGAACATCTAATTCAACCCACTCATTTTATGCGAGAAAATTGAGACCCAGATAGATTAAATAATTTCCCCAAGGTCATCACATCTAAATAGTGGCAGAAACAGGAAGAGAACCCAGATTTTTTAATGGGAGTATTCACATCATCATCATTATACTACAGTAGCATAGGTAACCTGGGAACCCAATGTGTGGTTTCATTGGTATAAGAAACTCCCAGGTGAGTAAACTCTATTTGTCATGGAGAAAGGTATCTTTTCTTTTCTTTCTTTTTTTTTTTTACAAGGCAATGAGATTAAGTCACTTGCCCAAGGTTGTACAGCTAAGTAAAGGAAAGTATTTTTTTCTACAACTTACAGATCTTAGAAAGTTGTGTAGACATTGCAAGCACACAATAGACAAGGTTTAAAATATTGATACATTTCAGTCAGGAAATAAAGCGAGATCTTCATGGGCTTCATGGCCAGCTCTCTTTCCATTATGCCAAAATGATATTATAGTAGAATAAAGCTTTCCTAGGGGTTGTGAACCCTATGAGTTCAATAAGTACTAAGTTTAAGTGTCCTTCCCCTTCTGCAAAAATAATAGCCCCTCAGGAAAATTTGGCTCAACAGCAGATCTATGATGGAGAGACTTGGCTAATTCTGCTCACAGCAGTCCCTTAATGAAAATCTGGGACCAAACCAACAGGTGCCTGTTCTCAAGTGCCACAGTAAACACAGATGCAGGAGTTCAAAAGGGCGTGTCATGGTCCCATCAAGATAATGAACAGCCTCCCAAGACAAGCAATTAAAAGTTGTGATTATAATCTACAGGCTTTCTCCTTTTGTCTCCCAATTAAAGCCTATCAGGCTAATTAAATAAACATGGTTGTGTCATGCCGTGTGGTGGATTCATACCAAAGCAGTGAAATAATGAAGCTCAGCCAGAGAAGACAAATGACTTTGAAAAATAAGTCATTGAAGTCCCATCCTCTCTTGCAGGTGAGAGGAAGTTTCACTTACCCAGTGTGGGAGACCTTTTCAGCACCAAGAACGGCAGTCAAGCCATAGATTGTTGACTGTCTTTTGAGTTCTTTTTTACTTTTTCTTTATTTCCCCTTTTGAAATGTCCTTATTCGGCTGTTTCTCTGTCATAAGCCCAATGGCTTGATTCTTTGGGGCAAGCAAGAACAGAGTAATGTCAATTATATAAAAGAAACACAAGATTAATTAAAAATGTTTAAATGGCTTTCTTCAGTATTCTTCCCCAAATATATGTTATCAACCATGCTATGTTCCCCCCCCCAACTTGCTGCCTGGTAGCTATTACAGCAGAACATTTTCAAATTTCTCATAAAGAAATTATGTCAAATATAGAAGATAATAAGCAGCAGTTCATATTGGTGTGTCTGTGCATGTGTACTTGTATGTGCGGGGAGTGTGATTAATCCAGGCAAATTCTAGTTTTTCAATTTGACCCTAGAAAATAGGGTGTGTTGCAACTTAAGCTGTATTTTGGGAGTAATAGAGACATTGTGTTTTTCTTTACTCTCAGTGACTCTGATGGCTCCAAAATATTTAATTCCTATACTTTAATCCTTTCTTCTCTCTTGGTTCTCTTCCTTTCTCTATCCCAACCCTTTTTGGGTCATATTTTCAGCTAGCCTCCAAAAGATACCATCTCTGAGCTAAAATGTTTCCTTTGTTTCCTTTCATATCAAATAGAAAGATTTTCATTAACTTAATATGGGACTATGGGATTTAAACCCAGGTATGGATGATGTAGGGAAGCTATGGAATAATATCTCAATATCTTTAAGTATAAAAGAGAGTCAGGGGATTAGATAACTTGACCTCCAGCCTTATGGTTTTTTATTGCAGACCCTAAAAGGGATGGAGGAAGAGAGGGAGAGAAAGCAGGAGAGAGAGAGAACAAGATAAAATACCAGTGTTTTTGTTAGGATGGATTAACTTGGACATGACATAGTAGGGCATTGAAATTTAGAAGGCACTGACAGCAATTATACTTCTTTAGTAAGTAAAAAGAAAACCTCCAACAAATTTGAACTTAGTTTTGAAAGGAAGTAAGACAGTTTTTGCAAAGAATTCTTTTTTAAAATTTTTACCATTTTATTTGTTTTCCAATCATATACAATAGTAATATGTATCCGTCATTTTTTTTGCAAGGCTCTGAATTCTTCAGTTCTAACACTTCCCTCTTCCCCCCCCCCCCCACAGAAGGCTTTCTGATAGTCTCTACATTGTTTCCTTGCCATACATTGATGTAAATTGAATGTGTTATAAGAGTAAACATAACCCCTCCCCCCAAGAAGATGAGAAACCTCAAGAGAGAGAAAAAAGAGAGAGAAAAAATTGTACTTCTGTCTGTGTTCAGATTTCAATGGCTCTGTCTCTGGGGTGAGTTGCTTTCTTTATCATAAGTCCACCAGAGAAGTTGTTTCAATATTTTTCCCCACAGTTGCTATTACTAGCTGTATCTCCACTCTATTCATCCCCACTCTTATCTATCCTATTCTCTCTCTACTTTCATCCTGACCCTGTCCAAAAGTGTGTTGAATCTGAGTACCCTCTCCCCCAATCTTCCCTCTCTTCTATTGCATATTCCCCACTTCCCACCCCCCCATTCCCCCTTATCCTATCCCCTTCTCATTTTTCTCTAGGGTAAGATAGATTTCTATACCCTATTAAGTGTGTATGTTATTTCCTTTCTGAGCCATTTCTGGTGAGAATGAAGTCTCACTCATTCCCCCTTGCCTTCCCCCTTGCCACTCCATTGAAAAAGCTTTTTCTTGACTCTTATGTGAAATTTCTTAGCTTCTTCTTCATCTCCTTTTCCTTCCTCCCAGTTCTTTCCTTTATCACCCATTGACTCCATCTTTTTACTATATTATACCATTATACTCAGCTCCTATGTCCTGTCTATATATACTCCTAACAGCTCTTATAAATGAGAAAGTTCATGTGAGTTATGAATATCTTCTTCCCATACAGGAATACAAAAAGTTCAATATCCTTAATTTCCTCATAGTTAGTCCTTCTCTTCCACTCCCTCTATGGTTCACCAGACTCCTGTACTTGGAGATCAAACTTTCTGTTCAGCTCTGCTTGTTTCAATAGGAAAGTCTGAAAGTCCCATGTTTCATTGAAAGTCCATCTTTTCCCCTGAAAAAGGATGTTCAGTTTTGCTGGGTAGTTGATTCTCAGTTGTAAATCAAGATCTTTTGCCTTCCCAGAATATCATATTCCAATCCCTACGAGCCCTTAATGTAGATGTTGCCAGATCCTGTGTAATCCTGACTATGGAGCCTTGGTAGTTGGATTGTTTGTTTCTAGCAGCTTTTAGAATTTCTCTTTGATTTGGGAGTTTTGGAATTTGGCTATAATATTCCTGGAAGTTTTTCTTTTGGGATCTCTTTCAGGAGGTGATAGGTGAATTCTCTTGATTTCTATTTTACCCTCTGCTTCTAGGATTTCAGGTCAATTTTGCTGTATTATTTCCTAGAAAAACTAAGTCTAGGCTCTTCTCTTGGTTGTAGCTTTCAGATAGCCCAATAATTTTAAAATTATTTCTTCTGGATCTGTTTTTGGGATCTTGTTTTTCCAATGAGATACTGCACATTTTCTTCTAATTTTTGGCATTTTTGGAAGTTTTATTTCTTCCTGATTTCTTGCCAAGTCATCAGCTTCCTTTGGTTCTATTCTGCATTTGAAGGAGTTATTTTCTTCACAGAGCTTTTTTATTTCCTTTTCCAGCTGGCCAGTTCTGCTTTTTAAGGCATTCTCCTCATTTGCTTTTTGTTTTGCTTTTTCCATTAGGCCCAAACTGGTTTTTGACATATTATTTTCTTCAGTATTTTTTTTTTTTGTATATCTTTCACCAAGCTTTAGATTTGGTTTTCATGATTTTTCTGCATCGCTCTTATTTCTCCTCCCAATTTCTCCTCCATCTCCCTTAATTGTTTTTCTTTTTGTTGTTGGTTTTTTTTTTTTAGGTTTTTGCAAGGCAAATGGGGTTAAGTGGCTTGCCCATGGCCACACAGCTAGGTAATTATTAAGTGTCTGAGACTGGATTTGAACTCAGGTACTCCTGACTCCAAGGCTGGTGCTTTATCTACTATGTCACCTAGCTGCCCTCCTTAATTGTTTTTCAAAGTCTTTTTTTGAGCTCATCCATAGTCTGAGCCCATTTTCTATTTCTCTTGGAGGTTTTGGATATGGAAGCTTTGATTTGTCATAATCTGAGTATGTGTTTTATTCTTCCATGGGACTAAAGTAATTCTCTATGGACAGATTCTTCTTTTTCTCTTGTTTACTCATTTCCTCAGCCCCAGATAGTACTTCCAAGTGGGGTTTTTTTTGGGAGGGGACACCCCACTGGGACCTTTATTCCTCCATGGTCTTATGCTCTTTTGCCTGTGCTTTGATATGTAGATGGCCCCCCACACTTCCCTCTGCCCTGGGGCTATAAGGAGGGATCCTGCTCTCTTAGCATAGAAGCCCAAACTGCAATATCTGAGTGTAGGCAAACAACAGAGTTCTACCCCAAGGAGAGCAGAGAAATCTTTGCAGATTTCCCTTACCATTTCTGGGGGTGCAGGCTGCATTCTCCTGTTTCTCGCTGCAGATTCTGTGACTGGTGCTCCTCACTCCACACTCATTCTGGTGAAGCAGAGTTCTCTCCCCACCCCTTCAAGCTGTTGCTGGTGATCTCTGGGCTATTCTGCACTTGGCTGGGCTGGCCTGGGCTGCACTGTGCTGCAGCTGTGGCCTTGACTTTTTTTCCAACCCCAGGTCTTGGTGAAATACACCTTTCCCGTGCAACTTCTAAGTTATCTTGGACTGGGAAAATGTATGACTCAGTCTTTCTGCAGCTTCTGCCCCTCTTAATTTTGGCTAGAGCCATCATTTGTTTGATTTTTGGAGTTTGGGGGAAAGGAGTTCCTGGGAAAGTCTGCCTTCATGCTGCCATTTTGGCTCCGCCCCCACAAGGAATTTTTGAAGTCAGGATACCCTTGTCAACTTGCCAGTGGCGAGAGAAGGAAATCACACCAAGGAGACATCTAGGCCTTTTTGAAAAGTCAGGATATTCCATCATAAGTATAGACTCAACCTCACTCTGCTCCCTTGCATTTTTTTTTTTTTTGCAGGGGGAGATGTCTTTGTTCAAGTCGCATTGCTTTTGTCCCAGGGTCTTCTTATTTATAACATCTTGTTTCTTTGAGTGCAAGATATTTCCTTATCATCTCTTTCTTCCCCTAGACTACTTTGTGCTGCTTTTTCCTTCCCTCATAAGGCTTGAGGATTTTATTTTTATTTGTGTTCCTGCAAAACAGAAAGCCAGGCAGGCAAATGGAGTGAGCAACTCAGGTACATGATGTGGAGTGTGGTAGATCGTAATGGGATGACTAAGTCCCAAGACAGTGGATGTCAGCTTGAGTTCAATTCTTCTATTTACCCCCTGTGTAGTGGGCAAGTTACTTTACCTCCTTGGGTCTCAGTTCCCTTATCTGTAAAATAAGGAGATAGGACAATATGATTTCTAAAGTCCTTTCCAGAACTAAAACTTCCATGTTTCTATGAAGCTCTGGAATTACATTGGAGGTAAATATTCTCACAGATGAAGGGATAGAAAAAGTGGGTTCAAGAAATGATATTTTATAGTTCATTTCTGTGAAGATTAGAGTCTTTTGATAATTAAAAAAGTTTATTCACAGGCATGGATGACCAATCTTTAATGATGCTGGCCTAGATCTGGTAATACCAGAATACTTTCTAGAATTCATAGTTGTGCAAATTCCAAAATAGAATAATTAGGTAAGTGACTCATAAAACTTCAGCAACCACATTTACACAGGCAGGCAAGAAATATTGTGCCCTCTCCTAAGTTTTCTTTGATCTACAGTACATTGATGGACAATATAAAATATTAATTAAAAGAGACTACTGTTTCTCATTCATTTGTCATGTTTTTAATTCACATTTTAGAACATTTCAAGTGTAACACAATTAATTACTTTTGAAAGCACCAAATATATTTAAGAGAGGATACTGGCAACGTTGGGCTTTCTATCAAGATAGCAAGAGGAATTAGTGGAAGTATGGGGATCAATCATGGTCAAGTAGAAAGAATACTGGCCCTGAAATCAGGCAACCTGGGTTCAGATACCTCCTCTGATACTTACTAAATGTGTAAATGTCTTAAATATTGACAAATCACTAAAAGTTTCCTCATATATAAAATGAGTGTGTGTCTTGATCCACTAGATGGCTTTTAATAGCACTGTCTATAAGCCTATGATTTCTCTAGAGATTATAGGAGGAATTAGTATTAAGTACCCTAGGCAATAGTGGTACAGTAGAAAGATTACTGGCCCTGGAGTCAGAAAACTTGGGTTCAAGTCTCAACATTGATGCTTACAACCTTTGTGATCTTGTGCAGATCAATTAATATCCCTGTGCCCCAGTTTTCTCATCTGTAATATGAGAAGTTTAGATTATATGGTCTTTGATGTCTCTTAAAGATCTAGATGGGCAGTTAGGTGATGTGTTGGATAGAGAGCTGGATCTGAAATCAGGAAGATTCATCTTTTTTGAGTTCAAATTTGGGCTCAGATAGATTATAGCTGTGTGACCCTGGGCAAGTTATTAATGCTGCTTGCATCAGTTTCTTCATCTGTAAAATTAACTGAAGAAGGAGATGGCAAACCACTCTAGTATCTTCACCAAGAAAATCTCAAATGAAATTATGAAGAGTTGAGCACAACTAAAATTACAGAACAGCAACATTAACAACAGATCTAGATATATAATCATGTTAAAGCTCATCTCCTACATTCATTCCTTTCCAGTCCTGCACCCTATTGGCCAAATATTTGATGCTTCCCTTTCCTGCACTCTAAGATTCCAGTCATCTCTGATCATCTGAGTCCATTATAGCAATCACTAATCCTGGATCATCCATCCCTGACTTGTTTTGCTCCTTTTCCTGAGGCTACAGAGCACTACTCAAGGAGAACATATGATTAATGAAAGTTAATTCTATTTGATCACAACTGTTGGACAATCTTCAAATAAAATTGACTGACCACAGCTTGGAAATTCTTTTTTCCCCTTAAGATCTCCAATCTTTTCTCCTCAATCTCAAAAGAAGGAAAATATGGTAGATAGATGTAGAGATACTTAGCTGCCTCCAGATGTCCTGCATGTATCCTTAGGTCCTATTGTGTCTTACAATTGCTCATATATCTTAGTACCTTGCATACCTAGCACAATGCCTTAAAAGTAAATACTTCATTATTTTACCCCCTTCTACCTTTTTAGTCTTCTCGATTTTCCTCTATACCCACTCCTAGGTATACTTTCCAATAAAATCATGCTGGCTTCCCTGTTGTTTTTTGCATATAATATTCCATTTTCTGACTGAATATTTTAACTGGCTTTGTCACTACTGTATCATTTAACCCCCCCTTTCCAAATTTCTGAAACTTTCCTTTCTTGTCTCTGTCTCCTGGCTTCCTTGGTTTCCTTCAAGTCACTATTAAAGTTCCACCTTCTGCAAAATTTTCCCAGTTTTTTCCTTCAACTTGGTACTTTGTTTTTGAGACTATTCCTGGTTGTTCTGATTTGGCCACTGAACCCAGATGGCTCTGGAAGAGAACATGAGATGGTGACTGTACAGCACCCCCCCCCACTCATATTCAGTTCACTTGCTTGTCATGACATCACTTCCTTGACTCATGGTCTTTTTTTGAGAAGAAAGGACAAGCATCATTAATATTAAAATAACCAGTTCATTGAATAACCCTTGAACTCATCTTCAAATAATCCATAGAGCAATCAAGGTACTCATGCAGCTCATTCAGATGTACTGATTACTTGAAGCTAAGGGTAGCAATGTGGTATAGAGGAAGAAGTTCTGAATATGACATCAAAAGACCTGTGTTTTTTTTTTCACATTTTTGACACTTACTATCTAAGTTCTTCACTAAATGTGGAGATCAGGAGAGATGTGAATTGAAATCCTAGCTCTAATTTAAATCCCAGTTTATTAATTGTATAATCCTTGTCAGATCACTTAACTGTTTTTAGTTTCCTTGTCTGTAAATCGAGGGGACTGGATTAGAATAGTGATTCTTAAGGAGACCTTGGAGTATCCCCAAGGGGAATATGAAAAATTTTTCAGAGGTGAAAAATTGGTAAATGACTATATTTACCTATTGAAATCAATTATTCCAAGTTAATCTCTTATATTCATATATGTGGTTAACTATAGAATTTCTTTACTCTCACTCTGAATAGGAAGTATTAGAATATTTAGTGAAAACCAAAGGATAATGGAACTGAAAAGATTGTAAAGTCTTGGATTTAATGATCTTTAGGAACCTTCCCAGACTTAAATCTAGGATACACCACCAAAATAACCCTAAGGGCAGACTCTGTGCCACAGTGGATATTGTACTGGGCTTTGAGAAGACCTGCGTTCAAATATGACCTCAGACACTTACTAGTTGTGTGACTGGCCAATTTGTTTAACCTCCTCATTTGTTTCAACTACAAAATGGGGTTAAAATGTGGCCTACTTCCCAGGGTTGTTGTAAGGATCAAGTGAGATAATATTTATATTATTAACATATATTTTTATAATATGACATAATTCCTATTTATATTTTGTAATATGGCATTTCTGTATTAATGTACATTGTAGTTACCTAACACAGAGCCTGTCACATGGGTAGATACTTTATAAATACTTATTCTGGCCCCTCTTCCTTTCTGAAAATCTTCTGGAAGTGGCTTATAGATCTCAACCTTATCCCCAGTCTCCAGGGCCTTAGAGCAACAGACTGTACTGGGTGATCCTGGATGACCCTGGGAAATTACTTTATTTGCCGGACCTCACTTTTCCTACATATAAAATGAGGGAATTGTATTTTGTGACCATAGTTTAAGGAATATGCTAGAACATGCTTGAATTAATTTTCTAGAACCAACTGTTAAATTTTCAATGTGAGCATTTATACTTTGGAAATCAGTAAGCACTAAAAATTGGAGTTTGATTTACTATTTTACTGATTGTCTAATTTAAGAAAATGTCAATAGTACAGATTAAACTTATAAGAGTGTTGTCTGAATTTTTTTTTTCCTGGAGAACTGATTGGTGAACACTGGTCAATGATCATCTGCTTTTTGACTTGAGATGGATGAACCTGTTATCTTATGAATAATCAAAGGTGACTGACATTTCAATTCTTTGAGCTGTCCAGTAAAGCAAGGATTTGTATATTTGACTGAATATTCCTTGATTGTTCTAACTTAGACTACCTCACAATATTCTCACTGATATATCTATATTCCATTTTCTTTTCTCTTCTCTGCTCCCACTCCCAACACCCCACCCCCAGCTCCTGCCAATTCTTAATTCCAGTTCAACTTCCATCCTTTATGTTCTCCATTTCACTCTCTTGGCCCCCAGAACAATTGAAAAAAGTATCATACTTAATGTCGTGTGATTGCATTTCAAATGATTACACATTATAATACCTCATATCTATAGAGTTATTACTTTTTATTAGAATTATTAAATTTAGCCCCTATGTGTTCTGAAATTTGTAATATTGTGTTTTTGTTTTTACTTTTTCTGTAGGTAATATGTGGACTCTTTCTGACATTTTGTTTTTTGTGTTCAGGAATTCTGGGCAGTTTTATTGTTATTTTTTCACAATGATATTCAGGTTTTTTGACTCGTGTTTTTATGGGAGACATAATTTTTAAATAGTTCTATATATGCTGTCTTAGAGATCAATTTGTTTTGCTTATATGAGAGCATGTTTTCTTTTGATATTATTTGTTTTTTGTTTCCCTTCTTCTAAACTTTCACTTTTGTTTTAGTATTCCCAGTTTCTCTCTCTCTCTCTCTCTCTCTCTCTCTCTCTCTCTCTCTCTCTCTCTCTCTCTCTCTCTGTCTGTCTCTGTCTCTTCCTCTCACTTTCTGTCTCTCTTTTTCTCCTTTCTCTCACTCTTGCCATATAGATTCATGTTTTTGTGTTTTGTTAATTATTTCTGTAATTCAGCATATCAATTCTGCACTTAGAGTTCTTATTTTTCTTTTAAACCACTTGGTACTATCCTTTTATAGTCCATATTCTCTCTCTCTCTCTCTCTCTCTCTCTCTCTCTCTCTCTCTCTCTCTCTCTTTAGAGTTTTGCATGGCAAATGGGGTTAAGTGACTTGCCCAATGCCACACAGCTAGGTAATTATTAAGTGTCTGAGGCTGGATTTGAATTCAAGTACTCCTGACTCCAGGGCTGGTGCTCTATCCACTGTGCCACCTAGCCGCCCCTAAAGTCCATATTCTCTTGATAATCCAGGTCTTTTGTCTCATCAGGTGCTGATACATATTAATTTGTCTTACAACATTTATTCATAGATATATGTATATGATTAGCTTATCTGGTGGCCATATTACCTTCTATTATTAAGATCTTCTCTTTTCTGTTCATTTGCTTATGTTCAAGATCTTTAGCTGAATTTTCTTCTTCTAAGATCTAAGATCTTTGATATTTCAGTCTTTTTTTCCTTATATTTCCTTATTGATCACTTTCTGAGTCCTTCCCCTTTTATTGTTTTTCTGGGCACTGGTTTTTTAAAGTTTTCTCAGTGCCCAGAAAAACAATAAAAGGGGAAGGACTCAGAAAGTGATCAATAAGGAAATATAAGGAAAAAAAGACTGAAATATCAAAGATCTTAGATTACTGATTTGTAATATATAGTCTTAGAGATAGATCTAGAGAAGTTAATTGATTTGTCCAAGGTTAGATATGTAGTACTTAGAGCAGTCAGAGATAAGTGGATCGAATTGTCTAAGACCACAGAGTTATTATGCATTAGAACTGAGACTTGTCTTCCTGACTGAACCTAGTTATCTGGCGGGCTGTTTCTATAATAGCAATAGCAACCAAAAGGACAATAAACTGGATGTAGAGTCAGAGGTGATAGGTACAAATTCGTATCTACTACTTGCTCCCTGTATGATCTTGGACCAGTCTTTTAACTTTTCTAGTTTTCAGTTTCCTGAAGGGTATAATGAATTAGGTAACCTTTAAGTTCCCTTCCAATTCTAAATCTATGATCTTAACAACTTGAAAGATAGCTTTGGCAGGTTTTATTGTTCTCACTTGATAAATGAAAAAATGACAGTCCAATGAAAATAATTGATATAACTTTAACCACAGGGACATAGTTGCAAAGAAGAATTAGAATTCAGGCTTACTATCCCTTTTATTCTTTCATTCTTTTTACTTTGCATGTTGCTTGTCAAGTGAAGGCAAACTTTTTTCACTAGGAGAAGATTGAAGCACTTGGGAGATAGAAACCCTACAGGGTCTTCAAGGTTAGCTTATCTCTCCTCAACTATCTGAGGATGCATTTGTTTCAGTGAGGATTCTAAGGGCAGAGATACTTCAGGAATATAAATTTTCAGGTAATATCTCCCAAAATGAAAAATACAACCCAATGCCACATTCATCATGTAACTCATAAGAGCAGTGCCTGCAATTTGAAAATCCCTTTACTTGACAAATGATCTATTTCATTTATTTCCCATGATCATCTTGCATTATTTCAATATTATTAATACTCTGCAAATATATTAAAAAAGTAATAAACCAGCAATTATGATGATGCTTTGGACCCCCAGCTGCAATTATTCATTACGCTTCAATTATTAACTTCCCATCAAATGCCTTTCAATGAAGATTGCCCCAAAACCTGCAGAAGCTTGATTCTTTACTTCACACAGGTTTTTACTTCAAATCACTTTTATTTCAAATCAATTTTCAGTTGTTTTGATCTACCAAATATCTCAACAAAAGATTAAAAATAAAACAAAATCCCTTTATGTTGAATATAATAACACAAATCAAAATAATTATCATTATCAAGATTTATTATCAAGGACCTATTGTATGCCAGGCATCATGTGAGGAACTGGGGATACAAGAACAATGAATGAATGAATCTCTTCTCTCAAGGTGTTTGCATGCTAATGGAAGAAGACAACTATACATATAAATGCAAAAATCTTTGCTATAAAGTTGTTAAAATGTAGTTAGGTACAAGGTAGCTTGGAAGGGAGGGTAAATATTATCATCATCATCTTCATCATCAATATGCCACATTTATTTGGCATATTCAAAACTACCTCATTTCATCCTTACAACAATTTGGGGAAGGATAAGGTAAGTAGGTAGGACAAGGATTATTCACATTTTGCTGATAAGGAAACTGAGGACCAGTCCAACAAAGTGAGCTATCTAAAGACGCAAAGACAGATAATGGTGAGGGAGAAGCTAAGTACTTTAATTCCCTAGCCAAATGCTCTTTCTGGTTAGGCAGTGGATAGAGCACTACGTCTTAAGTCAGGGATACCAGAGTTTAAATCTTCCCAGAGAATTAGATAATATTTATAAAGTACTTATCACAATGTCTGGCACATTAGTGGATGCTTGAAAACTACATCCTTTCTTCTCTCAGAGATTTTGCTTAGGCTACTTGACTGAGAAATCCTTTGCCTCTATACCCCTCAGAAGCATTCTAATTTTTCTGCCTGTGAGGCAGCAGCTATAAAGAAAATGAAGAATGAAGATTTTAATTTTTTGTTTTGTTTTATTAGCAATTTTGTTCCATCTTTATGGTGGTCATCATGGGGCTGTCTTTATGTGGCATTTAAGCATTATCTCTTTGAGATGCTATTTCCTGGAATTAATTGGTGAAAGTTTTGAACCCTCATCATGATCACTTTTATTGGGATTGTATTATCTTCTTCCAAGCTGTACAAAACTTTCTGATGTAGCGCTCTGCCCTTTAAAATATGCATAATAAATATTGCAAATTTGCTGACTAATGACTTAGACTTTCTGAAAGTCTACAAAGCTTGTAGGAGAGAAAATAAAAGGTTGAATCAATCAAAATGAAACTGTCCTGGATTTTCCATTGTGGGATTAAATATCTATTTGATTGGGATTTTGGGAGACCCTCCCCTCAAATCTAATTCATGTCATTATTAATAGCAACTACAGTCAATGACTGAGGAATATTCTAAATCCTTTGAGTATCTCATGGCCCTATCCTAAGCAGATGTGGCTGTTACCCTGTGTTGCAAAAAACCCACATGGCAGACCAAGGGAAAAGGACACTAAACCAGAAAAAAAATCTGTTTGGGGGTGGGGGTATGGTAAAGAGAAAGCAGTTAGAGGAGAGCATAAATAACTAGTGCCCCTGGATTCTCTAGCTAATGTTCTGATTTCCTAAGGATTTGTGTAGCTGACTCTGGGTGGGGTTATTCTACTTGGATAAGAATATGGAATGTAGTTTGTATTAAAGCCCCAAATATGAAACCTTTAAACCTGCTGGGATTCTGGGAACTATTGCATTAACCTAGTCCTTATTGATCACTCCAAAGAAAATGATTTAATGACACATTTATGTATGCAATAAGGGAGGAAAGAAATCAGCATTTATTAATCACTTACTATGTGGCAGGCAGTGTGCTAAATGCTTTACAAATATGCTGTTTGATTCTCAAAACAACTGAGTAAGTTAGGCGCTTTTATTATCTTTATTTTATATTTGAGGAAACTGAGGCAGATAGTGATTGAATGATTTATCCAGGTTCTCACAAATAGAAAGTTTCTAAGGCTATATTAGAATACTAACTAACTCTAGCCTAATGTTTTATCTCTTGTGTCACCTGAGTAGCTTAATAAATTCCTGGGAAAGAGAAATTGTGTGATGAACCTGTCTGCTTATACAATGTAGAAGCCAACAAACCTGCCACTTGGGCTTACTTTCTTGGAATTTACAAAGGATCCAGCAAGGTGGTTCAGTGGCTGGACTTCTGGGTCTGGAGTCAGGAAGATTCAAGGTCAAATTGGGCCTCAGACACTTATTAGTTAACTGTGTGAACCTGGATAAGTCACTTAATCTCTGTTTGGCTTAATCTACTGAATAAGAAAATAACAAATCACTCTATTATCTTTGCCAGGAAAACACTATGGACTACAGGGTCACAAAGTGTCAGGCATGGCTCAACACTAACAACAACATAAAAGTGAGACTATTCCTAGACCATTCCAGGAGACTTGGTCATAAACACTGGATTCTAACTCTTCCTACTTGTATAAATACCTTAATTTTCAAGAGCCTCAGTTTCTTCATCTAAAAAATGAGGGAGATGGATTAGAGGGCTTCTCAGGTTCCTAGGAGGGAGAACTATTCCTTGACTATTCTAATATTTTCACTGTATATTCATGGAGGATTTCATTGAGAGTCCTCTCTTGAAGACTCTTTACAGGGCTAAATGCACTGAGTATTCACTTAGTGAGCAGCATCATAGAGCAATATTTTTTAAACTTTTATGATTATTTATGTTAAATTTATTATTTTATTTATTAATCATAAATTTTAAAAATATTCCCCCAATATTTGTATACTTACTTTTAAAATATAGAAGATGCTACTGTGCTATTATATATATATATATATATATAATGTGTGTATATATATATATGTATATATATACATATATATACATATATATATATATATATACACATATATAAATGAAACAGACAATTTTCCAGAGAACATTTTGCCCAGGTTAACTGACCTACAAAGTATATATTGCTGCTGAGAGGGTAGGGAGGAGGGAGGACAGGGACGCTCAGAGGGTTAGACCCAGGGCTAGGATCAACTGCCTGTCTGTCCATCTGAAAGCCTGAGGAGGAACAGTTATGACTGATTACTTGTTATAACTAGGAAAAGCATAACAGTGGGGACAAACAGGGGCTGCAAATAGACTAAAGAACTGAACAGGACCCATTTTGGAGACCTTTGCCACAGATTGATGGCAAGAAGATTTGAATTGAAATCCTTCTTTCACCTACTAGTTGTATGTCCATGGGGAAGTCACAATCCTTCAGCTTTCTAGATAAGGCAGAAGAAAAAAAATTCAATGAACATTTCATTAACAGTGGCATTTATATAGCACTTTAGGATTTGCAAAGGATTTTATGCCTATTAATTAATTTGACGCCCACGACAACTGTATAAAGTACATGCTTTTACTGTTCTCATTTGACAGATGAGGAAATTGAAACTCAGAGGGTAGAATAACTTTCCCAGGGATACACAGTTAGTAAGGGATATTGGGAAAATTTGAACCCATGTCTTCATAACTCCAGTTTCATCACTTATAGTGTGACTTTTGTGTGGAAGGGTTATGTGGATTTGAGATGGGGACCAACATAGGTTTCTTCAACACTACTGCTCCTGTCTTCATAGAAGTCTCCCAAGGCATGCCCCCTGGGGAGGACTTAATTCCCATAATGAAACTTAGAGCAGTTCCAAACTTGGACAGAAATAGAAGCACTTGATTTCCCCAGCCTTGTCTCTTCTTTTTCCCAGAGTCCTGAGGAGGAGGAGAGCTGGAGTGGGGATAAGTTATGTGTTGTGGTTTTAGGCATTAATGAATATGAGAAACTAAATTATTGAATTTTGCAATGCAAATTATATTTTGAACACAAATTCTTCATTTCTGAATGCTAAGACCTCATAAAGAATGTCAATGGTTTATGAATTAGGCCATTAGCATGCAATTTGCGATTCAAACAGCACACCAGCTCTGTGTAATAAGTAACTATATAAAGAAGAGTGTTGCTGTCTACATTTTCAAAATATTTTGCTTGATGCATCAGGAATTTCTCAAGAAGGCTGCAGTGAAGTTTCTTTCATGCTCCCTACACTTGTTCTATTTTTTTTCTTTTGCTCAGTTGCCATGAAGTAGTAAAATGTTAGACTTGAAATCACGAAGTTCTGGATTCAAATCCTCCCTCAGATACTTGCTAGCTATGTAAATAAATCACAAGTTAAATAACCACTCAGCCTTAGTTTCCTTAATTGTAAAATAGGAATGATAACATAGGACATATAGGGTGGTTGTGAGGATCAAATGAGATAATGTGTTTGCAAACCTTAAAATGCATTGTTTCCATGATTAATATTGCTCTCATTCTTCCTACCTCAAATTTGTCAGCATTCAGATAAACAAGTGATTATCCATTATGGTTAATGCTTGGTGGGCTATCACATAGTAGATAAAATATTATACCATCATCATTATCATCATTATTGCTGTTATTATTATTATTATTATTATTATTATTATCATCATCATCATCATCTCATTAAGAGGCAGCACAGTACAATAGATATGGATTGCCTCAAAGTCAGGAAGACTTTCAGTAATTCTACAGTATCTCAGTACTCTTATTCAATACAAAGAGGAATCATTTTATTCAAAAATAAATTTATTCCTCAAAACAGTAATTATAAAAGTAATAAGAAGATATTAACTTCGGATCATTTCCATCCAAACTCCAAAGAGATACTCAAAGAAAGAATAGGGAAAGAAACGGAACTTTTTATTTCATTGGTATAGGGAACTCTCAGATGAGTAGATACCTTCTATCCATGTAGGCCAGCCTCTGACACAAACAGGCTGTATGACTTTGAGCAAGTCAATTTACCTCTTTTTGTTGTAGGCCAGATAGGTACTATGGGAGACCAAATTCCCCAGGGAGGTTGAATCAGATTAAAATGTAATTGGGAAATGTGTAGCAAAATTAAAGACAGAACAAAGTATAAATAATGGTAATTTGTGATTTTCTAAGTCAATATGCCTGTCCATCAACCATCATTTCTGTCTCAGTATGACACTTCCGCTCTAGGCAACTATTTAATAATTTAAGTTATGGAGAAGGTGCTGGCTCACACCAATGAAATAAAAAGTTCAGTCTCTTTCCACTATGTATTTCTGTAGTTTGGATAGAAATGATTTGAAGTTAATATCTTCCTATTGCTTTTATAGTTATGGCTTTGTGGAATATTACATAGGTGGATGAAAAGATTTCTTTCTGTTTTTGAATAAAAGTCCTGAGATCTAAGCTCATCTTCTTTAGATTTACTGAAAGCATCTTTGAGACCACTCCAGCAGCAGAGAGAATGACAGGGGTGTAATGTATCTCATCCCCTTCTCCTATGATTTTAACTTCTGTTAGGTCTCTATATTTTGAATTATTTTTTATTTCAGATTGCTTGGAGATTATAAATATTTAGTATGGTGATATTTATTATAATATTCCTAAATTTTTATAGATGGATTTTATGTCTGAACATCTATGAAATATTGTCCTATATGATGCTACTCTGGTACAATTTATTTGTTGAATTCTCAAGGATGTTTGGAGGATTTTATCTATATTATGTTAATATTTCATTTGACTGAATTTCTGGAGTATGTTGATGGCTACCAGATCATGTCTTTTTAGATATCTCTATGTGTGATATTCAGTCAATTTTTAGTTGAGTCTGACCCTTTGTAACTCTATTTGTAATTGTCTTGGAAAAGATACAAAAATGGCTTGCCATTTCCTTTCCCAGTTAATTTTACAGATTAGGAAACTGAGGCAAATGATTACATAACTAGTAAATATCTTATCTGAAACCAGATTTGAACTCATGAAGATGAGCCTTCCTGACTTTAAGTCTGGCACTCTATCCTCTATGCCACTTAGATGCCCTTCTAGATATCTATTAGATACTATATTTTTGAACACCTGATGTATAATCTATAATGATCATTAAGTTCAGAGTTCTAAGGATAATATTTCTGAAATTTCCAGTGACAGTGACCTGATCCTGAATTGTGCCCATACATTCCTCCATTCCTGTAAATGCTGCATTTTCTGAGTCAAATATCTCAACTCTCACTTATACTGACAACTTGGGTCCCCAATAAATGTCTACTATGTGTCCTCAGGGCTCTACAAAGTATGTTTAGAGGTTATGTGTTATCTTTTTAGTGCTCTATAGTTCATGAGCCCCCAGCGGTGTGCTTCTCACCACCTCTGTCAGTTCATTATCAATTAGTCAGCCAGGAAATTAGCCTTTATTTTTAAAATAATATTTTATTTATTTATTTTTCCAACTACATGCAATTTAACTTTTATATTTTTCAAGGTTTTGTGTTTCACATTTTTCTTTCTCCCTCACTTCCCTCTCCCTTCCCCCTGACAGAAAGCAATCTAATATAGGCTATTCATGTATAACCATGCTAATTGTACATCCATATTAATCTTGTTGTGAAAGAAGAATGAAACCAAAATAAGAAAAACATTGAAAGAAACAAACAATATATAAGAAAATTCTTAAAAATTAAAGACAGTAAATTCCTTATATGGATATGTATTTTTTCCCCATCACAAGTGTTTTAGAATTGTCTTTGATTCTTGTATTGCTAAAATGAAGTCCATCATAATTGATTATCACCCAATGTTGCTGTTAAGGTGTACAGTGTTCTTTTGGTTCTGCTCACTTCACTTAGCATCAGTTCTTGCAAGCCAGGAAATTAACTTTTAAAAAGAGTTATTTATTATGGTGGTGTGGTATTATTGCAAAATAGCTCTCTAAAAGTCTGTAACAAATTCTCTCACCATTACAAAATCCAAGGGAAAATTGGCTTTGAAACTTAGGAAAACAAATGTATCAAAATGGAAATTCACTTATCTTGATAGCTAGAAGACCTTTTCTCACCTTAGTGGGTTGCTCAAGAAATTCCTTTTAAGGCATGATACAGCTTTTCTGAGCTCATTGTGGAGTAATGAGTTCCCCTTCCTTTTATAACCTCAACAGATCTGCATGATGCAGCCAGCCATTGTTCAGTATTTTTTTTTCTTAATATAGTTCTGGCTGAGTAGATCTATTGTTTATTGAATAGATCTTGGATTTCAGCCTTTTCATAAGCTCTGTCCAGAGAGAAACTACTTTAGATTGTATTCCTCAGATCTAATGGCATATGTCTATAGTCAGCTTCTAGTATTGTTTTGTGATTTGAGGTCTGTTACAAAATTATTTATGGAAAATTTTTAATCTCTTCATTTTATACTTTGATCACATCTATCAATTGTTCTTCTTGGTGAGGAAGCTGAATCTTTCTGTAGTTGCTTTGGGATGATGAATCTATGTTTTTTTTTAAATATTGTATAGACTTCTATTTATATACTTTCTAGGTTTTTTGTCATTCATCTTACCATGCCAAAAGTATATGCTAAGATTGGTATGGCATAAGTATTGATTGCTCTAAATATTCTCTTTGAATTCAGGATTTCAGAAAGCCTCTTGACATTCTCAGTCTGAACTTTCTCCTTGATAGCATTATGCTTGATCTTTCTTGCCTAGAGAAGACCAAGATATCCATAAATATTCATTTACTGGTTCAATTAGACCTTCAAATCAAGCTAAACATCCAGTTTCTATTTCCTTGGCATACATTAAGAATTTTGTACTTATTGAGTCTAAATGACATTTTTATATTGGGGAAATTTCCATGAGATGAAGTAGTAATTTAGAATTACTTTTCAATGGAATCAATGCAACTTGATCTATGTATATCAATATAACTATGTACATCAATATAACTTAATGTATGTGCATCAATTAATGTTCATAGAATATTTTAATCCAACTTATACTTTGATTTAAAAGTTGCACTTTGTTAAATTCAAGAATGATGATAATCAGTTTAAAAGTAGGCAGAATGTGGTCAGAACCCCAGAGTCCTGTTCCAGGTATAGAGGACAGAGCTCTGCAGTCTCTCTCTCTTCACTCCTCTCCCTAGGTTCAGTGGGCTCATGCCCTGGGGGTTCCCACTAAATAAAATTTTTTAAAAGAAAAAAGAAAAGTAGGCAGAACCCTTTTGAACTTAAACTGTCTCCCTGGAGAATGCCATGTTTTATATCAATTGTCTTTGACAATGTTATATTCATGGTAGTATGTTTTTGACAGAGAACAGTTTTTCATGTGAGCAGTGAAAACTCTAGCATTCTCACTATGTTCATATCTACTTTTATATTTTGCAGTGTCTGACTTTGCCATGATGTGAGGACCAAGGGAAAGTCTTTGTAATAATGAGTAAATGAAGCAAAAATGTTATGCCACTTTTTGTATGGCTTGTTCAGTAATTCCTGGATCAATAATGAATTGCTCTCTATCCCCCTAAAACTTTTTGGCACACATTTTTAATACTCGACCAAAACATTGTTTTCTTGTAAATGTTTATAGATTTTTAATAAATAATACACACTGTGAATACTTTCTATAAAATATATAAACTTGGAAGAATTTAGGACCATCCAAAAGACAGAGAACATTATGGGATGTAAAATGAATAATTTTTATTACATTAAATTAAAAAAGGTTTCACAAGCCAATGCAGCCAAGATTAGAAGGAAAGCAGGGCAGTGTAATAAAAGTTTTACAAAAAATTTCCCTGATGAAAACCTCATTTCCCAAACATATAGATAATGGAGTCAAATTTAATTTCACTCATTAACTGATATATGGTCAAAGGATATGAATAGGCAATTTTCAGATAAAGAAATAAAAGCCATCTATAATCATATGAAAAAAATGCTCTGAATCACTATTTAAAGAAATCCAAATGAAAGCAACTCTAAGATATCACTTCATACATACCAAATTGGCTAATATGAAAGAAAAGGAAAATGACAAATGTTAGAGAGAATGTGGAAAAATAGGGACACCAATGCTTTGTTGATGAAGCTGTTAATTTATCCAACCATTCTGGAGAGCAATATGGAGTTATGGCCAAAGGACTATCAAACTATGCATACTTTTTGACACAGAAATATCACTATTAGACCTATATCTAAAGAAGATTTAAAAGAAGGAAAAGGACCAACATGTACAAAATATTTATAGCAATTCTTTCATGTGATAAATGGGAAAGAGATCAGGAGACTTTAGAACTGTGCCTGTCTTCTCTCCGCCATCTTGGCTGGAACTCTATAGCAATTCTTATAGTGGTCACAAGAGTTAGAAATTGATGATGATGATGATGATGATGATGATGATGATGATGATGATGATGATGATGATGAAGATGGTCCTTCCTTCTAGAAGAAGACCATGACATCAGGCAGGTGATGCCATGATGAGCACATGAGTTAGATTTGAATGAGGGGATGCTGTCACTTTCTCCTCCAAAACCATCTGGGTCCAGTGGCCAGATATGAATTAATACAACTGGAGATGACTGTAGATGCAAGGCTACCAGAGTTCAGTGATTTTCCCAAGGCGACACAGCTAGTGTCAAATATAAAGTGTCTGAGGCTGGATTTAAACTACTGTCCTCCTGATTCCAAGGCCAGTGTTCTCTCTACTTCATCACCTAGTTGTCCCATTAGAAACTGAGAGGATGTCCATCAATTGGGGAATGGCTAAACAAATTGTGGTATATGATTTTGATGGAATGTTATTGTGATATAAGAAATAATGAGTGTAATACTCAGAAAAATCTGGCTACAAATGTCAAATTATAAATTTAAAAGAACATACATAATTTTATGAGGTTTGAAAGCTAACAATGTGATATCCAAATCTGCCTCTCTTCAATACTCACACTTGCAATTTATAGTTGATATAATTTTAATAATCCAAAAAAACTTAACTTTTGTAGCCAAAACTCTATTGACTTCAAGTCAATTTTTGAATAGAGTGACTTTCTAGTCCAGTGTTTTTGATTACACTTCTAAATACCTAAAAAACTGCCGATATAGAATGGTATTTAATGCTCATTGTGCTAAATATTATATGTACATTTTTGAAAAGAATTTGAATAAATTTAAACTATATATTTACTTGTCTTTAAGGTACAATTAACAGCTTATTATTTGCATGTTGTCATACAGTTTTAAATAATATTCCTATGCAACATTGTGCAATAAAACAAAATTAATTTTTGACAAAAAAGAAGAGACCTGGGAAGACTTATATGAATTGATGCAGAATGAAATGAGCAGAACCAGGAGAACATTGTGCACAGTAACAGCAGTGATGATCAACTGTGAGTGACTTAGCTATTCTTAGTAATATAATGTTCTAAGACAATTGTGAAGTGCTGCTATCTCCAGGGAAAGATGTGATAAAATCTGCACAGATTGAAGCACATTTTTATACTTTTTTCATTAATTTATTTGTTTATTGTTTTTTGGTCTGTTTTCTTTTGCAACATGGCTAATAGGAAAATGTTTTACATGATTGCACATATGTAATCTATATGAAATTGCTTCCTTCTTATGGAAGCAGGAGGGGTTATAGGGAAAAAGCTTGGAACTCAAAATTAAAAAAATAAATTAAAAACAATTTTGTTTTCATGTAATTGAGAAAAAAATCTGAAAAAAAAATCCATGACTAGATAGATTTACTATTAAACATTTAGAAACCAATAAATTTCACTATAATATAAATTCTTTGCAAAAATAGTTAAGGGGGGTATTATACACAATTCCTTTGGAGTATATGGTTTTGATATATAAAGGAGAAATAGTTCAAAGAGCAAAGGACAACTTTAGACCAGTATCTCTAAATGAACATAGATACCAAAATTTTAAATAAAATATTAGCATAGTCTAAAACATCATATCATAAAGATTATATCAGGTTGTATTATACCAGCAATGCAGAGTTGGTTTAATATTACAAACAATTAACTTACTCCTATTAAAAAAATAAATTAAATAAACCTGTATCTGGCCTATATTTGGAGGGACCATGAATCTTTTAATTTTATGACACTAAATGTTTGATGGCTTCTAAAGAGAAAGATGGGATCAGTCTTGAAACAGAGAGGTTGATAGCTATTCATGTATTACTATGGAGCGCTTGAGAAAATGTTTATGAATTTTACCCAGATTTACCACTTTCAAATTTTGCAGAGAAGTTATCCTTGATGAAGCCATTACCATTCATTATATTAATGGCACATTAGCTTTATCTTTCACATTTGCTCCAACTTATGCTTACCTTATGTTGGAACACTAAACTACATAGACAACCAGAAATTTTCCACACTCTCTCCTTCACTGGGGCTTCTTCCTTTCTCTAATAACTTTGCTCTTCAAATTTCTATAGATGTTGAATTGATTGGGTTTGTTTTTGTTAAGATGCTTTGATTCTTATATTAACTTAATGTTTTGACTTTTGACTTTTGCCTTAAAGTTTTGGTTAAGGAATCCATAATTCCTTTTCACATAAAGCATTTTTGTTGTTTCCAAATCAGGTGACTTTGTTTTGTACTGGTATGTTCGATCTGCTAATTGGATTCATGAAATCAAATTGAAAGGAAACTTTCAGTTTAAATAAACCTATCTCTTTTTCAAAATAATTTGAGGTATTGGTATTGTTTTTTTTTTGTCATCCATTTTGCTATTATGTGTAGTTTCTAAAGTTTACTTTAAAATCATTAATGAACTCAGAATTCTTATTTTTTTCTTCACATTTTGGTAACTCCTCAATTTAATTTCTTTCATCTTTCAACTAATCTAGACTAAGTGATAAAATTGTATTTTATGATTATCCTGCACAGGTCAGCAAACCGTTTTTTTTGTGTAGCAAATTGTGGAGCAATCAACAGTATATTATTATTATTTCTAAAAGTTATTTTACTTTTTCTAATTTCATGCAAAGATAGTTTTTAATATTCATCTTTTTTTGTAAACTTTTGAAGTCTACATTTTTCTACCCCTCCTTCCCACCCTCTTCCCCATGGCAGTGAGTAATCTGATCTATAGGCTGTATGTGTAAAATTTTGTTTAACAAATTTTCGTATTTGTCAGCATCAGTATATTTTTGACAGAAACAGTTTGAACCCCTTCACTATGAACTGGTTCGTAGTGGGGAATTCATTTCTTAGTTTACTTCATGCATTCTCCTGGTTTGTCTGTTTTAGTCAACTGTATTTCCTGAATAAAAGCATTCAGCAGATAAGGAATTAGTTTTTCTGATTTGTTCCAATGTATCACACCTTTTTGTGGTACTAAAAAAAAAAGTACAAGTTTACTGCATTCTAATCCAGGTTAAGTTGTTCTGAAATGTCAGAATTTCCAATAAGGCCATTGTGTAATAAGAACAGTTTCAGGAAACTAATGGGGAAGAATGAATGAAGGAAAACAAGCATTTATTAAATGATCACTCAATATCAGGAACTACACTAAACACTTTATAAATATGACTTTTTTTACAACTGAAGAAACCAAAGTAGATAGAGGTTAAGTGACTGGCTCAGAGTCATGCAGTTAGTGTTTAAGGCCAAATTTAAACTCGGATCTCCTTGACACTAGATCCAGCCCTCTATCAACTGAGCCACTTAATTGCCTCTAATCCTTCAATTAGTGATATCATCAAAGTCCAAAAAACCCAGCATTTCAGGATTCCTGTCAGGTAGCTTAGGTGGATAGTCTTACACTCCTTCTTCTGGAAGAAGAGTAAATTTCTAGAGGAAAGACCTTGCACAGCAAGGTCTCTGAAAAAAAAATTGTTCTGCTGTACACCCTGGCTGATTCGCTTTATAGCTGCTTTCTCTGATATCTCTTATATGCTTCTGAGTGGAGTTGGAAAAAGGCATCCAAAGGATGACAGGGACCCTTCAAATTTATGTCATATAATCTCAACAGGGTCCTCATTCCTCCCCAAGTAATTCTCTGTGCTATTCCCCACAGTGACTACTGAAATCTTTTCTCAAGTTCCCATGCCAGTATTCTCCCCATTCTCTCAGATAAGACATCTTGGGTTATATTTTGCTGAGCACTACTGTACAGAGTTTTTACTGGCTATCCCCATAACAGGAACTCCTTATCTCTATCTCATAGCTATTTTAATTTAAAGTCTCAGTTAAAATGCCATCACCTTTAGAAGACAAAAAAAGTCTTTTCTAGTCTTGACTCATTTTAGTGCTTTCTCTCTGAAATTATCTCTAGCTTCCCCAGTATATATATATATATATATATATCCCTTTTGTACATAGCTGTAGGCAAGTTGTCTTCCCCCTTCCTCAGAAGGTGAGATCCTCGAGGGCAGGCACTGTCTTTTGATTTTCTTTATATCTCTGTCACCCCAGCACAGTGAGTGGAACATTATAAGTTCTTAATAAATGTTTACAGAAAGCCAGGAACTTTCTCTTCAATGTAGAACCTTTTAATATTCCCCATGTTCTACTCTTTTACTTCATTATCTGATGATGAAGTGGCCTTTCTTGCCAAGGCTGTCCCTTTACAAGTGTGCCTTGACCCTTTCCCTCTTGATTTTTCCTACAAACGTCCTCACAATCATTTTATTTTTTTTAATTTCAGTCTCTCTCTATCCAATAGTTCCTTCCCTGCTGCTTACACACACATGCAAACATGTTCAAATTCTTTCATATTTAAAAGTTCCCAACTATCCTTCAACATTTTTTGTTCTGTATCCTCACTGGCATTCTCATCCAGTCTCCAAGAAAAGCCAACTATAGTTGTCATTTTCATATAACCTCTTACTCACTTTATCATATTATCACCTTGCAATAGTTTTGAACACTTCATTATTCAACTGCAATTTCTTTCTCCAAAGTTGTCAATCATCAATCAATAACTGTTTGTTAAGTGCTTTGGCTCTGTCAGATACAATGATAAAAACAAAACAATCCCTCTTACCTCAAGGAACTTACATTCATTCCATGGTGGGAGGAAGCACACACACATATTTATAGTACATGCAAACACATATACATGCATACAAATTACCCATAGAAATTACATTGAGCTAGAAATATGTGTTTTTATATGTGTGTATCATATATATATATATATACACACATATATATATATATATATACATAATGTAAAAATAAATACTAGGTAATTTTGTTTGGAAAGACATTACCAGTTGATTGGAAATAAGGCATTCAAAGGTGGGGAGATAAGGAGGAAGTATATGCAAGGCACTAGATGCCAAATGTGTTCAGCACAAAGATAATGAGCTAGGAGATGGATTAATTGGGTGTGAAGAACCATTTGACTGGGTTTGGGAAGGACTATCTAGAAAGGTATTTTGGATCAAGTTTATGAAGGTTTTCATATATATGTATATATATACATATATGTATATATGTGTATATATGTGTGTATATATACATATATACATATATACATACATATATATATATATATATATATATATATATATATATATATATATATATGAAGGAGCTTATATTTGATCAAACCTAGCAGAATTATGGGGTGTCCTCAGTCTTAGTGAAGTAATAGCTTAAGTGAACAAACTTAATGGATGTGAAAACACTTTGGGAAAGTTACAAGAGACATAGTAATAATGTTGAGTTTTTTGGTTAATTCTAGGCAGGATCTGTTTTAGAACAGAGAATGAAAAGAAAGAGAATTTAGAGTAGGCAAGGTAGTAGTAAAATACCCTCAGAAAGCTATATTTTTTAAAAATATTACTATTCTAAGTGAACAAACCGTTAAGGTCAGACAATTCTAGGTGGCATGTGTTATAGCAAGGACTCAAAGTTGATTGGTGGGAAACACTAAGGCAATATTTTCAAGCCTACTCTATGCATTGTTGATTGTTGGGAGTAGAACAGGGATGGTTTCCCTACTATTTAGCCTTTTCTTCTAATCTATTTTTCCAGGTGGATAGAGTTCTGGGACTAGAGTCAGGAAGATTTATCTTTATGAATTCAAATCTTACTAGCTGTGTGCCCCTGAGCAAGTCACATAGCCCTGTTGCTTCAATGTTCTTATCTGTAAAATGAGGAGAAGGAAATGGCAAACCATTCCAGTATTTCTGCCAGGAAAACCCCAAATGCTGTCATTGTGAGTTGGATATGACTGAAAAGTGAATGAACAATAACAACAATTTCCTATCCTTCAATTTCCTGCTAAATAATCTGAGGACTTGAGGAATCAAGTGACTTCTATAAGGTTAAATAGGTAGGGGTAGAGGCAGGACTGGAAGGCAAGTCTTTTCAATTTTGGTTCAATGTTCTTTCCATTACATTAGATGAAGTCTTAGAGTTCTGTAAATGTAAGCATTAACCATGTCAGCTATTCCCAACTGTATCTGGTTATCAAGGGGGCTCAGAGTCTATGTTCTTTAATCTGAGGACTTTAATGGGTGTTAGAAGTTGGGCTTAGTCCAACCTCCTCATTTCACATACTGTATAAGGAAATTGAGGTCCACAAAGGTCAGCTCAACTCAACTCAATTCAACCAACATATGTTATGTTTCTGCTATGTGCATAGCAAGGGGAAGTGTTTTTTAAGGTTAAACAGAAAAGAAGTTGAATTTATCAACATTTTCTAACTCAAAATCCCATAATTTTTCTGCTATACTATACTGACTTCCTTCCACCCACTGACAACTTGCCTGTAGAGTTTGTACTCACCATATAATAAACCAAGTAAGCAGGGTAGGAAACTTCATATGGGATGCTATTTTGGAGGTGCTGAAAACTTCTCCCCTCCCCACCTCTTTGCCTATATTTGAGATACTTCTAATTTCATTCCAAAATTATCAACTAAGGTTTTCAAATTCAAATGTCTCTGGGAGAGGAAATTTATAATCTTGCTCAGATTTATTCATACTCAAGGCTAACTATCATTATTTAGATCATAGAATCACAGAATTGTATATCAGAACTGGAAAATTATTTTAGCAGTCATCCAGTCTAACACTGTCACTTTACAAATGAGGAAACTGAGGCTTAGTAAGGTAAGGTGATAAGCTGAGGGTCATGTGGTAAATTAGGGACAAAAATGAGGCTAGAATTCCCAACTCCTCCTCCAAGGCATTTTCCAGTGCTCCATCTTGCCTTCCTTGCTGTGTCATCAAAAGAGCTAATCATTTTGGCAATGAAGGAAAATCTAACAAAATGTTCAGGGGCAAATATAATCTCAAATTGGTTTTATAAGACAAATTCTATTGTGAATGAAGGAAGAGATCTCAGGATATAGACTCTGGAATAACGTGAGACTTCTGATTCTGGAGAGACCTCTGTCAGGGGGTATGGGAAGAAACCTGCCCTCTGGCAGAGAGAAATATTTCTTGTCACCAAGGTAGAAACCCATTTGTTCCTACATTGCTGAAGGAGTGTAATTGTTATTTATACCTCAAAATTTCTGTTTCCTGAGGCAAATCCTTGTTTGACCTTCCTTAATTATGGATCTAATCACAAAATCTGGTTATTTACTGGTTATGTCCTATATGTAGAGTCCTGTTGAAAATTCCAATACTAGGAGGCTTTGTAAGAATCATTTGTCTGCCTTTACCCTCTATCCTGGACTTTCTGTTTGAGAGCCTGATACAAATCAAGAGACTGTCCTAACATGGTGCAGATTAAGCCTCATCAGAAGCTCTTGAAATAACAGCTGGGTTGTCTTTGAATAGGAAGAACAGTGGCATGCCAGGTAAGAGTCAATTTCCCATGTGTTGTGGCGTTCCTCACTCCCAACTGACAGCTCTGTGAATCCTCTGGTCCTACCCTTGGCTGGAGAGGAGCCAGAATTGAGGCATCAAAAGTCTCTCAAGCTGGTGTTTTATCTCCTGACACTTCTCTGTAGGCTTATAAAGCTCCTTGATTTCTGGAGAGTCTTCTTTTCCTTATGAAAGAAACTGAAAAATCAGCCTACTACCTTGTGCTGGAAACCTAAGAACCAGAGGAAATCTAGAGGCAGCTCTGAGATGCCAGTATCAATCACTTCCCATCAAGGTTCCTGAACAAAAGCATTATTTAAATGGCTGGAGGCCAAATAAAATGTAAAAAAAAACCCAGAAAGAGAGCCCAGCATGTTAGATTAGTGAGGGTCTTCAGAAGTAAACACACTGAGAGAGTCTTCTGTGGAGTGAATGATGGCAGTAAGGAAAACAGCTCACCTTGCGTGATAAAATATTTAGGAGTTAACTTAACACCACCATGCTTTATAAAGAAGAATGCTCATGAATTTTTAAATTATTTTGTAAATCACGTTGAAGGCTGACAATGCAGATTTAACACTTTGCCTGAGATATAAATACCAAGTTATCCCCTCATTATGTTAACACAGGGAATTGTGTGAAAGTCTTTCCCTCTGATCTGTCAGGAAACTGTTATCCTGCACCTGATAAAAGCATTTCCCCTCCCCCTTCCCTGGTTTGAATGAGATATTCTCCAATGTTAAGAGCTATTGGGGGGTGGGGGGAGTGATCTAAGAGAAAGCTATCACATCTGGGAAAGAGAATGGTAAGGTGAGGCTTGGATGTCTATTAACTGAAACAGCATGGGGCATGAGTGAGACATGCTCTCCACCCACGGAAGAGTGGGTGGCTGATTGAAATGAGTTGCATTTCCCCCAGCATCCTCCTACCCCTTTATGAATTCTTCCAAAGAAAAGATTGTTGGTAAGGATTTTTCTTTCCTTCCTTCCTTCCTTCCTTCCTTCCTTCCTTCCTTCCTTCCTTCCTTCCTTCCTTCCTTCCTTCCTTCCTTCCTTCTTTCCTTCCTTCCTTCCTTCCTTCCTTCTTTCCTTCCTTCCTTCCTTCCTTCCTTCCTTCTTTCCTTCCTCCCTTCCTTCTTTTTCTTCTTGTTTTGGTTCCTAGAGTTTATTTTATCCTGGAAACTGTCATGAAAGATTATCTTCCTAAGAAAAGATTTGCCTCAGTGGACCTAGCTGAAAAGATTAAGGAACATGCGATTAAACATCCTCCTCTATGAGGCTGTAAAAATCCTTGAAAAGATAAAATGAGATAGCAATAAGCATTTACTAAGGACATATCCTGTGCACAGTCTTGGGCTAGGAGCTGAGGAGGAGAGAAGGTAAGGAGGGTGTATAAACACGAACAAACCATAATCCATAGCAGCATAACTAAGGTGTGTGACTAGGGCTACATTCCAGAAAATAGAAACTGAGAGGGTCCCAAGAGCATCTATAATTCCTCAGTATGGGGAACAATGGTAGCAAGAAAAATCAGCACTTGCTGGCCACCCCACATATTCCTAAATTCCTATCACAGGATCACAGGACTACAACTGGAGGGGATGGACTCCTTCCTGCACTTTCTCCTCTATTGATTCTTGGAGTTTCTGTTTCACTGCTTGGATGTTGTCTGGGATCTCTACTCCTGTGGGACCTTTTGTCCTAAATTCTGAAGTGTCTTTCCCCATCTCAAATGAAAAATATTTTTGCTCTGGCTATTTTATGATGCCTGACCCAGGACTAAGAATTGCTAATTACAGTTCTGGTCTTGGCCCTCAAGGACTTTAAGGAGTCTAGAGCAGTAATGGGATTCATATAGAGAAAGATAATTAACAATACCGGGAATATGAACACACAAAGGAACAGAGGACAGATTCTAGAAGTGTCATTGAATGCTATGGGAATTCAGAATAGAGAATCCAATCATAAACTGGAATGCTCAAGAAAGGCTTCTTAAACAATGTAGGATTTTAACAATATGATTCATAATTTTTGGTCATCTGACCATTTTACCACATCAGATTAGGTCACTATTGTGCTTATGAAAACAGTCATTAAGATGAACAACCTATCTTGAGGTAGGGGATAAATCTGCATGTACATCTTGCTTGAAGTAGATAGATCAATAGATAGATAGATAGATAGATAGATAGATAGACAGATGATACCTGGACAGATGAATAGATGAAGAGATATACAGACAGACAGATAGGTAGTTAGACAGGCAGAAAAATGGATAGATAATGATAGAAGATAGGTAGATAAATAGATTATTGAAAAAACAATAGAGAGTTTTACTAAGTGCTTATTGTGACAAGTACTGGGCTAAATTCTGATGATACAAGTAAAAAAGAAAGATGGTCCTTATTCTCAAGGAGTTTTCATTCTAATAAGTGAAGCTAAAACATAAAGGGGAGTTGGAAAGGAGGGGGACTGGAGGGGATTGCATCCTTATGGGGCAAGGTTGCCGGAGAGAAAGTAGAACAATTCAGAGAGTGAGTTGGGATTGTTGACCTTGCCCTTTCTTTCTTCAACATAATGAAAGACAATAAACTAATGTGGGCCATGCATTGGATTAGGAATAAAGAAATTTATTCCTAGATCTATTACTTCTACTTACAAGTTAGGTAATTATTTTTGTGTCTTTGTTTGTTTTATTTTTGAGACAATTGGGGTTATGTTACTTGCCCAGGATCACATAGCTAATAAATGTCTGAGGCTGGATTTGAATTCGAGTCCTCCTGAATTCCCTTCCAGGGGAAGCTGGGTAAACTGAAGCAAGTCTTTTTGCCTTTGTCGGTCCCATCTATAAATTGGTAGATTAGATTGGATAAATTCAAATCCCAGCTCTGCTATTTATGACTTATATGACTCTGAACAAGTCACAGTGTCTTTGACCTTCAATTTCCTCATTTGTAAGGAAAAAAGGTCCAAATGATCACTAGCATTCTTTCTAGCTCCAGAACTGCACCGATGACCCTGTACTCTCTAGTTTCTTTTAATAAAACAAGCAATCAGGGGCAGCTAGGTGGCGCAGTGGATAAAGCACCGGCTTTGGAGTCAGGAGTACCTGGGTTCAAATCCGGTCTCAGACACTTAATAATCATCTAGCTGTGGGCAAGCCACTTAACCCCACTTGCCTTGCAAAAAATAAAACAAGCAACCAATCTATCTATTATAAGCATTTATTGTGCTAGGTACTATATTAGATGCTGAGAATACCCTGACAAAAGTGAGACAGAGCTTGCCTTCAAATAGCTTACAAAGACAATATAACACTATACAGTCATATAAAATAATTATAAAATATTTGCAAATATATAATTATACATTTATAAATAATTATATAGCCATCTAAAATAAATATAAAAACTGTCTCTTCTGGCCCTCAAAGTTTATGCTCTATTTATGTGCTATATGACCTTAGATTAGTCACTTTACTTCTTGAGGGGCTCCATTTTAAAAAAAACCTTTTAAATGGTTATTTTTGCATCAATGATTTCTAAAGTCCTATGATTCTGAGTTCTATATATTTTCAAAACAGACAAGATCAATGAAAATCAACCAAGATAAACTATATAGAGATACAGTCTACTTTGGGTAATAATATTATAAAAGTAAACTAGGATTTAATTTAAACGTTTGATCACCCATGTCCTGCAGGTAAAAGAAATTAGGATAGGTCAACATATAAAATACATTCAACTTTCAGACAGATTTGACGATGAGGAAGAAAAAGCATTAAATCCATCAAAATAAGTAGAGTCTCTTGTTTCTTCTTGCCATTCTGGGCTAAACCTCAACCCACACATCAATTTGTTAGATGGCAAGTCAGAGCAATAACGGAGGCAAGCTGCCATTAGCAGACAAGACAATTTCATCAAACAAAATCTCACGAATAATATATTGTTGTTTGTCATCAAGACACTTAATACACTAGAGGCCTTTCCAAAAGCTTCTCTAATCAATTTCTTCTAATTTACCAACTCTGTGGATCCATGAGAGCAATAGTAATTTCATATTTTACAGAGCCACAGAGGTTACGACAATTGATTCAGTTCTGGAAGGTATTGTAATGACTTTGAATGAACTTGAAGGATTTTGCATTTGTTTTCAGGGGCTGTTAGAGAAAGTGATTCAAACTCTGCCACACGGGCACAATTTGTAAAGGTTGTACATGAAAACGACGGGATTAGCTTTTTCACAGAGACAGCTATCTTCTTGTCATAACCTCGCTGCTCGTGAGGCAAGCTGATCCCGACGCTGAAACACTTGACTTCCTTTTTTATCTGTATCTCTGCGGCAGCAGAAATCATTTCTAAACATCTGAAGGGAAAAAAGGCAATTATTGAAAATCCTCCTAGAATGACTTGGCTTTTTAAATTGTGTTTCTTTAACAAGCATCCCCCAAAACAAGTTGGTCAAAATAGGGAGTGGGGGAATTTTGCTTCTTGGTTTTAGTTCTCCTGAAAACAAATGTTGCATTGACTCTGATTGCTCTGACATTGACCCAGTCTTTGGAAATAGTGAAATCTGAACTAACTGCATTGTTCAAGGAATGAGGTCATAGGATTATAGATTTAGGATTTAGAAGGAATTTAGAAACATGCCACTTAGAAACTGTCTAGTTCAACACTCAGAAGAGGAAACTGAGTTCCATAGCAATAAAGTGAATTGCCTAAAGTTGAACAGAAACCTCTTTCCAATATAGCATATATTTTGATTAATTTAATTTTCTTATTATCTGAGGCAATGGGGAATAATGAATGAGAGTGACCTGGATGCCAGGAAGATCTGGATTCAAATTCTACTTGTGGCACATTGGCTGTGTGATCCATGGCAATTCATGTATCTTTTTCCTCCTTTCCTCCCTCCCTCCCTCCCTCCCTCCCTTCCTTCCTTCCTTCCTTCCTTCCTTCCTTCCTTCCTTCCTTCCTTCCTTCCTTCTTCCTTATTGGTGGGGAACAAGGGAAAGGGATAGCCCGGGTGAAAGATGATATTTGACAAAGTAAAGTAAAATAATCAAGTTGTGTGGAGGCCAGTTGGTTGACAAAGAATTGAATTTTAACTCAAGATTTTGGTCCTTGTTGTTCGGCAAGAAGTAGTACTTTTAAATATTAGAGGAGTAAATCTGAGACAAGATCATAATATCTGAGTTGGAAAGGACCTCAGAGGCCATCTAGTCTGAAAAAGTACCCAAACAAGAATCCCTTGTATATAAGATACATGTGAAAAATTGTCTTTCATTTTTAACCAAAAGACTACCAGAGAGGAAAATTCATTATCTCTTGAGATAACCCATTTTATTTTTTTCTGATATCAAATCTCAATTTACTTCTTTGCAAATTCTACTCATCAGCACAAATTTTGTTTTCTGGTGCCCCAACAAAGGAAGCTAGGTGTCATTGTAGGTATATCATGGAACATGGAACCAGGAAGATTCAAGTTCAAATCCTAACTCAGACACTTATTAGCTATGTGATTCTGGGCAAGTCATTTCATCTTCAATTTCCTCCTCTGTAAAGTGGGAATAATAGCATTCCTAACATCACAAGATTGTTGTGAGGATCAAAGTGCTTTGTAAAATTTACTTAAAGGACTATTTATGTTAATGGTTTTTATTACATTATTAAATCTATTCCCTTCTTTTCAAGACAACCCATCAAATGCTTGAGAATAGAGATCATGTCCTTCTTAAGTCTTCTCTTTTCTAGGCTAAACATTTCTATCTGTTTATCCTCAAATGGTATGAACTTTATGTTTTTTATCCTTCTGTTTTTTTCTGTTCTGTATGTATTGTTCCACAATATCAATGTCCCTCAAAAAATATGGTTCCCAGAATTAAACACAACTCTCCAAATTTGATCTGATCATGTCAGAAACAGAGCACCTGTTTTTGTCCTGGACAAAATTTCTTCCTTAATGTAGCCTAAAATTACTTTATTTGGTTTTTGGCTGCTGTATCATATTGTATATTAGTACTGAATATATTTTGAAAATATATTGAATATAAACTTAAGACAACTTCAAATTCTAGGATTAATTGATTTTGCATGTTGTTATTGGTCACTTAGACTTAATTGTAACAGAATTTCAGATAATAGGATAATAAAACTCATTTGATAAATGGTTCATATAGATTAAACAGCTGTTCCAAGATCATTAAATAGAAGAGAAAGGATCCAAACCCAGACTCTGACTCCATATCCAGCATTCAGATCCTTTTCTAGGAGCAGTTTTATGGGGTAGATTCAAAGGAGACTATCATCAGGGAGTCAGGGAAAAGGGCAAAGAACAAGGAGGCTGGTAACAACTCTTCTGGTGAACCAATTGTCTATAGAATGGGTGCTGACTTTTCAGAAAATGTGACATATCCTTACAGGAAATCTAAGCAAGACATGTGAACCATCACAGGCTGTCTCTGCATTTTCTGCTTCTTCATTTCTTCCACTTGTATTCCTTATCTACTTTTCCAAAGAAAGGAATTTCTTCCTTTAACATTAATAGAGACCTCTCCCATATGTCATAGACTGACAATTAAGTTTCCAGTTTTTCATGACTTAGACTCATTCATTATACATGCCTTCATTCAACCAATAAGCATTCATTATGTGACTACTATGAGCCTGGCACTATGATAGACATTCAGATCATAAATATAATGAAAGATACAATCCTTACTTGCAAGGAGCTTATAGGGGAAGTTTAACACACTGAATAGGAAAAGACAACAAGGACATGCATAATTATATACAGAATAAAAATAAAGAGAATAAATGCAAAATAGTTAAATGAAAGGTAGTTTGAGAGACAGGAGGGGAGATCAGGAAAGACTTCAAGATGAAGTTTGAACTGCCTCTTGAAGGAAGTATCCTTTGAGGCAGAATAGAGAAGGAAACATATTCTAGGCATGGAGGAATGCCAGTTCAAAGTCATGGAAAAAGGAGCTAGAGAGAGAGAGAAGGTCAGTGTGACTGAATTTCAGAGTATGTATGTGTATATAGGGAGTAATATACAATTAGGCTGGAAAGTCAGATTGGGGACAGATTATAAAGTGTGCTTAAAGCTAAACAGAGGAGATTATATATGATACTAGAGTTAATAGGAAGACATTGTAGTTGATTATTAAGGGAATGACACAGTCAGATCTGGGCTTGGGGAAAATAATTTTGATGGGAATGTTGAGGTTATAGAGAGGTGGTGAAAAACTTGACATAGAGACAATTAAGAGCTTGTTGCAATAGTTTAAGTGGGCAGTGATAAGGGATTGAACTGGTAACTATGTGAGTAAGAAAAGGGATGGATGTTGAAATGGCAAGTCTTGGCAACTGTTAGAATATGAGAAAATAGTGCCAAAGTTATGAACTCAGGATAATGGAAGAATAATGGTACTTTAGAAAGGGATTTGGAGGGAATAGTTCTATGTTAGGTATATTTAAATATGTTAATTGGTGATGAAGCCTGATGCTTAGAGAAGAGACTAGGACTGGAAATTTGGAAACTATTGGCATTGTATAACAATTAAATACATAGGTGCTAATGAGGTCACCAAAAAAGAACCTGTGAAAAGAGAACAGTAGGGGACTTAAGATAGAACTCTGGGGGAACAGTCATACTTTGAAGGAATTATTTGGATGATGAACTAGGAAAGGCATTGTTCTGTACTCAGACAGGTATGAGGAGAACCAGGAGAATAGTGTTATAAAAGCTCAGAGATGAGAGAATAAGCAGGAGAGAGTTATCAATGGGCAGAGAGGTCCAGAAGAATTAAGAATGAAAAAATATTGTCAGATTTTAAAATTCAGAGATAAATGTCAGCTTTGAGGAGAAGTTTCTGTGCAGTTATGAGGAAGAGACTAGACTGCAAAGAGTAAAGGTATGAGTAAGTAAAGAATAAATAACAATAGCTACTTAAATAGGATTTTCTAGGAGTTTGAGAAAGAGAGAAGACATTCAGAATAACAGCTTTAGGAGATGTTAGGGTCTAGTGAAAGTCTCACAAAAGAATGAGGATTTGAAATTGTTTGGATACAGTTGGGAAAGTGCCTGTAGATAGGAGGGTGAAGATTAGAGAGAAAAGGATGATGGATGACTGATGCAGTCTTCTGTAGAAGATAGGAAGGAATGGGATCAAGGATATATAAGGAGAAGTTTGCCTTGGCAAGGAGAAGGGTCACATATATACAACTCCTCTGAAAACTATTTTACTTGTGAAGCATGTTGTTATCCAGTCTCCATTCAAAATCTTCCCTCATGAACCTTCCTTCCTATGTTATTTTACTAGAAAAATTGGTTAAACTATATATATATGTATATATACACACACACATATATATATGTATATTGTATATATGTATTCTTTATATATGCTAACTGGAATATATATTACATATTTTCTCTATATCTTAACTGGAATATGCATATATATAATATATATACATACACACAAATCAAAGACATTAATTAAGCAACCTAGCAAAACTCACCTATTGAAAGAGGTGATGTATTCAAGATGCAGAATAAGCAAACATTTTTAGAAATGACCTATGTGGAATTTTATTGTGTTTGACTATGACTATTTATTTCAGAAGTTTTGTTTTTCTTTTTCTAATTGGGTATGAATGAGAGGCAGGAGGTGATAGGTATAGATCAAAAAAAGAAAAAAAGAGTAAATGAAATATGGTGGTGGTTGTTTTGTTTGTTTTGGCAAATGCACAGAAGAGAATGGGGGGCCAAAAAGAATCATAGACAATCAAGACAGCTTTGAAAGTGAGATGCTGAGGGGGGTAGCTAGGTGGTGCAGTGTGTAGAGCATTGGTCTTGGAATCAGGAGAACCTGAGTTCAAATTTGATTTCAAACACTTAATAATTACCTAGTTGTGTGATCTTGGGACCCCATTATCTTGTTTAAAAAATTACATGCTGAATTCATTATATTTTAAAAAAGAAAAACAAACTGTATAAAATAGATATGTGTTCCATGTACAATCCTTTTTTTGTATTCTGTTAGATATGTACATATGTAACACATATAAATACATATACACATGTATATGCTAATTTTATTTGGCATTTTTAAAATTAAGAATAAAAAACTGCAGAATAATAAAAATGGATAAAGAAAAATTTTCCTGTATGCCCAAGGGTACATTCTTCCAAAGATTAGAAATTCACAAGGCTTGGGGGACATTTCCTAATTACCTCACAGTGAAAAGCCTAAGCAGTGAACTTTTTCATTTCTAGACAGGGAAGGCTGGTCAACCCCTTCAGAAGCTTTGTCACTGCCAGCAGACTAGCTGATATGAGACTGAGAGATGGAGTAGAAGCTTAGGTAAAACCCTAAAGCACTTGAAATACAGGTGAAAGTTTTGTCTTTTGGTCCTACTAATGTTGAGCTGGAAATTTTGGCTGCAATATTTTTAGAGATCACTCTATCAATCACACAACAAACATTTAAATGCTTACTATGTGCCAGACACTTGCAATACGTATATATGAATATGCATGCATATATGTGTGCATATATTTTATATCTATAATTTACAAATAAATGCATTTATATAGAAAAATACAATAACAATCATAACTGGAATTTATATAGCATTTTAAAGATTTACAAAGTGCTTTACATATATTATTCCAATTGATTCTAACAACCACCTTATGAGATAGGTGTCATTATTACTCCCATTTTATAGATGAAGAAATTGAGTTAGAAAGAGGTCAAGTGATTTGTCACAGTTAATAAGTGTCTAAAGCAGGATTCCAACTTAGATCTTCCTGACTCCAAGTCCATCACTCTATTTACTATGAGACCTAGCTGCCTCTCAATACTAAGTAATTTTTTTTCCAGAGGAAATGCAAAAACAGTTGAAAAGATAAAAAAAAAGGTATTATGTTGAAAGTGGTCCTTGAGCTTAGTTTTGAAGGAAACCAGGGTTTACAAGATATAGGGTTAAGGAAGGAATAAGTTCCAAACGTAAGGGACAGCTTGAACAGAGTCATGGAAACAGCAAGTTTGGTGTGATAGTAGCAGGGATTGACTTTAGTGGTGGGGAACTATGGTGGCAATAGAACACTTAGGATGGATGTAGAAGAATGATCAGTACAGATTGGGAGTTGTTTTGTAGAAGCAGGATACAAAATATTGATCTGGGTCTTCTCCCTGTGTTTTGTCATGGTAATGTGTGGAAGCGCTAATGGATGTCTGCAATATTATGGTCTGTGTCTGATACTTCCCCAGTACTTATACACAGTATGTAACACCAGAGAATTCTGTGATGATGACAGGCAGTGATAGACTGAATCTGGCCATAACTATCTGAACTATACCAACTGAGTTTGTTTCCTTTTTCCTGTCTCTAGAAAATAAAGTCAGCAGGGATACTACACTGCCATGGTAGCCAATTTGTGATCATTAATATGTATAACTGAAACTTTCAGAAAGCAATATCAATTTTGTCACCCCTTTTTGGGGTTCTTGTGCTCTAGTGTTTCCCCATCCCTCATTAAGTTTTTATTTCCAGATGCTTCTGCTTTCTGTCAATTCAGAGACATGATAAGATGAACAGTCTGGGTCCAGTGAAACATGACTTTTCCTACCTCTGCCCACATTCTAGGTTAGGTGCTAATGACCCAATCACTCAGGTGTTCTATCCCCTCACCCCCTGAAACCACCACAATCCCATGGTGTCATTTTATAATATCATAACTATTTTAGACATACAATGCTAAAAAGTGTTTCAATTCACTATTAAGAGAAAGATCATTTCATCATTAGGACCAGTGGGAGCTAAAGTCTGAAAGATACATCCTGGTCACACCCAACTGACTCCAATGAGCCCTTCTGACCTTTTCCCACCATTGCTTCATAGCGGCTGCCCTGAGGAAGCTCAGGGAAGTCTGGGTCTTGCATCCAGGGGAGTTTCTGATGACCATGTTTTCCCACCTGCTCACTTATTTCATTATCTCTCCCCTCAGCACACCAGCAGGCTGCTGCCAGTGTCCGAAGCTAATGTTCCTGAACAACCCATTCCTACTGAACTTGAACATGCTTTCAATTATCCACTGCAGATCTGCAGCCTCCTCCCTGCTTGGAACCCATATCAAGGGTTGATTTTTCTCCTTTAGAACTTTCTAGCAGGGGCCTGGGTGCCACTGTGAAGTGGTAATTAGGAAAGTTTGATAATGGAAGCAGAGGTTGAGGTTAGGAGGGATGGGGGGGGGATTAGAAGACTGACTTGTGATTCCTGCCGAAGTTCTTGAAACCTCATCCTCTGCTAGTAAACTGCAGAGAGAGAAAAAGAGCTGAGAATTAGGATCAAGAGAGAGAAAGAATAGTAACAACAATAATGCAATGTGCTTGGATTGCATAAACATTTTAAAAAGTTTTTTTCCTAAACTTGGTCCCTTTTGCTTTTCAAAAGAATGTCAGTCAGTCAATAAACAATAAACAAAAAGACTTTTTTTTTTGCAAGGCAATGGGTTAAGTGGCTTTCCCAAGACCACACAGCTAGGTAATTATTAAGTGTCTAGGCTGGATTTGAATTCAGGTCCTCCTGACTCCAGGGCCAGTGCTCTATCCACTGCACTACCTAGCCACCCCTATCAAAGACTTTTAATATGCCAGATGCTGTGCTAAGTGTTGAGGATACAAAGAAAGGCAAAAAAGATGGTTATTACCATCAAGGAACTCTCAAGTAGTAATATCATAGAGGAGATAGCATATAGAATAAATTTGGGATAATGAACAGAGGGAAGGCGACTAGCATGAAGGGAGGCTGAATAATCTTGTAGAAGGAATGATTTTTAGCCTTGATTTGAGGAAATCCAGGAAAGTTAGGAGAAAGGGCATGACAGGCATGAGGGACATTCAGTGAAAATTCCAGGAATTTTGGGCAACTAGGTGACACAGTGGATAGAGTATCAGCCCTGGGGTCAGGAGGACCTGAGTATAAATCTGCCTCAAACATTTAATAATTACCTAGCTGTGTGACCTTGGGCAAGTCACTAAACCTCATTGACTTGCAAAAAAAATAAAATTTTTAAAAATGCCAGGAATGTGAAAATGGAATGTCTTGGGTGAAGAACTTCAAGGAGGACAGAATCACTAGATGAGAGAGTGTAGGAGGGATGAGGTAGGGAGTAAAATATAAGAAGACTGGAAGGTAGAGGGACACATATTGTGAAGGACTTTAAATGTCAAATAGAGGATTTGATATTTGATCCTGGATTGTAAAGAAAGTCGCTAGAATTTGTTAAGTAGGATGACATGATCAGATCTGAACTTTAAGAAGATAACAATGATAGCTGAGGAGAGGTAAGGAAAGAGACTTGAAGCAGACAGATCCACAAGGAAGCTATTCATAATCTAGGGGTGAGGTAATGAGGGCCTCTAACATAGTGATGGCAGGGTCAGAGGATAGAAGAGGGAGAATTATAAGATGTCATGTAGGGAAAACCAGAAAATCTAGGTAACAGAAGAGCAAGAGGAATTGAAGGGTTGAGGAAGACACCTGAGTTGTGAGCCTGGGTGACTGGGAGAATGATGGAAATTACACTTGACAGTATAGGAAGTTGGGAAGAGAGAGTGGAGTTTTCAGATCTGGAGTGGGACAAAAAATTTAGTTTTAGACATGCTGAATTCAAGACGTTTGTGAGGCATTCAGTCTAAATAACCTAATAGGACAATAGGACTAACTAGCAGTTTAGGGATTGATAAGTAGGGTGCAGGAATAATCAGTATAGAGGTGATAATTGAATGCAAAGGAGTTTATAAGATTATTATGTGAAGCAATATAGAACGGAAAGAGAAAGGGGCTCAGGATAGAGACCTGGGGGAATTTCTCAGTTATTGGACATATCCTAGGTGGAGATCCAGCAAAGACATGAAAAGGAGTAATCAGGGATAGGATAGAATAGTAACATGAAACCTAGAGAGAAGAGTATTAGAGGAGGAAGATTAGCAATATCATCATCTGCAAAAAAAAAAGGATGGGAATTGAGAAAAGACCATTAGATCTGATAATTAATTGATCATTAGTAACTTTTAGAGAATTATTGTTATTGTCAGAAGTCAGACAAAGAGAGTTAAGAAGGAAGTGAGAGGAAAAGAAGTAGTGGTATCAATAAGAGAGGACCTTTTCAGGAGTTTAGACACAAAGGAAAGAGGGATATGGGATGATAGTGAGTGGGAATTGATGGATTAAGTGAAAGGTTTTTGAGGATGGCATGCACATTTTTGTAGACAGGCTAAGTTCAGGATTTCTATGAAAGAATTTTCTCTATGAGAGGCATTGTAGAAAGTGTTTTAGACTTGCAATTAGGAAGACTTAGGCTCAAATATTTTCTCTGACAGTTATTAGTTATGTGTCCTGTTCTTTGCTATAAAATGAGGATCATGCATTGATTATACTGTCCACAGGTGTCACAGGTGGTTTAGTTTGGAAATACTATTGGATATTCAGAGTTAAGAGAGATCCATGAAGACTATAATTTTCTTTTTAGTTTTCCTTTTTTGACTAGGTAAAGAGAGGCCATTTTTAAAGGATTTTTCAAGGCAAATGGGGTTAAAGGCCATACAGCTAGGTAATTATTAAGTGTCTGAGGCTAGATTTGAACTTAGGTACTCCTGACTCCAGGGCTGGTGCACTATCCACTGCTCCACCTAGCCACAGAGGCCATTTTTTTGACTCATTTTTTTACTTAGCCCTAATCACTGAATGAGTGTTGCTTCAGTCAAACTGAGACCTGTTTAAGGGCCTTAGCTTACAAAGGCCAAGCTCCCCCACTTCATACAGGTCCATATCCGTTTATTCTGATCTACATCTTGCCAATAGATCCAGATCACTTTAGAGGAGAAAATAAAGTTGATGACTTTGCACAACTCTCTCACACTTAAATCCAAATCATTTGAATGTCACTTAATCAGCTCCCTGACCTCATGGTCTTCTTTGAGAATGAAGGATAAACAACAACAGCAACAAAATGGTCAGAAAAGGTTTTGTGTAATAGGTCAGACTGGATTTGAATAGAGAGAAGCTGGGAAGGGATTCAAAGGATTGACCTATTCCTCACCACCAAAAACCTTTGGGATGTTATTTACAAACCAAAGAACTATGGGACTGAGCAGAAAAGAGGAGAAAAGAATGGGAGAATAAGGGAGAAGGGATAGAGGAAGAGGCAGTGGTCTTGAGAAATTAGATCAAGGGAAGATGGAAGAAAAAAATTTAATAACCCAAGGAGAAGAAAGTATTGAAGTCTCATATATATACTATTCAGGATGCTTGAATATACAAGTATCTTGATACAGTATTTTTTCTTGTTCATTTAACACAATCATTCTTAAATGCTGATAACCAATTATTTGTTCCTAGACTATTATTTGTCTGAAGATAAGTGGTATTGTGGAGGGTTCCATAAAAAAGCAATTAGCATTGCCATCTATCTCAATGAAAGACAATAATATTAATTAATAGCCATACCAGAGAGCAACACAAGTTTAAAAAAACCCTCTACAATAGAGAAATCTGCAGGGGCCAAATTTTCTTCAAGTGCATCTCTGACAGCTGCCTATTTATTTTTGTAACAAGTGGATACTGTCTGCATCTTCAGTCACAGAAGGGCAATTCTTTAATTCTGTCATCTAGACTGTAGGGAAGTATCTAGACCACGAGACAGATACAGGAGTTGAGTCTGACAAAGCAGGAGGGGGTAGTATGGAGTGATATTTGAGAGGGAGAACCAGAAGCCAAGTGGGGATGAGTCAGGATCAAGGAGTCCATAGATAGGCTTGGGGCTAACCACAAGGGATTGAAACAAGGGTAAAAACCAGACCCTGATTTCATAATACTCACAGTCAACTGATGAGGAAAGTTGCAAAAACCTACCTGCAAACAAGTCATGGAATAATTTGGAGTTGTTCTCAGAGGGAAAGTACTAAATTAAGGAGGACCAGGAGAGGTTTTCTGAGGAAGATGGGACTTGAATTGAGACCTGAAGGAAGTCAAGTCAGAAATGTGGAAGGATGGAATTCTGTGCATGCAGGGACAGCCAATGTAAATACAAAGTCTGGCAGTAGTATGTAATGTGTAAGGAATGGTAAGTATTTCAGGATGACTAGATTGCAAAAAACATGGAAGGTATAAGAAGACTGGAAAGATAGGAAGTTTCCTGGTTAGGAACTTCATTAATAGTCAAGCAAATTGATCCTGTAAGAAATGAGAAACCACTGAAGTTGATTGACTGTGATGAGGGCTTCAACTAGGGTTTCACAGTCAAATCTGTGCTTTAGGAAGATCAACTGAGAAGCACATGATCTAGAGAGAGGGAAAGATTTGAGGCAAGGAGACCAATTTGTAATAAAACAAAGATAAGGTGATGAGGGCCTGGACTAGGAAGGTGATGGTCTCAGAGAAGAGAAGATTGTTATATCAGAGATGTTATGATGTAGTGATAATGGGACTTGGAATGTGATTGGATATAGGGTCAGATATGGCACAGAATCTAAAAGCTGTTTTATTCTTTTTATTTATTATACCATAATTTGGGTAGTTGTCACTAAGTTTTTAATAATACCCTTTTATGATACCTAACCTGGGTAAATAAGCTATTACAGCTGTGGAAACTGGTGAGATAAAGTGATTAAGTCTCTTAACTATGCTTTTTAAAAAAATAAATGTTATTAAAATAACAGAATTTGTGCCATATTTGAGGATATAAGTCATCTCCCCAATATAGGTCATGCCATTAAAATAAGATCACTTTGAAAGGCAAATAAAATGAAATAAAAATAATAAGAATTACAAACCCCAATTATGCTTTTTTTCCAAGATATATTTTGGAGAGAGCATGGCTTGTATTTGGGTCATTGTTGTACTGATTCAACCAAATTCAAGAGGACCTTCTAAAACCTAAATAATAAGATAGAGCCAGATTTAAAGAAATAAAATGGCCACAACTTGATGCTTTCTCTCTAATTTCAATTATTATCAAGTTCTGCTTAATTAAGTTTTGGCATCTTCCTGAATCTGAGTTATGTACTTTTTCTCTCTTACTTCCTAGAGTTAGAAGTATTCCAAGGTTCTGCTTCTCTCGTCTATGTGAGTTTTGTGTATCTTTATATAAAAATTTCTCGTCAAGATGGATTTAAAATTTAAAACATTTTTGTTTTCCTGAAGCTTGCTTTCTTCTTTAATGCTTTAATCAGAACATTTTTTTCCTTTATTCTCATGGATGAGTTTGATTAGAATCTTCTTCCTCCTCTTCTCTCTCCATCCTGAAAGACAAAATCATATTTCATTTTCTTATAAATATATCTTACCTAAATGAAGGAGAATTTCCTGGCAATTATATTTCAGTATCATCATCTAATTAACGTATTCAATTAAACACTATCAAGACTCAATGAGTCTTTAACATTGAGTATCTCAGACTTCTGGCCAAGATGACAGAGGGAAGTCAGTCACTGTGCTAAGGTCTCCTGGTTTTCCCTCAGAAATAATATGAAAGAAATCTCTTAAAAGAAATTTAATTGACAAAACCCAGAAAAAAAGAAGCTAGAAGAACATTTACCAATAAGGTCTGTCTCAGAGGACCATGGGTGAAATGGGAGTGATGAGCAGAGAGCCAGCACAGGAACAGCAGCGGGTGAAGTCAGAGGACCAGACTTAGCTGCAGAGGCCTTGGCTGTGGGAGTGGCAGTCTGGGAAAAGAAACTCAAGAGAAAATTAACACCTTGCAAAAGAAAATAACATCTCAGAACAAGAAAAAAAATCCTTGGAAAATGCAATTGAAAAAATGCAAAAATAAAATAAAATATTCTCTCCAAGCCCTAATTGGACAAATACAAAAAGAAAATAATTCTCTGAAAACCTCAATTGGGCAAATGGAAAACTCCTTCAAAAATAGAACTGACCAATTGGAAAAAGAATTGCCAAAGGTAAATGAAGAAAATTCTTCTCTAAAAAACGAACGGAATCTATGGAAAGTAATGACTTCATGAGACAACAAGAATCTGTTAAAGAAAACCAAAAAATCAAACAAGTAGAAGAAAATGTAAAATACCTCATTGACAAACACTGACCTTGAGAACAGATCCAGAAGAGACAACTTAAAAATTATTGGACTTCTTGAAAACATTGAAGAGAAAAAAGCCTGGACTCAATATTACAGGATTTGGTGATGGAAAACTGCCCTGATATCATGGAACTGGAGGGCAAAATAGTTAATGAAAGAATATATTGATCCCCTCCATAAAGGGATCATAAAATGAAAACACCAAGGAATATTGTGAGCAAATTACAGAACTAGCAGATAAAAGAGAAAATCCTGCAAGCAGCCAGAAACAATTTAGATACCAAGGAGCCACAGTAAGGATTACATGATGCATCAACATTAAGGGATGTACAGGCCTGGAATGTGATATTCTGAAGAGTAAGGAATCTTGGAATGCAGCCAAGAATTCACTATTTGGAAAAACTGAGCCTTCTCTTCCAGGGGAAAAGATGGATATTTAATGAAATAGGAGACTTTCAAATTTTCCTGATGAAAAGACCAGAGCTAAATAGAAAATTTGGGCTTCAAACACAGACTCATGAAAAGGTAAAAAAAATGGTGGAAAAATTGCTATCCAACAGTGAGTATCTTATGAATAAGATCTTAGAACACTTTTGTCAGTTGTGAAATTACTTTACTAGTTTTTAAAGTAATCAGATTTACTTTTATCCCTTTGACTATTTTGATGGTTAGAAAAGTTGCTGAATAGTCACACAATGCCTTTTGATTTTTACCAAAACTTGTCAATCAATACCTGAAATCTAAGAGTTATCTTCCTAGGCAGTACACGTAAATTACTCAATTGTTGGCATCAGGTACAGGATGTTAGGTGATAATCTTGCAGGGCAGCAAAAGGCAGAACAAACCTATTGTCTGACATTCCATGGTGTCAGGAAATATGCACTAAAAATTTGAGGTTAAACAGACCAATGAAAGCAGCCCCTGAAGTTTTTCTGTCTATAGTGGTTTTGGTGTTGGTGGTGATGGTACACATGTGGTTGCATTAGAAAGGACATTCTAACCCCTGAGATAAGCTATTTCCTAGTATATACTTTATTATCTTTTAGTTTTCATTTATGCACTCATTAATTTACCTATTCCTCTTTCTGTCTCACCAAATTTTCAATTTGCTTATCCTATTATGGTTTTAACTTTCCTTCTGATTCCCTATTTGTGCTTCCATAAGATTATTTTTTTTCAGATGTCCTTCTACATGATGCACATAGATTATCTTACCATCAGAAAATACCTTGAGTTCCTCAATTCATAAATATTTTAAGCAATCAATATAATTCACTATTTCAGATGCTAGGGATGAATACAAAGGCAGAAATAAACCATAATTACTTTCAAAGAGTTTATATTTTATTATCATTTTTGACTTTCTATGTAACTCTATTTGCTATGTGATTATTTAGGGGAATGCTGTAAGTATCTGCTCTTCAGATTGTTGTGAATCAATATTCTAATATATATATCATCAGGTTCTGAGGATGGAGTTCAATTCAATTCTTTTCAATTGGATTCAGGTTAATTTAATTCAACAATTAAACAATCATTATAAACCCATGGTGTTTTTCCACATAGTACATATTAATTTGTGTAATTATTAGTTTAACTGTCCACAAAGTCTAAGTATCTACTAGGTAAGAAAAAATGCATTCTGTAAAGTTATTTCATAAATAAAGAGATGTGAAGAAAAATTCCTGTTTTAATTGGGAAAATAGCTATAATATCTAGCTTTGTATATATTCTATTTTCATTGTCCTTTCTCTTAGAGATACACATGATCTTGGTGATCTCTATGGTACTTTAAACAGCATAGTTTTGTATAGATTCAATGAGATAGCATATGAATAGCATCTTGCAATTAGAAATGCTAGTTATAGAACTTAGATCCTTAGTATATCCTTATGCATTCTTGGATCTAGGGATGAAATAGTCAATTAGTCACTTTTACTGATGGATTGGCAATCTGATTGATATGACTTGTATGTCAGCCTCCAAATATTTCTGTGATCCTGCAAAAATTCATGCTGACTCCCTGACAGCTTTGGATTACTTTCTGGAACAGAGGCTCTAGGGTTGTTGATCATTCCTAGGTGATAATTCCATCTATTTCAACATCTTGCTTCCAGGATGAGCTTCAAGTCTTTCTTTTTTTGATAACTTCTATTAAGTTGATCCCCAAATCCATTTATGAGTTCTATCTTGAGCTTTAAACTTTCATTTCTGACTGCTTATTGGATAGCTCCATCTGTGTGGTCCAATGACAATGTCTATATCTGACTTTATTTTCTCTTAAAACATGCTTTTCCTGTTCTCTTTATTTTTGCAATGACATAAGGAATTTCATTTTTCAAAACCTTAGTATTAACTTTGACTCTTCCCAATCTCTCACCTCCCACTCCCATCAATTACCAAATCCTATTATTTTCTGCCTGTAATATATTGCACTTGTTCCTTCTTATTCCTATTCTAAGCTTTCCACCATAGGCCTTTAGTAACATCTGCCTTAGTATCCTTTCCACTACCCTTTCACTTCCACTTTCCCTTCTACCCTACATTAATCAATCTTTCTAAATTAATTGACCAGATTTGCTTTCCTTATGAACAGAATCTTATCACTTCATTCCATTGCTTAAAAACTTTGATGACTCCTTTATTTTCACCTTCTGGATACTATCAGACATTTCCAAAAAGAAGCTGGGAGAGCCTCATCACTTTATCAAATCTATGAACTGCCATTGCAGTTGAATTATAGACATGTCAGGTTCGCTTCGGGGATTTTAGAGTTGGGATTTATCTCAACTACCATTTCTCAGACCAAGTTGTAACCACAAGGCAAGAAATGCCCAAGGTAATGGGAAAAATACAAGCAACAATTACTCTCCCATCCTATTTACTGAGGATCAGTGAACCAATGGAGCATATCCTTTGTATGAAGGAACACAATACACAAACTACTGAGATAAGTTGTTCTTCTATGCCTCAGAATCTGGATCCATTTTTCTCTCTCTCATATCAAGTATCTTCTTAAGAGCAACAATATTCTGCAGTCTGACTTAATACAAACCAGTGTTTTCATTGAATCAGTATTTTAGTGAATACAATCTAGCACAGAGATGATAGTATGATTCCCCACCAGCTCCATCTCAGTTGCTTTCCTTCATCTATACAATCTGGCTGCTCTGTACATATTTCCTAGCTAATAAAGTCCAAACTTTTGTCTGACATTCAAATCTTCTACAATCTGGTATTTTCTTTCCCTTCCAACCTCCTTACTAGTCCAGCCAAATCTGTACTTTAGCCGAAAAAGACTACTTGCCATCTCTCATAAGTATTCCATATGCTCCAGTCTCTGTGCATTTGGTCACGGCATCTCTTGTGCCAAGAATGCCCTCCCTCCCATCTCTACCTGTAGAAATTCTAACCTTCCTTCAAGTCTCAGCTACAATATGACCTCCTCAATTAAATCTTTGTTCTCTTTATAGAGAAATAGTTTTTCCCTTCTCTCTCTTCAGTCTGGATCATAGTTTTACAGTATAAAGGGATCTCAGAAATTATATGATAATCCTTTCATTTTTAGATGAGGGAAAATGAGACCCAGAGTATATAAGATATCACACAGGTAATAAGTGGCAGAATTTGAATTTGAGTCATGTTCTGATACTTAATCCATTATTCTTCACATTGCCTTAGCACATTGTTTTGGTTCCTATCACTATATGGAGAAATGGGATGTTAGAACTGGAAGGTCATATAGTCCAATCCCTTATTTTTACAGGAAATGGATCCTGAAGGGAAAGGATTGTCTATATTGAAATTTGCAAATCTAGAATTGGGACCTAGGTCATCTTACCATAACTTTAGTATTCTTTCAACTAAAACATGCTGTCTCTATTCTATCCCATTTTTATGGAAAAGATTGTACAATCTCTCAGTGGGGAAAAACCCTGGGCTCATCTGGTACAATTCATATCTGGGTTGAAAGGCTCTCATAATCACTCTGACAAACCATCAAGTCATCCCTGCCTAAAGACCTCCACTGATAGGGAACTTACTATCTCCAGAATAGTACATTTTCCCTTTTGAAAACTTTAGGTTTTAAATATAAAAATAACAGTAACAAAATCTCAGGTCTATATAAACATATGTATAGCAATATACTTCTATTTATCTATTTATCTATCTATCCAATATAATCTATATAAACTTTTTTTTTTAGTTTTTGCAAGGCAATGGGGTTAAGTGCCTTGCCTAAGGTCACACAGCTAGGTAATTGTTAAGTGTCTGAAGCTGGATTTGAACTCAGGTACTCCTGACTCCAGGGCCGGTGCTCTAATCCACTGCACCACCTAGCCACCCCCATATAAACTTTTAGATTCATAAAATGTTTTCATTACATTGATTTCTTGACAGTGGCATTGGGTACCTTCTTAGTCCTTTCTTTTTTCCCTTCCTTTCCCTTTTCCCTTTCCTTCATTTTCTCTTCCTTTCCCATCATCTTCCTACACCATTAACTCCTTGAGCTGAATTTTAGTCTTAGGTGGAGGTATGAACAAAAACACTAGGAAGATTTTGGGAAACACTGAGGATTCAGACCTGGCTAGAACCTCTGTTAGCCCAGAAAAACCATGGAAACATTCATAAACGTAAGAGGTTCTCATCTCATCCTTCTTTTCTTCCTCTCTGGTCTTATGTTATTAAGAACAGAAATGAGGAAAAATGTGCTCTTAAATCAATGCAGCTATTCTTTCTTCTTCCTCTGAGAAGCTCAGTCTTTGAAGAGCAAAGCCCCTGGGCACTTGGCATGAGGTTGTTCCTGTAGATCCTTGATTTCATTTATTTCTGTCTCCCATTTCCTTCCCTCTAGGAGGATGGGATTAGTAATTCCTCATCAAGTTGGAGAAATCAGTCTCTTAGAGTTGTTTCTCTGACCAATTTCTTCATCAGAGGCATATGTTTCTAAAGGGAACAACCTGCAGCACTCTGTGGCCTCTGACAGTCAAGTTACCAACAGAGAAAACAATTGCTGAAGTGTCAGTTTACTTTAAAAATAAAATAAAAGAAAGGTAAAGGGGAAAAAACAGATTCTGCTGGCTTCCCCCCGCTTAGGCCCACTGGGCTATGACTGCTGTTTCTGCTCCTCTGGCTTTCGTTTTGGAACAGTGGTGGAATATTTGCTTAGATCTGTATCAGCCTGCTTTTCCCTCATGCCCTCTAAACTCCTGGGCTCCAGAACTGCCTCTGGCTTTCAGGATGAAGATTGGAGTCTCTCATAGCCTTCTTATACTGCACATTCAGTGACTCAGAGGAAGTGCATAGGAACCCACTGGCAGCCCTTCCTTATGGCTTCATGCCGGGATGAAAGAACATCGGGGGTCTGTGGACCCACATTCCCCCAAGGTGATGTTTTTGATGTACACCTCTCATCTACTTGTCTTATGCAGACATGCTATTCAGGTATACCTCATTTTATGTAATAAAGTAGAGTAATAGGTTCAGGGAATTGGAAGGTACTCAAAAGATCATTTATCCCATTTTATGAAAAAGAAAATTCAGAGTTGAAATGATTCATCCAAGATTACATATTGAATAAGTTAGTAGTAAAATTGAGACTGAACCCCAGTACTCTTGATCTAGGTCTATGCTTTCTATTGTATTATGATATATCATGATGACTATCTTGGAAAATTGATATACAGAAATTGAATTTACATGCAAGTTCTATTTTTAGTATGATAAAGGAGCACACTAGTTAGAAGGGTCTTGGTATTTATCCTTTTGTAAGTAATGTTCCCCTACTTAATGATTAGGGTGACTAGGTGACACCATAGAGCATAGAATACCAGACCTGGAGTCAGGAAGTTTCATCTCCCTTCATTTAAATCTGGCCTCAGAGACTTAATAATTGTGTGATTCTGTGGAAATCACAGCTCTGCCTCAAATCCTCATCTGTAAAATGAGCTAGAGACAGAAATGGCAAATCATTCCAGTCTCTTTTCTAAGAAAATTGTCCAACTCTTTGAAACATGACTAAATAGCAATGATAAAACTTTAGCCTTTATTTAAAACCAGATTTTCTTATGTCAAATTTATTTAAGTGAAGTTCACTATATTATTTTATGCTACAGATGAGTATTCTATAATCAAATGGTGCTCCCCAAACTGCATGAGGAGACTGGAGGTCTTGAAAAACAGATAGGACAGTTCTTTTTCATGTATAATTCCAGGTGAGGTATGATTTTTGTAAGAGACAGAAAACTAAATGGGATCCTTTAGGTACAAGGCTCTGTTTTTTGGTCCTTTTTCCCTCTCTACTCTCTCTGATTCCCTTATTCACTTCTATGGTTTCAATGGTTAACATTCTCTTTGCAGACAGCACTTAATGGTCAAATCTATGATATCTGTGTGATAGCTGTGACACTATAAGTAGTCCATATTAGTTTGTGAATCCCCTTTGAGGTCCTTTCTAATTTTGGATCTATTGTACTATAAGTAGAAAAACGAGAGAGAAATATGATTTTTGGTTACATCAATAAATATAGATAGTGCTTTGTTAGTGGGAATAAAAATAATGGAATCAATCTGATTATTCAGCTAAGTGAAGTCATAGAAACTTGACAAAAGTACAAAATGAATGTCATTTTTGAATTTCTTTCTTCTACTGTGGAAACAGTGGGTAGAATAGTAAGAAAGAGGGGACAGGGATTGCCAAGAAAGAGAGTTCTTAACCAAATAAGCAGGAATTTACAGGGCTAAACTTTGAATCAGAAAAGAATGGAGTTCAAATCCCATACTTTATTAGCTGTATAACTATGGGTAAGTCATTAGCTTCAGTTAACTAATCTGTAAAATGGAAATAATAACAGCCATCAAAACTCTTTCATTGAGATATTATAAGGATCCAATTAGATCATTTATATGAAATATTTTGAAAACCTTAAAGTCAGCAATAAAGATGATCTTTAAATACCTTGAATTGGATGTGAATATTTTCCTTACAAATTGAAGCTAAAGGGAAGAACAATTTTTAGGTTCTTCTCAGAGAGATTAACAAAATATTTGGTGGAATAAGTTTTATCACTCACCTAAAGGCAACAAGATTCTGATGGGTCAAAGACAGTGTCCTTGGGAGTTTACCACAGTCTGGGGGTGACCTGACTCTTCCTTCTGGCATCTATCTTTGCCTTTTGCCTCTATAAAAGCATGCCCTAAAGAAACATTTGACCAAGCAGGGACATTTCTCTTGTCAAATATAATCTATCATGGTTTGTTTGGATAGTGTCCATTGCCTACTATACAGATTGAGAGAGTCTGGAAGCTCAGATGTTCTAAACCTTGTCTATATGTACTCTTAAGTTTTCTCTGATATCCTGGAATAGCCTACAAAGGGCAGGAAGTCAAGGAGGTGGGAATTAATGAAACTGGGGACTACTCTGGGATACTTGGTTTGGTACTATATAACAGTTATATTTCTGGCACTTTGCTGGGGTACATATATAGGAGTCAGGAATTGAAGGGAAAGGAGAGGAAGATGTCAGGGTATCTAAAAGATTTAATTTAAAGTTGGAAAGTGTACCACATCCTGTTTCTGCTAGTCAGGTGAGAAAACCAGGGTCCCCTCTGTTTAGTCAGTTTGTGGACTGAATTCACAGCCTGGACAGATTAAAGACAAGTTTCTTTTGCCTTGTAAAAGAAGAGGACTGCGGTGTGGGCTGTGTTGTGAGAGGATCAATATGAAGTTCCCACAATGTCATTTTTATGCTCCCCTTTTGGACTATAACCCTGTTTTAAGAGGCTCAGACAAATTCAGTCTCCTTACCCCAGGGATACCTTGGACTGAGGGATCAATAGTAAATTTTTTTGGTTTTGTTTTGTTTTTCTTTCCTCTGGGCAATAGCTGAATGATAACTTGTGAGAACCTGACATCTCTGGAATTCTTGATCACTGGAGACATTGTCAGTTGCTACTTCAGACAAGGGGATGTTTGTCACGTCTCATTTCCAGTCTTATAAGGAACTTCATCTGATGGCTTCAGCCACTCTAACCAAATCTTTTCTTTTCTCCAGTAAATCTGCTTTTAGAACAACAGACCCATAGAATGTTAAGACTGTAAAGGTTAGAGATTGTCTCAGTCCAACCCCCTTATTTGACAAATGAAGGAATTTAGGGCCAGAGGAATGAGGGTAGTTTGTGGCAAAACTGAGACTAAAGCAGTCATTTCTTTTTCATCAGTTCAGGCAGTCCCCTATCCTTAAACCCAAGGGTCAGAAGCAGCTGGAGAGTTATAGCTGCTCATTCACCAAGAGAGAGGAAATATATGTGTGTATGTGTGAATATGTATGCATACACATATAACACATGTATATGTAGAATACATATTTGTATGGGCAGGAGACTTTCTAGCATTTTAGCCTGGGAGAGCCTAGGATTTAATTTTGCCTATAGCCAGAGGTAAGGAAGGGTGATGCAGAATTTTTTTTCTGTTTAAGGGGGTTTTTAAGAAATCTTGCACTTTTGATTCTTAATCTACTAATAATATATAAAGAAAATAATGATAATAATATAAATATTGGACATTTATTTAATATATGATGAATTACAGAGAATTTTTACAAGTTAACCTAAAAGATCTCACAAGAAACATGTGAGAGATAGGGCAAATGAGAGAATAAATTAAAGTCTCATTTATTCTGTATAATCACCTGAGCCTCATCAAGTGAGAAGCAGAACCTCTCTATCTCTACATTGTTATTTGAATATGGAGGGATATGCTGGATGCTTTCAAAAATCCAGCATATTTATTTATTTAAGGCATTAGGGTTAAGTTATTTTCCCAAGGTCATACAGCTAGGCAATTATTAAGTGTTTGAGATCAGATTTGAACTCAGGTCCTTTCTAACTATAGGGCCAGTTCTACTGCACCACCTAGATGCCCCATGGATACCCTTTTCCCTCTCCACTCCATTTAAAAAAATATTGAATTTCAAATTCTCTCCCTCTCTCCCCTACCTTTCCCTTAGACAATAAGCAATTTAATATAGATTATACATGTGCAACCATACAAAACACATTTGCATATTAATAATGTTATGAAAGAAAATTCAGATAAAACCCCCCTCAAAAATAAAATGAAAAATATAATGCTTCATTCTGCATTGAGAGCCTGCCATTTCTTTCTCCAGAAGTGAATAGATTTTTTGAATAGATTTTTTTTATCCTGTGTCCTTTGGAATTTGTTTGGATCATTGTATACTAAGAACAGCTAAGTCATTGCATAATATTGCTATTTTTGTGTACAATGTTCTTTTGGTTCTTCTCATTTCATTTTGCATCAGTTTGTGTACGTCTTTTCAGGTTTTGTTTTGCAAGGCAAATGAGGTTTTCAGGTTTTTCTGAAAGCATCCTGCTTTGTCATTTCTTATAGCATAGTAGTATTCCATCAAAATCACATGCTGCTTATTCACTCATCTCTCAATTGATGAACATTTCCTTGATTTCTAATTCTTTGTCACCACAAAAAGAAACTATAAATAATTTTATACAAATTGGTCATTTCCCATTTTGTTGATCTCTTTGGGATGTAGACCCAATAGTGTATTGTTGAATTAAACAGTATACCAAGTTTGACAACTCTTTGTACAAAATTCCAAATTGTTCTCTAGAATGGTTGGATCAGTTAACAACTCTGTCAGCAGTGTATTAGTGTCTCATTTCCCTATATCTACTATAATATTTATCATTTTATCTTTTCTGTCATATTATCCAACCTGATAGATGTGAAGTGGTATATCAAAATTGTTTTAATTTGTATTTCTCTAATCAATAGTGCTTTAGAACCCTTTTCTCCATGTGACTATAGATAGCTTTGAAATCTTCATCTGAAAACTGCCTAGTCATATCTTTTGGCCATTTCTTCCTTAACGAATGGAAACCAGGAATGGCAGAAATTGATAGCCAGCCTAGGAATGGGGGATATATCTGAATTAGGGTTCCTTTAGGTATTTGTGCTTTTGTTTTCCTTCTGGAAAAATCCTGTGGAAAAGCTCTGAGTTTAGAGGACTTGGATTCAAATCTTACTGCTGTTGCTTGCTATCCGTAACCTTGAACAAGATATTCAATTTCTTAAGGGTCAGTTTCCACACATGTGAGATAGAGGTTGGTCTAAATGACTGCTAATGTTCCTTCCAGAGTTAAATCTAGGATCCTTTGAAATACTACTTTGCCTGTTTTTTTTTTGAGGTGGAGGAGGAGTAAGGATTGGGGTGATGAGGGTTGAGAATGGTCTTGTGATTTAATTGGCATGTGAAACTTCCAGTGAGGGAACCTCCCTTTCTTCTTAGTAATTTAAAAAGCTTACTTTTATGGTTTTTTCACCCAGCAGTTAACTTCTTTCACAAGGAAAGTCTTCCCTTTAAGAAGTTATTTGGAGAGTGAAAGGCAAAGGGTCTAATTGTACCAATGTAGTTACAATGTGTTTTGCAATTTATAGTCATAGAATTCTCTAGGTCACTGAGAAATTAAGAGACTTGCCAAGAGTCTCAAAACTGGCATGCATTTGAAGTGGAACTTGAACCCAGATCTTCATGATATTAAAGCTATCACTTCATCTACTATACCAGGGCTGCTTCTATAATGACTTTATTTAAAATAAATAAATCAGCCCTCCCCCATACACACCCATGACTCCAAATCTTTTTGAGCCAAAACCAGGTCAATTTGGGGAAGAGGGGAGAAAGTTTCCTTGTAGTTATTGGTTTTTGCTATAGGTACAGGAGGGACCTAGAAGATAAAGCATGGGGCTCCCAGGGGACCTTGGGTTCAAATTCTTCCACTCTCCTTTCCTGAAACCTTTGCTAAGTCATTTAACCTCTTTGGGTCTCAGTTTGCTCAGCTGTAAAATAAGGGGTTAGATAAATGGCCTCTGAGGATCTTTCTAGCTGTGTGATTCCATGAACTATTTTCCCACTGAATACTTGATAGATGGGAAGGCAAGGGAAATTCAGACCAGTTCATCCACACACACTGTCTGCATTGTGCCCTTTGCATGGCCCTGGGTGGCAGTGGTGGGTGAGGGAGGTGAGGTGAAGGTCAGGTGAAGCACCTGCAAAGGCATGGAAAGCTAAGAGAACCTGGCTGGCCATGCTTGGAGAGACCCACTGGAAAGACAATAACTTTATCATTCCATTTACTGTTTTTCTCTGGGTAGCATAACCAAATATAGGGCCTGTTAGCTGTGAATGCATGCTCTGACTTTCCCTTTCAAGTAAATTGGTGATGCTGTATTAGAAAAATTCTCCCTGCAAAATGGAAATGCGAGCAGTGCGGTGGTGCTTAAATTTTATGTGTGTGAGATTATGACTAGATACATAAAATGGGAGGAAAAGAATCTGCAACTGTCAAGAGTTCAGTACATAATTATTTCTCCTCTTCTTCCCCTCCTGCTGTACTCCCGCCTTCCCCTCTCCAAATGGCTTCTGGATGGGGAAGACTTTTCCTTGTGAAGAAAGTTAACAATAAAACTGCTGACTGGAAGGCAAGACATAGAGGCATGGCATTAATATGACTGAACAGGAAAGGCGAGACACTAGGCTGTTCGAGCTTCTTTAGAAATGAATCAAAGAATGTTGAAAACACTGCAGTCCATTTAAAAATAGGACTTCTTCCAATAACCAAATAGAGTGTCATTTTGGATGCAGCCAGCAGGCTCACATACTCCCTTTCTCCTTCCTCTCCCTCTCAATATGAGCTGCCTCTGAGGATGAAAACCTTTCTGCAGGATTGTACAGGCAGGGGTTGGGCTCTAGGGTCTGAGGTGGACAGTAGAGGGGGAAAAATTCATATACCAAATATGTACACATACATACATACACACACACACACACACACACACACACACACACACACACATAAAGGACAGGAGGAGACAAAGAGAAACACACAGAAGGAGGGAAAAGTAGAAAGAGCTCAAGAAAAACCTATAATGTAGAAAGAAACTTGGAGGGGTGTGAGGGACAGAAAATGAGAATGATTTAAGGAACCTTTGTAACTTTCAAGCTGTGACTTACCCTAGGGGAACGGAGAGAAAAATTTATATATTTATATTTTGGGTTTCAATGGGGTTAAGATGCTGCTTGAACTGAAGCTTAAGGAGGGAATCTTCAGATCACTATATGTTTTATGATACTAAATGCCACTAGAATCAGGTTCCATGACTATAGATAGAGCCTACAGATGAAAATTAAGAAGCACTAGGAAGGTCGCTACCTTCTGCATCTTGTTCGGGATAATACCTAAAAGCCCTTTCACAGGCTTGCAATCCAATTAACCCTGGAAGAGGGGACATAGTGACTCCACATCATTCTCCCTCCCTCCCTCCCTCCCTTCCATCCTTCCTTCCTTCCTTCCTTCCTTCCTTCCTTCCTTCCTTCCTTCCTTCCTTCCTTCCTTCCTCCTTCTTTCCTTGACATCTCATTAACTTGTAGCTATTTGGAGGGGGGTACCTGGATGATCAGCTTTCTGGAGATCAGATGTAGTTTTTTTATTAATGGAAAACTGGCCATGTCCCTTAAGGGGCAGTAAGTACCAAATTATATGGACCAGATCTTGACAGAAATTTAACTTCTCAGCTAATATTTAAACAGTGCTTTACAACTTTACAACTATTGTTTCCTGGAAGCTAGGTTATTATTATCCCCATTTTACAAATGGAGAAACTGAAGGAAATCAAGGTTAAGTGACTTGCCCAGGGTCATACAGTTAATAAGCATCTGAAGTCAGATTGGAACTCAGGTATTTCGGACTCCAAGTCCATTGTTCTACCCATTTTTAGAAAGAAGCTTATAACTGCTAAAAATGCTATGAAATTTTCCAAAGGCAACTCAGCTCATACTCTTTTTCCTATTCAATTTTGAACTCATTTCAATTAATCAATCAACAAGCACTGATTATGTTTCAGTCATTGTGCTAAGTACTGGGAATACAAAGAAGGAGCAAACTGAGCTCTGCCCTTTTCTCAAAAGAGCTTATTCCAATTGGGGGTAGGAGAGACACTATATATAGTGTTGTTTCAAAAATGTAACTTTGCTGACCTTTGATATGCATTATATAAATAGGAACATACAAGATAATCTATAGACAAATGCTGTTCAAGATAAATATGTTGATGAATTGACTCAATGGACCACCCAATTGATTGCATGTCATTTTATGGTCTATACATTATGCATTCTTTATCCATTTCTTTTTTCTTGTATAGATTGTTAGGCCTGTCTCCATTTAGTCTTGGATTTCATTTAGGAAAGCAATCCTCTAGCATTCTGGGACTTAAAGTCATGAGCATAGTATTGTTTATCACCATTATTTTTTTAAATAGATAATCTTTCTTTAATTTGCATTCTGCTTGAGACTTTATTCATGACAGATGATTTGGTGATTATGCAGTGACTTTTTTTTATAACTCACTTGATAGTGACAGGGAGAGATAGGATCCTTGACTAAAGTTAAATGTAATTGCACCTTTTGAGAGACCATATCATCATCACATATGCCCAGGTAAAACCTATTTGAAAGGCATGTTCATGATTAAATTTGCTTTACTGAGTCAAATTTAAGCATGTTTCAGGTTATCTTTATTTTTTAAAACAATATTTTATTTGCCTCCAATTACATATTAAAACAATTTTTAACATTTTTTAAAGTTTTGAATTTCATAAATACAGGACACTGTATTTTCTATACCTTTCAATAATTTAGGTGACTAAGATAATATGGTCTGCTATAGAATTGTCAACAAAACTCAGTCTGTTTTCTTTACATATATTCATCAAAGACATAGTATAAAGCTTTCTAATCACTGCATGTTTGTATAAAATAAGATTTCCCATTAAAAGTCCATATATATTTTAATTATGTGTGATATATGGAGACCCTCACCCTTTTTAAAGGTGGTTTGTATATCATTGAGTTTTAGACAAAAAATGTTCTTTGTACCAATTGCTGAAGATAATAATAAATGGCTGAAATTTATGTCATGCTTTAAAGTTTGCAAAATGATTAATATACATTATCTCATCTTTTTTAATAGCAATCCTGTCCATATTAATGCTATGGGTATTTTCATTCTAATTTTTTACAATTGAGGAAACTGAGACTCAGGGAGGTGGAGACGTTTGATTAAAGTCATATAATGAGTAGCAGGACCAGAAGTTGAGCCTAAGTCTTCTGGCATCAAACCCAACACTTTTTAGACTTTCCTGAGATGCCTGCTTCCAAACTGGTTGACGAAAATATATTTCAGGTAGGATTCAAACTATGGTCTCTTTAGATGTCAGATCTAGTACTCCTTTGACTATTTCATCCAAAGCTACCTTTTGGAAGATTATATAGCCCCAGATTAAGAACTCCTAGACAAGATGGTTCAGATTGTAATATAAGACTCTGATAGTATACTATTGTGCTATAAGAAATGATCAGGTCACTAATGTCCTTTCTGCCTCTACATTCTATAATTCTATGAGGAGAATACTGTGATAGTTCCAAAAATATTAAAGGGCAGGTAGAAACTAAGGTATCTTTTTAATGTCATTGGATAATAAGTTCAAATAGCTCTAGAAATGGAAAAGATTTCAGAGGCTATCTAGTCCAATTTCTCATCTATCATATCAAAATGTGCCAGTAGGCTATTCTACTTACATGTAAAGGCAGTCTTAGGAAGGACTTTAGTTAGATTAGAACTTCCACCTATCTATATCTGTCTGTCTGTTTGTCTATCTATCTGTATCTATGTATCTATCCATGTGTCTATCCATCCATCTATCTATTATCTATCTGTGTCTGTCTATCTATCTATCTATCTATCTATCTATCTATCTATCTATCTATCTATCTATCTATTGTGGGAAAAGGGATTATAAGGGATAATAGAAAGTTGTGAATTTCTCCTCCAGGGAATCATAATGGGAAAGAGCAGGTACAACAATGGATAAAACATACTTGATGTGGCCAATTACATAAAAATCATCTATCAATTAGAGGATTGGATAAGAGAATTAGTGTCAATGTTTGAAAAGACCTCAGAATCATGAGATTTGATTTCTAGCTTGAATTGTATCCTTGCTTCATTGTGTAATCTCAAGCTTTACAAAATTCATATGAGGAGTCTATATTGAGATTACCCCTAAGGTCTCATCCAGATCACTGAACAACTTCATCCTTACTCCCACCAACATCCTACCTTTTGGAGCTTTTTCACTGGCACATGGACTTTATTCTTGTTTTGAGTAGCCTCATCAAAATTAGATGCAGCTGTTAGCAACTCAAAAAGTCAAATTTAATGTTGCTGAACCCATTTCCAGGGACATTATTATGGAACTCAGAGTATAAAAAAATGTTCCACCTGAAACAAGACTACTGCTGGAGGCATGTGAGGGGACTTGGCAGAGAGCAAGGGAGGGGCCGCCTGTGGGGCCCGATCAGTATTGATTCAGTGTCAAGATTTCTTCCACATAGACTAAAGATTTGATGCCTTTCTTGAGCACTGGTTTTAAGGGAATGTTAATTTGTATTGAAACTCTCCCTGATGCTAGTTGAAGGTTGCTGTGTTCAGACATAGTATAAAGAGGTGGTACATTTCCATAGCTCACTCAGAGAAAGTGGTTTTGACTTGGGAGTTGAGATGCTCACGTCAGAAGTAACACTGCAATTCCTAATCAGGGGAAGGCTTTGGCTCAGTGGTGACTGCAGTGTCCTAGAGTGCTGGGATTGACCTACCCTACCCTCCCTTTTCCCTAGAACACCAGCTGGTCTCTTTGGGAGAGCTGCGGCAAATGAGTAATAAATCATTCTATTATTTTTTTGAGTGCTGCTTTTGATAATCACCATTTTATAAAACTCCTTTTTACTCTGCCTCTTTCTTTTTGTTCTACATTGTCTCTTTCTCTACAACAAAAAATAAGCAACTAGTGCATAGCACTGCAGCACTTATACATTATCTCTGAGCAAGACTGGTAAAGTCAGACACTGGTGGTTTTCACAAGGGGCAACTAGGTCCATTTGGTACATTTGGTTCCAATCAATCATTCAACAATGTTTCACTTTGATTATCTGTGTTGCAGTGACAATTCTAATTCATATCAGAATTGTATTTTGCTGACAAGATACCTGATCGAATCAAATGATAGATTCTGGATCTTTTGGGATTTTAGATCCTAACTGAACTTCCAGTTTTACATAAAGATGATTCAGATAATCAGAGCACCAAGTGTCAGTCTCCCACAGTCTCTGACTACAGTGGTCCTGTGACTTTCAACAAAGGCACAATAGCAAAAAAAAAATAGGGAAGGGCTCAGAAGGTATATCAAGGACATAGCTTGTCATTGATTTCCCAACACATTCACCTTGTCAAATTCTTCTGAGTTCAAGACCTTGGACAGCTCATAGCACAGCTCAGCATTAAATATTTCTCCAGGGATACTTAAAATACAAGGGATCACAGAGACATATAATGAAAGCCACCCAGGAAAAAATAGACCCAAGAAGCTGCATTGCTCTAAAACCAAGAGGGCAGATGTGACTCACTATCTCCTTCTTTTTAAGACCATAGCTCTAAAATAGTTATAGAAGGGGTCAGCTTAACAAACAGCATCCCAAATCTGCTTTTATCTGTTACCCGCAGGCTACTTAGAAGTAGGAGCGAGGCTGATACAGACTTCAGGGTTATTGCCTGGAGCTGCTGCTCACCACCCACATAGCTCAGCCTCTGACTTCCTTAAGGTGGTAACAATATCACCATTTAAGGATCATCCTCTTTTCCCTACTGGAGAAGGGTGATTACGTTTATTCTCTGCAAGCCCCTGGAAATGGCAAAAATATTTCTTGTCTTAGCTCTCAAAATACTCTTAGAGAATTTGGGAACAAGCTCAGAGCTAGCCCTGCATAGGATATAGTGGGACAACTACTGACCCTCAAGTTAGAGGACTCTAGTTCATATCTCTCCTCTGAAATTTATTATCTGTGTGACATTAGATAGGTCACTAAACTTTTTTGAATCTCTGTTTCATCATCTGTAAAACAAGGCAATTGAGCTAGATGGACTCTGAGGTCCCTTCCAGCTCTTAATCTCTGATCTATGATAATCTAAGTAATATCTCTGAAAGGACCTTCCAATACAGATTTAACAAAACAGCCATATGGGAGTAGGACATGGCAATTGTAGCTTTAAGAAAAGAAGTAGTGAGAGGAGATGCAAAGAGACATTCTGTCTTACAAGGACACTTTCTTGAACTTTCCTGAATAAATTGGAATTTATTTTTGGGAAACCTAAACACAATGTATGATCTCATTTCTAAATTCCAAAGATTCAAGTGGGTCTTACTATTTATATGAACATTCCAACTTGCCTAAAACAAACAAAGAATGTCAGCCAGTCTAGTTAAACTCGAAGTCCCTAGTACAGTTTCTTTCTTTTTAAATGTCCCTAGAAACCTTGTGAAATGCTATCACAGGTATGGGATAATGTACTCATCTTGCTGATTTCTTCTTTTGAGTTCACTCAGGCAGCAATATACAGGTTGGTTATTATCATTTTTTATTTATTTATACATTACTAAAATAGTCTTGTTGTAAGAGTAAACATAATCCTACCTCTCCCCACAAAAATAAAAAATCTCATGAGAAATAAAGTGATAGAAAGAGGAAAAAATGCTCTTCAGTCTGTGTTCTGATATCATCAGCTCTGTTTCTGTGGTGGATCACATTCTTTATCCTAAGTCCATCAGAGAAGTTACTTCCACAGCTGATGTTGCTGATTGTAATTTCCTCCATCCATTTCTCCCTACTACCAATTATTATAGTTTCTCTCTCCTTTCTCTCTCTGTCCCTCATCAAAAGTAAGTTGTGAGACAGCCAATGCCTATATCCTCCCAAGAGACCCAGCACCCACCCATCCCCATGGTCTGCTTCAGGTCATCCAATCCTACCACCTTGCAAAAAGTTAAAAAGAAAATGTATTATATTTGACTATCCTCTCCCATGATCTAACCTCTCCTCTAACCCCTACGTCCCTCCTCCCTTTTCCCATACCCTTTCTCCCATCCCCTTTCTCTCCTTTTTCTTCTGGATTTCTATGCCCTATTAAGTATATATGTTGTTTCCTTTCTGAGCCATTTCTGATGAGAATGAAGCTCCTTCATTCCCTCACCTCCCCCCATTTCCATACCATTGCAAAAGCTATTTCTTGACTCTTACATGAAATATCTTAGTCTATTCTACCTCTCCTTTCCTTCCTCCCAGTATATTTCCTTTTCACCCATTGCCTCCATTTTAAAAGTTTATTATACCTTCAAATTTGACTTTCTCCTGTGTCTTGACTATAAAACCTCCTTCTAACTGCTCCAATAAATGAGAAGGTTCATATGAGTATTATCTGTATCATCTTTCTGTTCAGGAATACATGCAATTCATCATCATTAAATTCCTCCTAATTTACCCTTCTCATCCACTCTCCATTTGTTCACCTGAGTCCTGTACTTGAAGATCAAACTTTCTGTTCAGCTCTTGTCATTTCAACAGTAACACTTGAAATTTCCCAGTTTCATTGAAAGTCCATCTTTTCCCCAGAAAAGGATGTTCAGTTTTGCTGGGTAGTTGATTCTTGGTTGCATTCCAAGCCCTTTTGCCTTCTGGAATATTATATTCCAAGTTTTATGATCCCTTAATGTAGATGCTGTAATCCTGACTGCATCACCACAATATTTGAATTGTTTTTGTTCTGGCTGCCGGTAGTATTTTCTCTTTGACTTGAGAGTTTTGGAACTTGGTTCTAATATTTCTGGGAGTTATTTTTTTTTTGGATCTTTTTCAGTAGGAGATCAGTGGATTCTCTCAATTTCTATTTTGCCCTCTGCTTCTAGGATATCAGACAATTTTCCTGTAGAAATTCTTTAAAAATGAAGTCAAGGCTCTTTTCCTGATCACGGCTTTCAGGTAGCCCAATAATTTTTAAATTGTCTCTTCTAGATCTGTTTTCCAGATTCTTGGTTTTTCAATAAGCTATTCCACATTTTCTTCTAGTTTTCCTTTCTTTTGATAGTGTTTTATTGTGTCTTGATTCCTCACAAAGTCATCAGCTTCCTTTGGCTCCATTCTAAATTTGAAGGATTTATTTTCCTCAGAGAACTTTCTTATCCCCTTTTCATCTGGTCAATTCTGCTTTTTAAGGTATTTTCCCTCCTCCTTAACTTTTTGAACTATTTTTCCATTTGACCTAAACTAGTTTTTAGTTTGTTATTTTCTTCAGCATTTTTGGGATCTCCTTGACTAAGCTGCTGAATTGGTTTTCATGTTTTCCTGCATCTCCCTCATTTCTCTTTCCAGTTTTTCCTCTACCTCCCTTACTTGATTTCAAAATCTTTTTTGAACTCTGAAATAGCATGAGCCCAATGTCTATATATTTTGGATGATTTAGATGCAGAAGCTGGAACTTTTTTGTCTTCTGATTGTGTGTTTTGGTCCTCCATGGGATCAAAGTAACTGTCTATGGTCAGGTTCCTTTTTTTCTGTTTACTCATTTCCTCAGCCTGGTTTGGGCTGCTTTCTGAGCTTTTGAGTATTATTGGAACACCCTCACAAGGACCTCAGTATGTGAGGCTCTGATTGCTCTCCTGCCTATGCTCTGGTCTGTGGATGGGAATAGGGGGCCCCTAAACTGTGACCAAGGTCTGAATATGAACAAAGCACAAGAGTCCTGTCCCAGAGCCAGAGGAGAGATCTTGACAGTCTCCCCCCATTCCCTTATCTTCTGTGGCCTGAGCACTCTGGAAACATCTGCTGGGTGGCACTGTGTGCTTGCTTCTGTTTCCTGGGATTTTGGCTGCACCGAGGGCCACAGCTATATTGATGACCATGGCTGTGCTGGGGGCCATGCTAGCTCCCACTCACTCTGGCAGAGGTTTCCCTGATGATCTTCCAAGTTATGCTTGGTGTTCCCTGGGTTGCCAGGTCAGAAAACTGTTCTTACTGCTTGGAGTCCATGCTCTGTGGGAACGAGGGTCCCTAGTGGGCTGTTCCAGGAAGACTGAAGCTCCTTTGCTCTGGTGAGATTATTCTGGCTATGCTGCTGCCCCTTCTACCCCTGTGGAACAGAGCTTTCCCACAACTTTTCAGGTTACCTTGGGCTGGAGAATTGCCTTACTGGATCTTTCTGTGGGTTCTGTCTCTAGGAAATTTAGTTAGAGCTATAATTTTAAGATTTTTTGGAATATTTTTGAGAGAGCTCCTAGGAAAGGCTGTTAACTCTGCCCCCAGCTATTATCTTCAATTATGGTTTTGACTGTATTTCTAAAAAAAGTTAACACTATCTTGACTTACCTTTCTCACACTTTGTTGCTGCTGCAGTTGATTCCCCATAGTTGCTACAATTCTGTTCCCATTTCATTTTCTTGGTACACTCATAGTAAGGAATAGATGTAAGACCAAGGATTCCCCATGGCAGAGATCCCTATTCGATCTGAGAATTGCATCTGATTCAGAAGATTCCTGGGATGAAGTTTAAAGGTACTGCTCTAAGGCAACTCAATCTGTTTCATATGGCAAGGTCTCTTTAAGACTGGGGGGAAATTATTGGAAAAGGGATTCAACTCCATGTTGCCTGATAAAAGGTGGAACTTTCTGGAGAAACTTTATTATCCCAAACTTCCTTCCAGATACCAGTCATTCAACAAGTTCTATCTACTATGGAAATATAAAGGCAAAAAGTGAAATAGTCCTTGTCCTTATATTATTTTTGGAGAAATAATATATACTTGTGCAAGTATAAGAGATTGTGAACTTTGTAAATTAAGGATAATGGATAGTGGGGAGGGTACTAGCAACTAGGGAAAAATCAAGAAGGGTTTCATGTAGAAGCCAGCATTTGAACTAATCTTTAAATAGATCTAGAAGTTCTAACAGCCTGGAGATGAAGCCTATTTCAGTCTGAGGGGATAGGCCAGTGCAATATTATAGCTTTGGTAAATGACATGTTAGAATTGAGAATCATCACCTAGGCCAATTTGGCTGGAGAGATCCTAGCTATTATTGCTAATGAACCAGTGATCTGCCTTGCTACCCTCTCAGCTCTTATTTTGAACAAGGTAACTGATCACACCTCTCCCCATTGCTTGACTCCTTGAACTCTAGTTCCACCTATCATTCTCTCTCTACTATTTAGTTTGTACAATTCATTGAGGAGCCATGGTTCATGACTTACCCTGTTTTAGCACATGACCTACCTTCATCTCAGATCAGGAATATCCAATATCAACCTCTAATCCTATTGACCAAGGCCTAATGTAATCTAGTCAGTCACAATGCCTGAATCCTAGCTCCTAAACTTTAACTATAACCTCATATATTCATTACTACCACCTATACTCTTTTTTGAGGGAGAAGTTTCAGAGCTCATCTAGACTCTTGCTAAACAAGTTCTCATTTGGCAATTGGTGAAATCAATGAACTCAGAATTTATTTTTGGAAATGTATAATTCAAGAAAAATGCTGAATTTTAAGTAGAGATTAATGAAAATAAAGATGTATCTTTCTCATCCAAGTTCACATATTCACTAGAGGTATATGAATACCATGTTAAGAATCCTGATTGTAAAGTAATCTAGAAAGTATTAGCAAGAAAAGTTATCCAACTTTAAATATACAATGACTCAACCATTTCCCTCCCCTCTCAGAGAATTTCTATGATTTTTTTTCTTCCTAATGCTGCTTTTGAACAAATGGGGAAATGAAGCAAACTTTTAGACCTATTATCATCCCTTGGGGAGAAAATAAAATTGTATGCAAAAATTAGTGACTTACTATGAGGTGGAATTTCTGATCTTTGATCCTGCTACATGGTCTATAAGCTGGTTTTCCCCAAAGACAGTCATGCTAAAATGTCAAGAACTTTAAGTCTATGGAATGAGCTTTGAAACTTATAAAAACTCCATAATTTTAAACTTAGAAGGAATCTTAGAGATCACTAGTCTAGTTCTTGAAAATTACACAGGATCAGTAATAAGAGAAGATGGAATAAAATAAAACATATCTCATAACTGAAAGATGCATAATATGGTAGTGATGGAGGACTTCATGTATGCACTTACTAGAGATTTTTCTTTGCTAAGAGAAGAGCTTCTGAAGAATTATTGACTTAAACTTGTCATATTGACTCCATTCTTTACAAGATGAAGAAATTTAGGAGTAGAAATACTTGTTTGGGGATTGATTCTAAATATTATGAAGAAATTTGTTCCCAAAGTAGAAATGAAGGGAACCTTGGAAAGATGTAACCATATTTTCTTTTATTTCAAGATTGATAAGAAAGAAAATTCTAGGTAAGGTCTATCCCAGACTTTTGAAGAGAAGATGTTTTAAAAATTCAGGGATAGGATAAATTAGAACCCAAGGCCCAATAGCCTACAAAAGAAGTTGGCTTAAAGGGGGATAGTAGACTCTTAAACACGAAATTTGGATTCGACAATCATAAATGATTTTAATAAGAAAGAAAGAGGGGAGCATTTTCCATGAGACCAATGTGGTTACTTAAGAATTCACTTACTGATAGATATTAAAATAACATCTACATAAAATGGCACCTGGGTTAAGTAATGGACAATGCATATAAGAGCACATCATGGAAATATAAGAATGATGTCAGTATTGCTAAAAGCCTAGTAAGATGAGGTTTCTTAATTTCCCTTCCCCCACCCCACATATTTTTGTGACTGCTGAGTGAGAAAGAAGAGGAATGACCAAGTTTGTCTCCTAATTGATGGACAGAATGAATGAAAATATGTGCTTATTAAGTGTCAAACATTATGTTAAGTTCTGGGTTTATAAACAGAAGCAAGTAAGAGAATCCTTGCCCTCAAGTGACTTTTATTCTAATCAGAAAAAAAGAAGACATATATGGAAATTATGGTCAGAAAGTTAGAGTGAATGATGACTGAGGTCATAAGGCAATTGATTCTCATGCTTATCAGGAAAGTTAATATTCAATTTAATTATTTTTGTCAGAGATATAATTAGAAAATGTAGTACATGGAATCATGGAATAGCAATTGATAATCTTTCATCTTAGTTTGTATGCTCTCCAGACCACTATTTTATAAATCAATAATGTGTTATTCATATATTCGTTTATAGTATATCTGTATTCATCAAGGCATTTGATAAATTCTCTCTGATAGGTGGTATTGTAGATAAAGTCAAGTCAACAAGCATTTATTAAACATCTACTAATACCAGACCCTGTGTTAAGTGGTAGAACACTTTATTGGGAGTCAGGGTGAGTTAAAATTGGTTTGAGACATATACTAGTAGTATGAATTTGAGTAATTCATTTAACCTGTCTGTCTCAGTTTACTCTTATGTAAAATGGTGATAATTAAAGCACCTACCTTTCAGGATTTTTGTAAAGACAAAATGAGTTAATATTTATAAAGCATTTTGCAAAGCTAAAAGTAATATATGACTCCTGACTCTCATCATCATCATTTTTATTATTATCGACAAGTTGAAGAGACATAGTAGATAATAGTGAACTTAGGTGGGCAGCTAATTGATACTGTACATAAAATGCTGAGTTTGGAATCAGAAAGATAGGAATTAAAATCCAACATCAAATACTTATCTAGATGTGTGTGACCCTGGTCAAATCACTTAACCCTGTTTGCCTTAGTTTCCTAATTTGTAAAAGGAACTGGAGAAAGAAATGGCAAAATACTCCACTATCTTTGCCCAAAAAACTTCAAATGGGGTCACAAAGAATTGGACCAGACCAAAATGACTGAAGAAGCAAAGAGTTAGGTTAACTTAGAATAAATTGATTGTTTGATTCCCAAGGGAAGTAAGAGGGAGGCTCTGAAGGCATCTGAAGGCTCTGAAGGTCCTTAGTTTTACTGTAATGATTTGATTCTTGACTTAGATGAAGGTATATGGATGAAAGGTAGATGACCTGAAAATTTTGGATGACCTGAAATTGGGGAAGGGGATTTAGTGGTGGGATTCACCTGGTTAGTACCGGTTCAGAACCGATGCTAATTTTATGTTGAGTTCAGTGAACCAGTTGTCAATTTATATGAATTCTACCATTGAGGAGATTGATTAGTTAATATATTTGATTATAGAACAGTATACAAAATGTTTTGGTAAGCCAAAATGAACAGTCTAACAAGACAAAATTTTAAAAAGATAAATATAAAGTCCTAAAATAAACTGCAGAAGTACTGCATGGGGAGATATGGCTAAGCAACAATTCATAGGCAAAAGACCTTGAAATTTTAGTGTATTACAAATTCAAAAATAAGTCAACAGTATAACATATCAATCAAAATAATCTAACTGGATATTGGTTTGCATTCCAATAAGAACAGTGTCCATAACAAAAAGACTATTTTCCTAAGGTCTTCTCTGACAAAAGTACACCTGAAGTATTGTTAATTTCTAAAGCACTATGTTTTATGAAGGAATTAACAAATTAGAGTGAGTCTAGGGGAGAGGGGTTCCCAGGATGGTGAGCATATCAAAGCGTATTATATGAAGCTTGGTTGAAGGAATTGGGGATATTTACCTTGGAAAAGTATTATGGGGGACATACTAACTCTCCAAATATTTGAAAGGCTATCATTTGAAAGGGGAATTGGCTCCAGAGCATGAATTAGGAGCCATGAAAGGGGAAAAATTCTCCAACCAACATATTTAAACAGGAAGGAAAAAAAAGCTTCCTGATAATTCAAAAATGGAAGTGACGGACTAGGGAGATAGTGAGTAACACATCACTGAGTGTAATCAGATAAAGATTGACCATTTGTCAGGGATGGAGTAGAGGAGATTTCTATTCAGATATGTGTTGGCATAGATGATCTCTGAGTTCCCTTTGGTCTCTGAGATTCTGTTATTCTACAGAACATTATTTGAATAATGTTAGGACTCCTACTTTATTCAGAGAGGTGCCTTGGGGGGCAATTGTGTGGTGGGTCACATTCAGAAAGTTGAAGCTGATAGGAAGGGCCTTCCCCCTAACACCTCCCCCCATTTCAATTTCTCCTCCCTGAGTTAGCAGGGATGCTCCTCTGAGGGACATGCCTCTGTTCCAAAGAGGAAGCTGACTCCAGATTCCAATTAAATTTGCAAAATGAATGAGCCACTTTCCTCCTAGGGTCCCTGGGAGATTTCTACCCAAGCTCTATTTGGGAGCCACCCCTGAGCCCACCAGGGAGGCCTCCTCAGGTTTCCTGCCAGACCCTAGAAACTTTAAAGCAAATGTAACTTGAGGAAAACCGTTCTTACCACTTAGTAATTAGGCCTTGATTGTTGTTTATATGAGTCCTCTACTGTAACTCAAATGCCTTAGGCTGGTGCTAGTGCTGGGGAAAACACAATTTTCTAGAAACTAATTTAGTTTTAAGAGGAAAATGAAAGTTTAAAGTAGTTTAATGTTTCGGTAAAACCATAATGGCTGAGGAAGATTGGACTATGTGAGCCAATAAAGAACACTAATTCTGATAATAACTCAAGTCTTAACTCTCCCCACATTGTACCCAAATTCTCTCGGTGACACACGATAGAGGAACTCTTTATAGAATTAGTTGATGGTAAACAATAACTCTTAAAAAATGCTTCCCAGTCTGAGTTTAGTACAGAAGCAACACTTTGACCATAGAGATGGCAAATGTATGCCATTTTCATTCTCCTATATTTATCTTAGAAAATAACAACACCAACAACACCAACAATAGCTACCATTTATAGAATGTTTTAGGGTTTGCAGAGGAGTTTTCATGTGCTCATCAAAAAGCATGTGATCATGTTCATTTGAATCTTACAACAAAACTACATGGTTGTTGCTATTATTACTTACAGATGAGTAAGGTGAGGGCAGGAGAGTTTTAGTGATTTTGGCCCCAATCATAGACTAGTAAGACTCTGAGGGAAGATTTGAACTCAGATTTCCAAGATTTGCTCTCTATCTATTGGGCTACCAAGAGGAGGCAGTCCACAGATGACCTTATAACAGCCATCAGTACTTAACTCCAAGTTGCATAACTTTCCCAGGGTAAGCATCAGAAGCAGCTAAAAAAAAATCAAGATTTATATTCATATATTTTTTTACAGTACCAGGATTTTTTATACTCCAGCCATGGCTGAAAAAATTGACCGTGCCTCTCTTATGAATTCTTTTATACATATTATATTATATTATATTATATTATATTATATTATATTATATTATATTATATTATATTATATTATATTATATTATATTATATTATATATAAATATGAATATATAAACACATGCTAGACACATCACATTTAACATGGTAAGTACTTACTGAATTCTTGATGAATGAATTGTAGTTGTTCTTGTATGTATCTTTTTCTCCTTTCTACTCTGTTAACTCCTAGAGATCTGGACCATCTTGTTCCTCTGCATCTCCCTTAGTGCTTAGCATATGAACATGGACATAGCTTTTACTTTCAATAAGCATCATTTTTGAATGAATAAACATCCCTTAAGCCTAATTCTTTTACTAAGAAGAAACAGGGACTAGAAAAATCAGACACTATTTTAGATTCCAAATTTCTTAGAATTCAATTGCTTGATGATGTTAGACTTGTGGGCTGGTGAGTGGAGTTCAAATCCCACCTTGGATACTTATATATGTGAGTATAAATAAGATTCTTCATTTAATCAAGGTTCAGTTTGTAATTTGAAAAGTAGCAATCATAATCTTGATCTTACAGTTGCTTTTCAAGGTTTAAAACATTATAGAATTAAAATTCATTATCAATGTCTTAAGAATCCACATGCTCTTTTATCTCCTTGTCATTTCATGAGCAGGATATTCTATTTCTCAGCTCTGAGCATTTTCTCTGGATGTTCCCTATGCCTGGGATGCTCCCTCTCATCATCTCAGTCTACTATCTTTCCTGAATTTCTTTAAATCCCATCTCAAATCTCATCTTCTACAGGAAGTCTTTCCTAACGTTTTTTGATTCTAGTATTTTCCCTCAATTAATTTTTCCCATTTATCTTGAGTATAACTTGTTTGCATATGCTTGCTTATTGTCTCTCCAATCAGATTGTGAGTTCCATGAGAGTAGGACTATTTCTTGCCTCTTTTTGTATCTCCATTATTTAGTACAGTGTCTGGTATGTAAATAGTATTTTGTTTGGTTGGTTTTTGTTGTTTAGTGGTTTCAAATGTATCTTAACTGTACATAAACCCATTTATAGTTTTCTTGGAAAAGATACTAGAGTGATTTACCATGTTCTTCTCCAGCTCATTTTATAGATGAGGAAACTGAGGCAAATAGGGTCAAGTGTCTTACCCAGGGTAACATATCTGGTAAGTGTCAAATTTGAACTCAGAAAGATGAATCTTTCTGACTCCAGACCTGCTACACTAACCACTGTACCACCTACCTACTTCTGATTGATTTATTATATTTAGGAAATCAATTTGACAGATATGTGAAGGATGGTTTACAGAGGGAAAAGCCCAGATATGAAAGACCATTTAGGGAGTTATGACTGCCATTCTGGCTTTGGTTAGGATTGTGGTGGTGTGTGTTGTAAGAAAGGGTGAATGTGAGAGATATTGTAAAGGAGGAATTGATAAAACTTGGCAATTGTTTAGATATGGTAGTTAGTGGAGAAGAATGAGCAAGAATGAAGAGTCAAAGATGACTCTTGAAATGATTTAAAAAATGTTGGTGCCCTTAAAAGAAATAAGGAAGTTGGAAGAGGAGTGAATTTAATGTGTAAGATGTGTTGTATTTTGGATGTGATGATCTACTAAGGACACTATGACATTTTCAAGATCCTTGGCTGTGGTCCTACTCTCTAGTTCTCTTTCTTACTACCTTTACCTTTTAATTCTATTTATATGAAATAGGAAGGACCTTATTTTTCTAAGCACCATTCATTCATATGCTCACTGTGAGGGGTACAAACGTAAATGAGACACTGCCATAAAATGATAGAATGTAAAAGTAGAAGGAATTATTGAGTTCATCTCCTTCAACCTCCTCATTTACAAAAGAAAAAACTGAAGTGATTTCCTCAAGCTGATTTTAAATCTCACCTCATCCATGAAGCTCCCACGGATTTTCCATTCTCTGAGGCCCTATTGTTCTTAAATCCAGTGCCACATGATTCAACATCCCTTTGAATCTTCCTTTATTGAATGGGGAATCCTACAGGGCTCTGGAGTCATCACAGAGAACACAAACTAGGATAAATCTTTAAAGACCCTCAATTATCCTCTGTATGTGTTTATTTTTACTAAATCCTCAAACTTGGCTAATTTTCTTGCCACTTATCCATTTTTCCTCAAATGAAAATTGTTTCTAGTCTGCAGAAGGTTCTACTCAGTCTCTTGCTGGTTAATCGAGGATGTACTCTGCTGGATTAGATTGATTTAAATGGAGATAAACCTAAAAGAGAGGCTTTGATGTTTCATGGATCTCTTCTCTTCACTCTCCCTCATTTCTTCAAAGAAGCAGAAGCAAGGAAACATAGGGTCCTGTTTATGGAACTCAATTCAAATCAACAAATATTTGTTAAATGCCTACTATAATCTGTATCACTGAACTAGGATCTTGGAATGAAAAGATGAAAAATAATTGCCCTTGAATCAGTGGTAGAGAATCTACTAAAGAGGAGATAAGATTCACATACACACAATATGATGCTTAATATCATAAGGACAAAGGAGGGATCCATCTTTAAAGTCCTCTAGGAAAACTTGAGGAGGGAGAGATCATTTAGGACCTCAATTCTAATCTGGCTTTTCCCACTTTCTTAATCTTCCTGGCCATTATTTTTTCTCAAATGTAAAAATGAGGTGGGGGGAAAAGGTAAACTCTGAGGTTCCTGCTAGATTCATTTTTAGATCTCTGATTTTCAACTGAAAGGGAGACCAGATTTCAAGACCCATCTCAATTATTTCAGAGTTAAATCTGGAAGGGACCTCAGAAATTAATTGGTCCAATCCCCTCATTTTGCAGATGAGGAAGCTGAGACCCAAGGAAGTTAGTAACTATTTAAAGTTATTTAAACAGGTAGTAAATTACAGAATTGGGATTGAAACTTTGGACTACTTGCACCAAATCCAGTGTTGTAGTATGATGACTGAGAAAGTCACATAACCTTATATATTTTTTTGTAAAATGGTTATGTTAATTCCTATAGCATCTACCACTCCCCAGGATTGTTGTTACTATCTGATGAGGCAATGTATGTAAAGGACTTTGCGAACTTTGTACTGCATAAATATCAATTGTGATCATTATTTGTCTAGTTTGGCTGTAATTAAGAGAAAGATTAAAAAAGGTTTGAGCAGGATTGTAAAGGGTTTTAAAATGTGAAGCAGAGTTTGTATTTTTACTCTAGAAGCAATAGGGAGCCACTGAAGAATTCTTTGGCAGGTTGTGAAAAGATTGATTTGAGAGGGAAGATATAAAAGTCAGAGGAACCAGTTATGAGGCTAATACAATAATCCACATGAGAGGTGATGAGGGGTTGAACCAGATTAGTGGCAATATGAGAAGAGAAGAGAAATGGAGAAATTTGACAGGTGTCAAAGTAGGATTCTACTGACAGCTCCTTTGAATTTCCTCAACAACTGCAGTGCTCAAGAGTGAATAGCACTCACATCTGCCTTCATAAAAGCTCAGTATGGTCCTACAGTCTCTAGACTGTACTCCAAACATTTATTATTTAGTTAATCCTTCACCTACTTTCTACTGGAGTGCATGGAGGAGGACTTCCCACTGAGAATGTTTCCGATCTTTTCTCTAATCTTTCTAAGTCCAACTATTTCTAAGTTGACATCAAGTTATGGCAATTTCTTACTATGATGGTAATAAAAATCATTTTTTTCCATATCAACAACAACTCAAAAATGATTGAACCATTCAAAAGTAGCTTTTAGTTCGGCCTAGGGAAAAAAAAGATAACTTGCCTTTGGACTGAGACCAAACATTGAGGATTTTCTGCAGCAAAGAATGTTTTTCTTTTCCTTGTCAGAAGGCCCTGTGCTACTCCAAAAAAGGGATTAACCCAGAAAGCATTTGGTAGCTTACCTTTGATAGCCCAACTTCCTTCAACTCCTTCTACCATCTCAGCACTTCTTTATAAAAGGAGCCAATTCAGTCTTGAGAGGTTGTGGAGAGAAAGAATGTATATCTATCTATCTATCTATCTATCTATCTATCTATCTATCTATCTATCTATCATCTATTAATATTGATATAACACAGAAGGCCTTTGGTTTCACTGTAGTTATACCTATTAAAATCAATGGGATTTACTTGGTTTTATCCTTGGACATTCCTTGGTAGGTGTGCAAGGCTGGAACAGAGCAGGCCTTTTGAATTAGCTGTGCTTCACATGAAATATGAAGAATACTAGTTCAGGTATGAGATAAGGAGTCTTGAACAGTGGGGACAGGTGTAGAAGTAAAACAGTAGGGACAGGTGTAGAAGTAAAACTAAATCCACAAGGAATCTTTAAAGTTGAAAGTAAGTCTAGTAAGGATAAAGACTTGGAAGTGGGAGTTGAAGGTAGGATAGAGAGGGAGAATTTTAGGGGAGGAAATAATGAGGAAAGAATGGAATGAGGTTGGTATTCAGAGGTGGAGATAGTTTGGGGACTGAGTGTCAGAGGAAAGACTTAGCAATGGGGAACACATAAACATTTGGAACTAGGGAAGTAGGGGAAAACTATCATTTTGTCTCACTCTTTCAACAAACGTTTATTGTGTTTACTATGTGCTGGCACAGTAAAAGCAAAATAGTTTTCTCCCTCAAAAATTAACTAGTTATAATGGAATAGACATGTATATCATGATTATATACTGAGTAAATAGAATATATTCTTAGAGGGGAATATTCTGCAAACTGGAGAAATCTGGAAAAGCATGTGGGAGATGGATATATTTGAGCTGAGTCTTGAAGGAAGCAAGGGATTCTAAGAGCCAGAGGTAAGAAGGCAAAGTACTCCGGGCAAGGTGTTGGTAAAATGGCACAAAGATGGAAGACAAAAAGTCATGTGTAGAAAAGACTAAATAGAAAAGTAGAACTGACATGAAGTGTTCATAGAGAGAAAGTTTCATTTACTTGAGAAATAAGGACTATGTATTGGTGGCCTTGACAAAGTTCTGGGCCAAGAGGCAGGAAGACCTGAGTTCAAATTCTACCTCAGACACCAAAATCCTTCTCCTTGGACAGTTTACAAGGCATAGATGCATATACTGATAGTATTAATTCAAATCAATTAAAAATTTATCAAGTGCTTGATACTGCGCTAGACTTTAGGGATAGTAAAAGAAAAAAAAAGAAATAATGCCTATCCTTAAAGAGCTTATACTCTTCTTAAAAGGAAAATTCTTTGTTCAGGCTTTTGCCCTTAATAACAAGGCAAAACTAAGAAAAAAATTATTAAGAGAATTTATTTAAAATGCATCAAAGAGGGGAGGCTAGATGGCACAGTGGATAGAGCACTGGCCCTGAAGTCAGGAGTACTTGAGTTCAAATCCCGCCTCAGACACTTAATAATTACCTAGCTGTGTGGCCTTGGGCAAGCCACTTAACCCCATTTGCCTTGCAAAAGCCTAAAAAAAAGATAAAAAAATGCATCAAAGTAGCAAAAGGTTAATATACTAATCACTGGAGATCACTTGAAGTTTTAAGATGGAGCCAGCTTTTATCAATAACATTCGTAATGAAATAAAGGCAATTCAGATAGATCTATGTCAGCAACAGGGGATGGTTCATTGTATGGTGACTCCTACTCAAGGTAGCAGCAGGTAATGATGTTTGACAAGTAGGAGAGCATGCTAACAGACAGAAATATGTGCTGGAGAGCAGGTAATGCAAGAACTGTAGACTGTTTGATGCCTCCTCCTTCAACAGAACCTTCCCCAACATTGATTGACAAACTAGAATGAGAACAGTGAGTCAGCATAACTTTCAGTACTCTACTGGAAAGTTTCTAACATATATACAGTTAAATATATATATAAAGAAAGATCATGATAAGTGAATACAAGGAACATGACTTTTGGTGAGTAAATAATACCTCATATGTATAGAGTGATGAAAGATTTGAAAATATTTCCCTCAATTTTGTGAAGTAAATAATACCAATAACATTATCAATATTTTGCATATGAGAAAACTAGACTCTGAGAGACTCAAAGACTAACCTGTGGACACACAACTAATAAGTATTTGAAATTATATTCAAATTCAGATCTTTTGAATCCAAGTCCTGCAATCTATCTACTATTCCACTGTCTTTAAGGTTGAGAGTTGATGGATAGCTAGGATTTTGACAGACAGGAATGTTGAAGAAAGTATTTTAAATGTGGACAATTATATGAGCAAAGGCAGAAAAATATATCAGGAGAAAAGTTAGTAGTTTATTGTAGGGGGTGAGAAGTTGTTTAAAAATTGTGTGAGGGAAAATAAAGAGATTTAGATTTAGATTCTGGACAGTTATTGGATGCCAAACTATGGAATCTGGACTTCATTTGGTAGGCAGTAAGGGACCACTGAAAAGTTGTAAGAGGCAGAAAATTGGTCTTTCAGGAGGGTCTGGTTCTGAGGTATGCCTCTGACACATATTAACTTTGTGACCTTGGGGAAGTAACTTGGTTTTTCTGACAACTCTCTAAGACTCAGTAGCAGATAAGTTGAGAGATAGATGTCATTGAAAGAAGTTTCCACGTTGGAAGATTGCTGCACCAATGACACTATCATTCTGGACGAAAAAACTCTAATGAATTCAAATTCATATATTAGGAAAATGTACAGGATAGAGAGGAAGGTCCATCTGGAGGCAGGGAGATCAGTTTCTCATTAAGATAAAAGGGGGCTTGAATTGAGGCAGTCTGTACAGATTCACCTTATTTGTTTTGTTAGTCTAACATCAAATTCTAGTAAGGACAATCACTGCTAACATTTAAGTTATGCTTACTATTATCAGGTAGTATGTTAAGTACTTTATAATTATTATCTCATTTGATCTTTACAGCAACCCTGAAAGGTGGATGCTACTGCTCTCTCCATTGAACAAATGAGGGATCTAAGGCAAAAAGAGGTTAAGAGACTTGCTGAGGGTCATACAGCTGGTGTGTGAGGTTGGATTTGAATTCAGGTCTTCCTGACTCTTGGCCTGGAACCTTGTCAAAGCCAGTAATAAGTAAAATGAGGGAGAGAAATTGGCCAAGAGGGGAGAGAGAGAGAGAGAGAGAGATTAAAACTGTAAGATATGGAGGAGACAAAGCGAAGTTCTCCCAAATCATAATACAGGTGCTGCCTATGAAAGTAACATCCTACATTAAGCTCAATGTGTTGAATGTTCCTTCCAAAGATGAGTGAATGACCGTAAGTCAGTGCAGTTGATCATCTTTCCATATTAACAAAGATTTCAAAATGATTTACACTCTACAAAGGGTAGATAACAATGCCAATAGACCTATGAAAAGGACCAGAGAAATCATTGATTCCCCTTAAAGGCTTCTTTTGAGATTTAAACCCCAGATACACTTAATTCATTATCAACTTCTATATTACCAGGTAGGAATGATTCTGAAGGTGCATCTCTCTCTCTCTCTCTCTCTCTCTCTCTCTCTCTCTCTCTCTCTCTCTGTATATATATATATATATATATATATATATATATATATATAAACACACATGGGATGTATGTATACATACATACACATACATATATGTATATATACATGTATATATGTATTTCTTGCCTTCCTCATTAACAAATTCAGGTTTTTGTTTCTGGCCTCTAGCTCTAGATCCTCTATAATGTGGGGATATCGGTTAATTTATGTGAATCTTAGTTTCTTCTTTTATTAGATGGGGGAGTTGAATTAGACAATTTGTAGAGCCCATTCTGTCTTTAAACCTATGATTCTATGAACCTATTGCTTTGGCTGTGACTAATTAGAAGTGTGGGCATTTCTTGTAGAGTTCATTCCATTTTATTAGTTCATGTCAATTTATTATTGTTAATTAAATTTAAGATCAGAGAAACCACATGAGTTATCTTAAGGTACACAGACAATCCGAGGACAGAATTGGGTCAAAAATCCAAGTCTTTTCACTATTTATATTCTCCCTCAACACATTGCCTCCTATGTCATTGCCACTCTACTAGCTATAGAACATAACATCCCCAGAAGAGCCCTCTAGTTAGTACCAGGAATGAGGACTGATAATGCTGGTTAAACCATATGTTTGTATTTTGGGGATTCTGGTCCCAATTCTAAAATAATTTTTTTTAAATATCAAGAGCCCCTACTGTTTAGAGGCAAAAATCCTGGAAGTCTTTGTTCTAGTTCCATTTTTCCCCCTATTAACTATCTGTGTTATCCTTCTCAAGTTACTTCTTTACTTCCAGAGATGTCAACTTTCTTATCTTTTTGGATGAGGACATTGACCCTTCTCTATCTCCAAAGGCACCAAAGTTCTTTCAAGCTTTGACATTATATATGACCATCTGGACATTTTTGTATGATATAATTCAGTTAAGGGGTATTGTATTTTTTGCTTCATGGGTAAGGAGAGGGGTTAGAAGGAGGGAGAGAATTCAGTACTTGAAATAAAAATTTTTTAAAAAAGAAAGTGTTCCTACCATGTGGTAGAGTGGGATAACCACTGATTGTAGAATCAAAGACCCTGAATTCAAATTTCATTTCTGAGATATGTGACCTTGGATTATTCATTCCATGGATCTGAGTCTCAGGTTCCTAATAAAGCAATTGGATAAAGTAATCTCTATGATCTTACTATTTGTTTTCTCTAATATCTGTCCCAAAAGAGAACAGAAATGGTTAATCATGTAAGCATATGTAAATACATGATCAAATGTGAATAATCCGAGTTGGCTGATCATTTAGATTATTCAGGGTTTAATCTTAAAAAAATCTTTAGTTTATGTAGTTATTTGAGCAATACCACCAGCAAATTAGAAAAAAATGTGACCTCTGAATAACTGCTAACTTTGCTGGATTCTTTTGATTTAGCAATGCCCATTGTTTTTAAAATCTCCTGAAACTCCCTTGAATAAGGACTAGAGGGCATTGTGTACCTTATAACCAAACTAGATTTCTTCCTAGGAGTTGTTTACTGTTTTTGAAAAAAAGTGCCTGCTCATTGATGAGGTAACCAGTGGGCCCCTTCTTGTCTAACAGTGACAAAATGTAGGCAAACCCTTATGAAGACAAGAGAGAAAACAAGGACCCAGAACTTGTCAAAAGTTGTCCTGAGTTTCACACTGATAAAACTTTGACAATTCACCTGCATAGTTGTGGCTGTTGGTTTTGGAAAGTGGTACTTGTCTCAGCTCTACCCCTTCTAAGCTTGGTGACCATGTACACACACACACACACATGTTTCCAGGAGTTTTCTTTGAATTCTTGCTCTGATTTCTTCCCATTCCTTATGTCTTTCTACACAGGGATCCGGCAATGGCCAAAGGGAATCTCCAATATACATTTCTCAAATGATTCGAGATTGCTAGTCAGAACATTGTAGGGAGCCCAGAGTTACCCCAGGGATTGACAAAGCATCTTATTTGATCCACACAAGGTTATTACCTTCAGAAGTAGGCACCTAATTTTACAGATGAGAAAATAGAGGTAAGTTGAGGTTAATTGACTTGTCTTAAGGTCACACAACTAGTAAGTAATTGTGGCTGGATTTGAATTCAAGCCTTCCCAACTCCCCATCCAGTCTTCTATCCATTAGCTGCTTTACTACAAATAGAAACCATACATTTCTTGGGGCCTCTATATGTGACCTTTACTGTGAAAAACCAGTCCTACCTGTCTGAGAAGCATTCCTGATCCCAAAGGTTCTCTGAGCTGCCCTTATATGAAGAGAAATGATGACCTTAGGAACCCTTCAGAGATTTTGGACCAGTCTTCACCCAAGTCTTTGGTTAGCTATTGTCACTGACTCTTTCCTCTTGCTGTGATCTGAAGAACTACATGATTGTTGTCTCTTTCCTAGTATCTCCCATCCCAGTTTTGGAATAGTTAATCCTAAGTACAGGGAAAGGGCTTGGGCTGTCCTAGTTTGGAGATGTCAACTTGAGTCTCATGTGATAGGTTATCATGACCTTTCCTTGGGTACTTTTGTGTAAGCCTCTTTGCTCTTTCCAGTGTTTCCAGTTAAGGCATGTAAACAGACCAAACAAAAGGACCCATATTTTTTTTCAGAGTTGAATAATAGCTTTGTCTAATTCTTCTGTGAACCCTGCCCCCCAAGATGAATTTTAAGAAGATTGCCAGTCACCGCCTGCTATTTCTTCATTAGTCTCACTCTGGATGAACTATTTATCAAAAGAGAGACAAGGAAAACAATTAGGAAAAGAAATACTATTATTGGGAAATAGAACTAGAATCAGTAGCCAGGGAATTATGTTGCTTTATTAAACTTCTTGGTTTGTGACTAGGAGAGGAGAGGGATAGGGATTGTGCCTGTGATTTCATTGGTGTAGGGTGATACTTCCCAGATGCAGATTGGAAATATCTATCAAGGTATGTTAGCATGTTCTATAATCTTCCTTCTTGTTTTCTCTAATATCTGTCCTCAAAAGAGAACAGAAGTGGTTATTCATGCAAGCATATGTAAACACATGATAGTTTGGTCTGGAGGAAGGAAAGTGTAGTAGCATTTCTTGAGTGTTAGATGAATAGGGATGACTGAAAACCCACCTGATTAATATTTCAAATCAAATTTGTTTGCAAAATGCACATTTACTGTGACCTCCAATGTTACTTCCAACTTTAAAGTGTCTACTTTCATTTCATAAGAAAAAGAGAAAGTAAATCACAAGGGTAGACATATGATATAGTAGAATGAAGTTTGGATTTAGAATCAGAGGATATGATTTCAAATCTTTATTATTAGATATGTGACCTTAGGCATTTATCTTTTCTGAACTTTAGTTTTCTTTAATAGGTAGTTAAAGTAGTGGGTCCAGAGTTAGGAAAACTTTAGTTCAAATCCAGCCACAAGTTATTAACTCTATATATTAACTAGTTAGCAAGTTGCTTAACCTATGTATGCCTCAATTTCCTCAACTGTAAAAATGATAATAATTATCACACCTTCTCAGAGTTGTAAGGATCTAAAGAAATAATATTTGTACAGCATTTTGCACAGTAGGTTCTTAACAAATGCTTATTTCCTTCCTTAATTATCAAAATAAAATAATTGCTAACAAAGCACTTTAAAGTTCACCAAATGTATTATGAATATTTTTATTTGATTCTCAAAATAATCCTGTGAGGATGGAGCTATTATTACTCCAATTTCATAGATGAAAACTGAGACCGAGAAAGGATAAGTGACTTGCCCAGCATTGCATAGCTTGCAGATGTCTGGAGCAGGATTTGAACTCAAGTATTCCTGATACCAAGTCCAGAACTCTACAGACTACATTACTTTAGCTGCTTCAATAAAATGAATGAATTGTACTAGATGACCCCTAAGATCTATTTAAACTCTAATCTAGGATTCTTTTTCTTTATTGCAAGACAGTAGGGTTAAGTGAGTTGCCTAAGGTCACACAGCTAAGTAAGTATTAAGTATCTGAATCCAGATTTGAATTTAGGTCCTCCTGGCTCCAGGGCTGATGCTCTATTCACTGCATCACCTAATGCCCCCCAAGCTGCCCCTAAATCTATGATTCTATGATCAGCGAGCTCAGTCTCTATTGGCAGCAGTTCATGCCCCTTTTGAATCCAGGGCCACTACATTGATATTCCTGAATTAGCAGGTTAAAGTGGCCACCACTTTTCTTTTCCATCTATCATCAGTAGGGAGGGATGGAAATGATCAATAAACACTTGTTGTTTCTTCTGGGTAGCATTGGTCTTAGCCAAAGTATTTTGGATAATGGATTTCCTGAGGTTGTCCAGACTCTCAAATATGAACTCTTGTTCTGACTTCTTCCCATTCCTTTTGCCTTTCTACACAGGGATCTGGCAATGCCCAAAGGGAATCTCCAATATACATTTCTCAAAGAAAAGCCAAGAGGGCAGATATTCTAGAGAGATGCTATTTAAATTTGGCTGTTATGAATGCTGTTGAAGAAATTATGTGCCTGCAGAAAACTATCAGCTCATTTTCTCACTAATGACTGATTTCACAGATTTGCAAAGTAAAAAGAATAAAAAGCTTAGGGGTTGGGCAGAACTTCTGAAGGTACTGATTTCTGAGTAGAATTTACTCAGAGCTATAATCAGTAATTGGCAGGAAAATGATCTGATATTTATTTGCTTTCCAGTTACAATGAATAGAATCCCAATTATTCCCTTGATTGTTTGTTTTAAAAGCCGAAACTTACCCCTACTGTTCAAAAATATCTACCTACTAATGATTCTAATTGTTTATATGTCTCTATTGAGAAATACAGCTATGTATTATATTTAATTCTAGGCATCACATTTTAGGAGTGATAGTGGGTAAATTGAAGCCTTTCTAAAGAAAGACACCAGGATGGTAAAAGGCCTTTAAACAATGTTGTATGAAGTCTGGTTGAAGCAATTGGGGTTGTTTATCCTCAAGGAAAGAAGCCTTGGCTGATGGGGCATGCAGCAGTAGCCTTGACCTATTTGATAAATTATCAGGTAATAAAGAAATTATGCTTATTTTAGCTGACTCTAGAGGGAAAAAGTAGGACCAAGGAGTGCAAGTTATAGAGAGACAGATTTTCATTCAATATAAGGGAGAATTTCCCAACAATTAGAGATACTAAAAGGATAGGAATGAGTTGTCAGTCACTGGAGTTATTCATGCAGAGGATTATATTGTTATCAATAGCAGATATTTTAAAATTATTTAAGATGTGTGTACAAGCATTTACAGACATAATTTTTTTCACTATAACATAATCCTCTCTCTAAGTAATTTACATAATCTATTAGAGAATAAGACACCACATAGGTAATTATAATAAACATACTATATTTCCTAATATATTAATTAGAAAATAAACTGTGATATAAGGTTCAAAGGAGAGTTTCATTACTGATTGAGGAGAGAAGGTAATTAGGAAGATCTTCAAGAAGTGATATTTGACTTGAAATTTAAAAGATAGGAGGAAAATTAATAAAAGAAGTAGGATAAAATTCCAGATACAGGAAACAACTGAGAAAGGCATGGATGTGTCAAAGAACTGTGCATGATTTACTTGAAGAAAATTTTGAGTTTAAGTTAGAATGTAGAGTGCCTGGAGGAGTATAATACTGAATTATCTAAGAACTGTAGTGTAGTATTGTGGAGTGTCTTAAATAGCAATCAGAAGAGTTTGAACTTTATACTTAGGAGATAGTAGGGAGCCATTAAAGAAAGTTGAGAAGAGGCTTGACATGACCAGATGAACAGATGATTAAAGTAACTAGGGCAATAACATGAAAGATAGAACAAAAGGAGAGATAGTAGATAGAGAAAGCCTGTGAAGAAGGGGTTGTCATATGGATGACAAAGAGGGGGATGGTGATAATAGTGAGAATAAAGAGGACAGAACAGATTTGAAATATGTCTCAAAGATAGAATGAAGATGACTTAATATTTAACTGAATATAAGAAAGTATGATAATTCCAAGACTATAAATATGGGAAACTAGGTAAATGATGTTACTGAAAGAAATGGTGGGGGGTGGTTAGGTGGTGTAGTGGATAAAGCACCAGTCCTGGAGTCAGGAGTACCTGGGTTCAAATCCCGTCTCAGACACTTAATAATTACCTAGCTGTGTGGCCTTGGGCAAGCCACTTAATCCCATTTGCCTTGCAAAAACCTAAAAAAAAATACCAAAAAGCCCCACAAAGAAATGGTCGGGGGTGGCTAGGTGGCATAGTAGATAAAGCACTGGCCCTGGAGTCAGGAGTACCTGGGTTCAAATCTGGTCTCATATAATTACCTAGCTGTGTGGTCTTGGGAAGCCACTTAACCCCGTTTGCCTTACAAAAAACCTAAAAAAAGAAGAAATGGTGGTCAATAAGGGGAATTATAGACAGAAAGATAGTAAACTTGAATTTTGACATAGTTCTCCACAGATTTCTAGTTCAATGGAATTGGGACTGGGATCTCAAAGATTATGTGAATAGAGATTAAGCTCTGGTAGATTTTTTTTTTTTTTTGTGGCAGACTGACTTCAAAGCTAGTCTGCCAACAGGCTCAGTCTGTTCTCCAAGGATTAACCTAGTAAGGTGGGGAGAGGTTTTATCACCAATAAATTGGCCACTATGTGGTAGTGACTTCTTTGACCATGGCAACCTATGAAACCGACACAAAACAAAATGATATTGGGTTCTGGGTGGATTCTTTTACTTTTACAATGATAGTAGTGGAGTGGAAGAAAAATGTTCCTAGGACTATAGCTTGAGAACTGGAAGGGACTCTAGAGGTTATATAACCCCCAAATTTTGCACATGAGAAAATTGAGGTTTAGGTGTCTTGCCCAGTTTCACACAAATAATAATTATCAGAATATCAGAACTAATCTTGAACTCGGAATTAAGGGTTTTTTTCGCCCCTTCCCATGCTGCCTCTTAAATCTGATTTTCCCCAGAGGATAAGGAGGCATGTGCTTGTGGCCATGTAGTAGAAAGAGTGCTATGTTTGGAGACATTGGACCTGGGTTCAAATCCCAAGTTTCTCAATTACTATCTCTTTGACCTTGGGGAAGATATAACTTCTTAAGCAATTTGGGCCTCAGTTTCCTTATAAATAAAATGAAACAGCCTGAATGATTTCTAAAGTTGCTTTCAACTTTAAATCTTTATCATAATATACTACATATTACCTCATGTGTGTACTTGGCAGCCTCTTTTGGACTTACTTTCTGCATCTAAAAAACGAAAGGATTGAAGTAGGGGAAGTAAAATGGAATAAGCAATTATTTACTATCTACTAAGTGCTTTACAAATTATTATCTCATTTGATGCTCATGAAAATTCTGTGAGGTAGGTACTATTATTATTATTATTATTTCCATTTTAGAGTTGAGGAAACTAGGGTGCAAGTAGCTCAGATTGACAAAAACAGTAAGTATCTGAAACTGGATTTGAGCATGGTCTTCCTGATGGCAAGTCCAGTACTATATCCATTGGTCACCAAAATGCCTAGTTTCTTTGTTACTTATGACCTTTTGTATCTTTTTTTGGAATTGAAAAATTTAACTGACCATCACCCAAAGGACCTAGGACTTCCAGATTTCTGAGACATACAAGACTACCTTCAAGCCTGGGCAATATTGAAATTAGCATTTGATCACTTAAGGACAAGCAAAGAAACCCTAAGCCCAAGGTCAGCTTCACCTAAATTGGACATATGTGAGGTAACTAGGTAGTATAGTGGATAGATTATTGGACCAGTAGTCAAGAATACCTGAGATTGAATCATAATCTAATCATTTACTAGCTTCTTAACCT